>NC_056745.1:352191133-352513633 GCF_019279795.1 Protopterus annectens | reverse complement strand
GTCCCCAAGAACATCCCTTTAATATTTTATAACCCTTTTAAGAGGTGCAGCTTGTCGCTCACTTACACAGGTTGCACAGGCTGTTTTGCTTTGTATACTTAATACTATTTTCCCCCTGTGGAGGAGTGCAAACTACAACATACCTCCCCATATAAATAAATAAATTAATTAATTAATTAATTAATTGAATTAAATTAAATTAGTAAACCTTCAGCGTTGGGCTTCATTATCATTATAAATCTAATCTTAAAGACAGTAAATTATCCTTGTACTTAGTTATAACATCAGGCAGCCTACTAAATTAATACTATAAAATAATGATATATTGTGCTGCTGGGTACAAAGCCTGTGAAGCTTTGCAACCTGCTATGTACATACATGTAAAAGTCAAATACAACCTGCCCTGTTGTGTTGATGAGCAAGCCACTTGACACACTGTGCAACCTGACATACTGCTGCCCAACCCACCTTCCTCAAGACTTATGCTCCCCAACATCACTCAGAGCAACATTGATATGAAAAGTACACGCCATCATTGTTAAGTATGTCATGAGCATCCTTCTCTCTGACTCTCTGAGCAGGTGCAGACAGCCACACAATTCATGGCTACTATCCGCATGGCTGCGGCATGTTCTTTAACTAAATCTTATATGCAATGCAGAAGTTGCCTTGGAAACTGCCTGATCACGAATCTTTCAAATCTTAAAAATATTCTTTCTGGCTTTCTACATATGATGGCGATTGTACTTGCTATATAACCTCTTTCGTTCCACTTTTCTCTATGAAGCATAAAAATCAAATCAGAAAACACAAGAAATTAAATAAAATTGAATAGGAATGCTGTTTTTCAGTTCATTTGAACTGTGAAATTAGCTAAACATAGTTAGAAATGTTTAAAAGCTAGATTAGACGTATGTAAATTGATTTATGTTATACATTAAATAGCTCCATCCACATTTTCTGTATGTTATTCTCTTTATTATAGAGTATTGATCAACTTTCAAAATTATGAGAACCAAAATAAAGTGCAACCATTATAAACAAGATTTGTTTATAAGGGCACTGTTTTGGCTTAAGCCTAATTTTGTTTATGATGATCTTTTAAATGTAGTATTAATTAACACTTGCCTATCTCTGTATACCTCTTTAAGGCTTTTAAGATCAGAGTGCACTGCTCAAAGTGTTCATTGTAATGTAGTTTCAGTCTGTGAGGTCTGAATAAATTAAATGGTTCTGCCTTTTCAACCCATAAATAGCAGTTTTACCAGTGATTTAACATTTACAAGTTATTTCTGGCTGCCATCTACTTTACTTTTAAAAACAGGGAAGATGGGTCACAGCATGCTTGTGACTTGAACCATCAGCAGACCATCACTATTTCCTTACTTGGCAAGCAGATCTAAATGCCGTAACATATTTCTATACGAACCATGCATTTCACATTCTTTGTGTGATATTTCTTGGAAAAGTGATAAGAAGACTGAGTTAATTAAGAATAAACAATCATGTAAAAGGCATGTAGAGGCTGCAGTTGTTTATAACTTGCACAGACTGACATAAATTTCCTGGGTAAAATGTTAGATGATAAATGTTGATAGTATACGCAACTTACAACATCCATAGCTGAGACAGAACTCTGTTCAAAGGGCATCCTACTTTTATTCAAAAAGCAGTTTAAAAAGAAAAAAGGGCTAAGGAGACTGAATAATTTACTGAACATTATATAGAAGTTTAGCATTAAATATGCAATTCTGACTTAATGCGAAGGAAGCTTCAAGACAAATGTAAAGAAAGCTGTCAGAAAAAAAAGCAAGGCTTGCTCACTTATTGTAGAGTATAAATGCCAAAGCAGTTGTCAAATTAATCACAGTTAGAAAAGAAGACCAGCTAAAGGCATGTAGTTTCTCTCTGTTTAGATTCCTTTTATAGCCTCCATGTTCAGTATCCTGTAAAAATGAAGGAGCCACGGCATATCCTGTTTAATGCATTTTGGGTCACAATAAACGCAAGGGAGAAAAAACAGTTTAATTTGCTGGTATTCCTTACCAAATTAATGACAGCACACTCTTCAGAGAACCTTGATAAAGGGGAAGTAAATTACCTCAAACATAAGATGGCAACTTAAAATTTAGACAGAACATTTTAATGCTATAAAAATGTATAGAGTAACAAATGTGTCTCCATGTTTTTTTTCTTGTTTCTGCACATAATGAAATAGTTACACTAACTGAGTGAAAAAAAAACATTAAGGAAACTTCAGCAAAGGTTCTAGTGATTTTATTGGACAAGCTTCCTGTTGATAACCATTTCTTATGAAGATATGAAAAAGACTTTGCTATGTTGACTGTTAAGTAATGGTACCACACAGCATAGTTCCTGTTTTGATAAATAAATACCACTACAGTTCTTGGTTTTGAACACCTTACTAGGGGACTGCAATGGCTATACACATGACAACATGCCTCTAAGTATACCTGATTATGAGGAACTTCCCTCATTTTGGATCTTAAGTCTATGTTCCTTGCTGCTTCACATTGAAAGGGTCTGTCACACATTCAGTCTTAAATATTTTCATAACTAATGTCCATGGTAAATAACACTGAATCATATTAATTAATCAAAAGAACATTTTATAAGTATAACGTCACCATCTTGAGACCTTTCTAGTTGAAGTTGTTAGTAAGCTGTTAGTGTGTGTTCCACATTTTGCCCTTTGCTCCACATTGTGAGATGCAGTGCTCCGCATTTTGCGAATGGATATTTGAGAGATAAGCAAGGCAGTGTTGTTTCTGAAACTATTTAAATATATAGTTTTCATAGGTTTTATTCCATAAGGAGGCAAGGATGGAAGAAAAAGCAATAGTTCTAACCACTTTTTTAAAAAGAAAAAGAATTGCCTGCCATAATGACATTCAAACTATCACTATGCTACTTTTTATACTTTTCTGGAGTTTCTCTAACATAATGACAATATTTACTTAACGACATACATTTTCTCATCAAAAAAATGAATGAAAGAAAATCCATCAAAAAAGCAGCAGAGAAGTATGTTCACATCTCTCTCACTCTCTTATGTAATTACTGGGTATGCAGTTAATGAGACCAAAGATGGGTTTGGTCCATTTTCCCAATTGTCTTGCAGCACTGTCTAGTTAAGTGACTTGTGCAAAATTACAGTCTAAAGCAAATGGAGGCTGAGCCAACCAGACCCTGGACTGCAGGAAGTAGCTCATTACCAGTCCATAGCTTCATACCTCTGCACTAACTGCCAAACTAAAATGTGTCACCTGAGTCAGGCAGGAGTCAAACCTACAGTCTTCTGATCTGTAGGCAGACATCCAAGCAAAGAAAACATAGTAAATCAATCCATGGGCAAGTATGCTCAAGTATTTGTTTTACAAGGGCTTAAAGAGAAACCTAATCTCAATCATTATCGCCCTCTTGATTCCAATCTCTAAAGCATGCTTTGCACACATACTTAAGGTCATCTTTTGCTGATTCTTCCAGCCAACACACCATGCTGAACTCCCTAGAAAACTAAAAAAAAAAAAAATTTTCTTAGTCAGGATTAATTTAATGAATTCAGTTCCACTGATAATCAGGTTCCTATCCAGTTTTCAATAGTTTATGTGTACTCTGTATTTTTACGTTACAGAAAATTTCATATGAAGCTAGCAGGACACATAAAGAAGTTGTGTGGAGCCCAGATCCTTGACATTCAGAAATGACATGTTAAGCACTAAACTAAGTACCATTTGTAAACTATTATTATTTTATTGCAATACTTTATATTGCTTTGCAATTTATTATTATACTATTATTTTATCTTTATGTAGAAACATCAGAGGTGAGGTGAAATGGATTGACTTAAATACACAAATAACTATGTAAAATAAGTCTAAAGTAAGAATGCAAGTGTCAGTCAACTGTTGTGTACAAGTTTTGACATAAAATATCATACTAAGTATCTTTTATCTTTTGTTGTTAAAAAGTAAAATTGCAAGAAATATGACATCCTTTGTAAAGGAAAAACATGAGAAATTACTCACTCTAACACATTTTTACTAACTCTGGCACACTTTTTCTCTTAATAAAGTCACCTGGTGTTATCAAAGATTATCTTTTCTCCAGATACTAGCACTATTTAGGCATGCTTATATCTAAAGAATTCTGATGTATTTCAACACTGCTATATACATCTTATTTGGTATTGAGAAATAATCTCAGGGAATTTCAAACGTCAGCCAGTTTGTCAGTAAACCTTTTTTTTTCCTTTTGGCCTATTTCTTATCCCCCATTTTACTGCCTTCTATTTTATCTAGAAATGTATTGCAACTGGAAACTGATTGTACAAATGTCTTTGTGTTATGCAGTTAAGATATCATGATATAATATGGAATAGATGATGAAGGTAGAATAATTTACTTTGGTAAACCAACAAATGCTGCACAGCATTAAATATTTGTAGTTCAAATAAATTTAAACCTAATTACCATTTCATATCTCTCTCTTAACTTCAATACATGGAGTCAGCTTCTTTGAGTTTTACAACTAACTTTAGCAGTAAAATGGCTCTATGAACTGCTTTTTTTAAAAAAAAGTCTCACTGTGAAAGACAATGATGTTCACACTGCTGAAAATTAATTTTACCTCAGTGCTTACCACTGATTTCGCACAGAATATGGCACTGTAATTAATTTTCTACCTGGAGTGTGTTCTTATTTGAGACTGCATGTCCACCCTTTGTCTTGAGTCTGCATGGAATTTTGGCAGGGTCTCACACTTCTTTTATGCCAAAGTCATGCCAATAGGTGAGCTCACTATGAATGCATAATTGCTTGCACATGAGTGTGTGTGTGTGTGTGTGTGTGTGTGTGTGTGTGTGTGTATGTCTATGCACTTGCACCTGTGTGCATCTTATAATGGACTGGCATTCCATTTAGAATTGGGTTCTTTGCCTTACACCCATTGCTAATGTATTCTGTGATGGACTGCAAGTATTGTATTTCTGTCGTGCATCTATTGCTTAAGGAGATATCATCAGCTCTCTCGTGAGACCCTAAGTAGGGTAAAATTGGTATAGCATTGTAAAAGGCAAGGATGAATATCTTCTTCTTTGTCTTTTCGGCTTTTCCCGGTTAGGGGTCGCCACAGCAGAACTCCAGTATGCTAATGATTGGCAGTAGATTTTTATGGTGCCGAGTTACCAGCCAGACACCCAACCTTCAGCAAAGGCATGCCCATTCACGCATGTCTTTCGGAGGCCACTTGACTGCGGGGAGGACATGCAGACTCCACATAGAAGGCACTCCAGACAAGAATCGAACAGGAGAACCTCTTGCTGTGTGGCAACAATGCTACAGATGTATCACAAGGCAAGGATGAATATATGAGTCACAAATCCTTATAATATGTTTGGTTTTAACTAGTACAATATTCAAAGCAATCAGAACAATACCAGATAGTGTAAGTTACAGTATAAGTCATGCAAACATCAAAATATGATCTGCTGATAGTGTTACTTTTCTGAAACAATCTTCTTCAGTCAACTTAAGTAGAGAAAATTTAAAAAACAAATGGCACTTTTGTCCACTTTTTAAAACCTAGACCTTTTCAGAAGACATCTTGATTTACAACAGTGAATGAAAACAATTTTTTTTAGTTATGGAAATATTACTTACTACATGCATATAATGATGAAAGAAAAGCTGTGGCTTGTCAAGTCTACCCAACAAGTGTTGCCGATTGAACCTGCTCAGCTGAAAGTCTCCACTCCCAGTTCTACCTCCATTTTTTTCTTTTTTTTGCCTCAAACTTCTTTGAAATCCATATAAATTGACTGATTATTGCTGCTGTCTCTTGCATGCATTCTGCCTCAATATTATGCTTGCAAAATTGTTCTTCTTATTGTTTGTTTTGATTGGTCCTGCCTCTAGTTACTATCCATGCCCTGTTCCTCTTTACCTAGCCTTCATCCTCAAATCCACTTCTCTAGCATTATGATAATGCAATGTGTGCACATCATATATGTCATACCACTCTCAGTTTCTGTCTGTACGTTCTGGTCTTGCAGTTTTGCACACACCCTTGTCTATGTATTACTCTCACCATTTTAGCAAGTCTGCATTTTATGCTCTCTGTATGCTTAACCCTGCACAAACTGCAAATGGAACTCAAGACATAGCTCTACCAGTACTCTGCATAAAGGAACAATTTGTTTAACATCAGTGAAGTATAGTTTTCCTCCTGCATACCCAACATCCTGATTATAAAGCTAAAATCTTTGTGCATTATATTGCATGAGACAATACAGGAATAATGTTTACCTCCAAGTATATTTTTTCTTCCTTTTTTGCAATGATATATATATATATATATATATATATATATATATATATATATATATATATATATATATGTTTTATATATATATATATATATATATATATATATGTTTTATATATATATATATATATATATATATATATATATCATATCTATATATATATATATATATATATATATATATATATATATATATATACATACATGCATTTTATCATCTAGGTTTTAATCATAAACTTTCACAAATAACAAAAAGTATCAGCTTCCATATATTAACCATCTAACTAGTATAATTTGGTTTTGAGTATTGAAGCCTGTGAGTAAACCTTTATATTAGAGAAGCAAATTCTGTCCTTATTCCATGTTCAAATATGATTCTAAAGCCAGTTCTGTCTTAGCAGGTGCCATAGAAACTGCTGTGGCAGTAACATTAAGTACTGTGTCCTCTAGCTTCAGTAACTAGATATTTGCAGGTTCTAATTTAACAGCCAGCAACCTGAGTGTGTATGCATTCAAATAATATTTTGGATGGGTTTGGCATAATGGTTAAAGTTTTTTACATCATAATCACAAAGCACAGGGTTTGATTCTAACCTCAGGTTATTGCCTAGACTTATAATGAGCAGCTATCCTAGTATTCACCTGTAAACCTATTTGTTTACTTTTTTATTATGCTATTATCTGGTATTAGAACTGTGAGAATAACATATTGTTAAGGTAGTAGTAAGATCATGTCAATGAGCATTTTTCTATCTTCAAAAGAAAACATATTGTTCGAGTTAATGATTATTTTTATTAGTACATCAATAATTTTATTTTAGTTATCTTTTAGTGCATAATCTAAATATCTAATAAATGTATTCCTATATATTTAATACATGTTTTCCCTGAACTAAATTTATATTTGTTTAAATATTCTTCTTCTAAATTTTGATTAATTATGAAAGACTCTGGGCCAAATTCATAAAGGTTACCATTAGTTGTACCCTATGTATACATCTCATGGTGATCTTTTCAAATTCAAAGACTGTAATGCAATGTGTTTGCACAAACATGTGTAACACCATGTTGGGCAAGTTCCACGGCCATACTACATGCTAATAAGGCAGTTTGGGGGAGAGGCATGCTCTAATTAGCTATGTGCACTTTGTCTCCCTGGAAACACCTCCAGAAAGGCATTTACATGTTGAACAGTTCCTCCTCAGCCATGTAGACAAGCTTGGTATCTATTTCCACATTGCTGTAGTGAACACAACCAAAAGACAGAGTTCAACTGCCACAGTAAAGATAAGTACCAGAGAGTTTAGTGGTAAGGTAGGTAACAGTATTACATTTTCATAGCACAGATGAGTGGCAGTTCCAAAAACAGTGTAAGTACAAGTAAACAAGTAAACTAGTTGAATATAGGATAAAAAGGTGGCAGCTGTGCATAGGGATGAAGTAGAAGTTAGATTAATCAGGAGTCATGCAGGTGCACAACCATGTGTTATTTAGATATTGTTTGGAATTGATCTAGTAGCTAGGGTGAGAAAAATTCCATACTTTTGTGACAGATCATGAGTAGAGAAACTCTCCCGTTTTCTTCCTTTTTTGAGGGTTTAAAGATTGTTAGCAGGTTGTTTGTCCTCAGATCTTAGGGTTCTGTTTGGTTGGTAAGGTCTGACTATGTTGCATAGTGCTGGGCAGGCAGAGGGTTTATAAATTAAGTTGTGCACAGTTGTTAGTTAGATATAGTGGAGGTGGTTGGGGAGTTCAAGCCAGTTAAGTTCTAGTAGTGATCTACAGTGATGTGAATGGTATTTAAAGTTCGTGGCAAACTTTGCCACTTTGTTATAGCACTGTTCTATTTGGGATTTAATAGAAGTTTGTAAGTTGGTTCTAATAGTGGCACCATAGAATGCAAAGGGGAGCAGGAAAGTTTTTGCCAGGGTGACTTTGGTCATACTGGTCATATAGTGGTTGAGGTGCTCAGGAAGTATTTATTTCTGGAGAGAAGTACTAATTTCTGGTGAGTTTTTTAATATTGTGCTGGAAGTGGAGGCTGAATTTCAGTTGATTATCAATAATGACTTCAAGCAGTTTGGTGTGTTGTTTAGCTGGAAAGTAACATTGGGGGATATAAGAGTTATAGCAGGTGTGTAAGTGTGTATGTGGATGAATTATTGCGAGCGTATATGAATGAATGCCATTGAAGTGTGTGTGTGTGCGTGTGTGTGTGTGTGTGTGTGTGTGTGTGTGTGTGTGTGTGTGTGTGTGTGTGTGTGTGTGTGTGTGTGTAGGTTGCTGGGTAGCCTTCAGACTAACGAGCAAAGTTTGCAACACTGGACATGGGGGGGGGGTGTCACCAGGGATAGTCTTGTAATGTCATTCAGAACAGAACAGGTGGGACATCCCTGCTCTGGGCCAGTAATCAAGGTGTCTCAGTCCTCACCACTGACACCAGTGAGGGATGTTCTTTTGTAAAAAAAAATAGATATACACAGTATTTCCAGATGCATCTGTCTGCATGAAGCACAATTTCTCTTAAGAGCACGCAGGGAAAACACTTGTGTCCTGGGGCTGGGTTTTTCTCTCTCTTACCAGACCCGAAATAAGACTCCATACTGACCACAGCTGTAGAGTTGAGTCCTCAGTCCAGTGTTCCAAGCTAAGTCCTCCAACACCCTCTAAGTGAAACCAGTGGTCTGTGTTCCTGCTCCAAGTAGCTGACACACACACTCTTTGAGATTTGTTTCACACACACACACACACACACACACACACACACGCACACACACACACACACACACACACGCACACACACGCACACACATACACACACACACACACACACACACACACACACACACACACACACACACACACACACACACACACACACACACACACACACACACATCTGGGAAAGGCTGCCACAAATTTACCAGTTATGCCCCTCTACCCAAACTATAAGGCAGATACTGCCACCAGAATATTCCAAAGCCAGCTACTCTAAGGTTCTTACAAGGGTATCCAATTATACTGAGTAAAATGAATATGAATACAAATGATAGTATTTGACCAATGCAGCAAGGCTTTCTGGAGCAGCAACAGTATCACCAAATAAATATAAGTACTCTCAAAGGTTAGAATGTTTTCTAAAAGACTGGCCACAATGAAAAGTTTAAATATATTTAATAATAAATAATACATAAAAATACTAAATATCTATTTACAGTGAACACCAGAGTTTCAATCACAGGAAATATTAAAAATAACACAGATGTAAAGGTTCACACAGATACAGAAAAACAGTATTTAACTAATCTCACTATATTTTCCTGACTGATCTAAACAATTACTATTCCCTGGTTACTTATTAAAGCAAGGCAAGATGAAGTGGGTGAATGATCCTTCTTTGTCAAGTTTCATAAAACAGACTGCCCTGAGACTTCTGTCTCATCTAGTATTAAAACATCATTTCAGTGCTGGATTACAGAATGACATCACATACATCTGGTCACTTGACTTCTGGTTCCCACATTACCCCCTTTACTAGAAACTGAACCGGAATCTGTCACATATGTGTTACCATACACACACGTAGACTCTTGCTAAGATGTATTATAGTATCTGGAAGGTATAAAACCATTTCAAAAACTTCTACCCTTCTATGGTAGCAATTAGTTCACCCCTAAGGAAAATACAGTAGGATTCTTAGTCCTACTTTTCACTGACATTTTGTCTCTGGCTGCAATCAGAACTGTAAGATACAATATTTATGGCTTAAACCAAGTAATTTAATTTCAGACTATATTTCAAAGTTAGCTGGACTGAGGTTAACCTCTTCTCTTCCAGTATCATCTGTTAAAATATATTCATTTCAGCAGTAACAATATAGTCTAACATACAGGTGTGTTTCTTTTCTGTCCAGCAGGACCCACTGTTAGTACATTTTTAACACAAGCAACTTTGCAAATACATTTTCAACACAAGCACCTGTACAAATCAGTTTGATATACAAATGAGATATTATTCATTACAAAACTCCAGCTAGCTATGCTGGCATATGTTCCTGGCATAGCTGGCAATACCTCACATCATCACAACAGGGATCAGTTGTGAGGGGAGCACTAGAAAGTAGGAATTACTATAAAGCCTTGTGCATTAAGGACACTGAAAAGTAATATGGAGTTGGGGTAAGGGAACTCTAGATACCAGGGATTACTCAAAATGATCATGTCTTAATAGCAATTAAAATCTGCAGGAATCAGGAGGAACACTAGAAACCAAGGATTTCTCAAATGTCTTGTGTCTTTACAATACTTAAAACACTATGAGAATTGGTGGTGGGGGAAACCAGTGACACAGAAGGATATGATGTGAAACTCTAACGTCTGCTGTTAATGTGGGACTGCAGCCTTCTGTGATGGCCTAATGCAGGAAAAGGAGATAACAGGGGCATTCAGACAGTGCTCTGGGAAAGATATGGGGTCTGTAATATGTGTGGTATGGGGTCTGTGGCATGTGTGGTATGGGGTCTGTGGTGTGTGTGTGTGTGTGTATGTGTGTGTGTGTGTGTGTGTGTGTGTGTGTGTGTGTGTGCTATTGTGTATGCTGTGCATGTGTGTGTGTGTGCGTGTGTGTGCTATTGTGTATGCTGTGCATGTGTGTGTGTGTGTGTGTGTGTGTGTGTGTGTGTGTGTGTGTGTGTGTGTGTACTTGTGCTTTTGTGTGTGTTGTGCATGTGTGTGTGTGTGTGTGTGTGTGTGTTTGTGTTTCACTGTGTACTTATGTGTGTGGGAGCATGATAGAGAATGTTTGTGTGTAAACAACACAGTCACTGCAGTTAATTACCATGGAAAGCACTGACCTGCACTTTGTGGTAGTCAGTAGTGATTCATAGGCATGCAAATTAAACAATAAGCAGGTCTTTTCTCATTGCAGCTAACATATCTATGAATTCCAAAATACCACATTGCATTATCAGGTTCCTTTTACTGAGACCTTTAACCTGATAAGGTAGGGATTTCTTGAATCTCTGTGTCTGTCTTATCTTTGTTAAATTTAATTTCAGAAATCATTTCAAAAGAATTCATTGACTCACGTGTTATTTGTATTGTTTTTTTTTTATTTCCTGCTGTTAAATGGATGTCATCTGCAAATAACAATATCTTGCAATGATACATTTCATTAATGTTGAAGCCTTCAACTTCTGTGCTATTTCTTATACAGTTTGTGAAAAGTTCTAAAAATAACATAAACAAAAGATGGAAAGAGGAGAGACTTGTTTTGCTACATTATTTAAATTAAAACCTTGTGAGATAAAGGGTCAATTTTTAATTTAGGCTTTAAAATCTGTTCATAAATGTATTAAAAAAACGAAATATTTGGGGAAACCATATAACTGTAATGATTTAAACAGGTTTGACTAATTAACCAAATCAAGTTCCTTTTCAGGATTTAAGTTTATGATTGCTAGTTTAGAATTTTCATGACCTCCAATAATTATAATTATTTTATTGTTGTCTTGAGTTTGTTTATTGATATAGAATCGTATTTGATATGCATGCATTATGTTAGTACATGTTGGAGTGAATGACTCGAAATGTTTCTCTTTGGACTACATGACTGAGCTCTCAGATTATATGTCCCAGGCAGTTACATCCGTAGCTTTAAGCAGCATACTACCCTCACCCAAGAAGATGCCACGATGCAAGCAAGGGATGACTCACTTCAACAATTGGCTTAATTTTCGGTGTCATTTTAAGGGGATCCAGTTCCTGCCAGCCTGGGATGATATGGCTGACAGACCTTGATGCTTTGCCAGAGATGGTCTTCACCCAGTCACCACTAGGATTTTGACTTCCAGCAATGGCCCTTGCCTCCCTCTCATGCCTTTTTTAGGAAATGTCACAAGTACAAAATTTCCAGTGTAAAACTTTCCTCAAAAACCAACATCAAGGTCATGCTGCTAAATGCTAGGAGTCTTAACCTAAAACTACACTCATTGGAAGCTGCCCTCACCTTGGAGGATGCTGACATCTGTGCTGTCAAGGAAACCTGGTTCAAGGCTGGAGGAGCACCTCAGGTATACCAGGGTACAATGCCTTCCACTCACTCAGACCATCAGATAAGAGCGGGAAGTACAAAGGAGGAGGAGTATTTATTTTTATTAAAGACAAATACTCCTCCAGACTGGTACGTCTAAACGAGTCCTTCAAACTTCTCCATGTGCAACTCTCTGCAGGTAAAACTCCTCTTCAGATTATTTCCAGTTTTAGGACATGCTCCATGAACCAGGATACCCATAATGCCTACCTGGAACTCCTGGAGTCCCCTCAATATACCACCAAACACCCTGGTTTTGGGAGACTTCAACTACTCATCAGTAGATTGGTCTACCTATATCTATACCAATGCACTCACCTGGAGATTCCTCAACTCCAGTGCCCTGGACCAGTTAGTACACACTCCTACTAGGGGTTCAAATATCCTCGATCTGGTACTCATGAACATTGCACCACCCCAAGAGTACAGTGAGATCTGACCACAGATCAGTCACATTAGAAGTTACAACAGAGTCAGACCCTTCCTCAGCTGGAACTAAACTAAAAAATGTCTCCAAAGCAAACTATAATCTCTTATGAGATGATATTACTAGTTTCATAGCCGCTACCCCTACTGATGGCAAGGATACATATTCTGAGGTTTATACCAATGCCTTGTAAACACCTTCCCAGCTTCATCAACTCAGCTGTATCCGATAGGATAAAATTAAATTCCTCACAAAAGAGCAAACCTGTTTGGTGAACATCTGCCAACATAGGCTATATAACAGGAGAAAGAAACTGCTGTCCAAAAGCAGTAGAAGATGATCCCCTAACTCAAAGGATTCCCTTATTGGACTAAATAAGCAAATAAGACACCTAGTGAAAAAAAATCAAAGCAGATTATGAATCTAAATTAGCCATCCTAGCCAAGGGTAACCACAAGTCATTCTTTGGCTATGTCCGAAACCTTAAGGGAAACCCCAGATTTGCACTGAACTTGTAAAGGGCACAACATATACTGAACCTGATGATATTGCTAACCTGCTAGGTGAGAACTTCTCCCTCTGTCACCACCCAATATACAACAAGACATTGCTCCCACATGTCCTACCCCACAAATCTTCAAGGAACAGGTCCTTAATTCCCTTTCAAAGGCAAAAAACATGGCTTTTATGGGACCAGACAACATCCTTGGCTGCATCATAAACTGCTTAAAGCAGGAGCTAGCAGCACCTCTGAGTACCCTCTTTAACCACAGTCTAAATACTGGGTATGTTCTTGCAGATTGCAAAACATCCACTGTCATCCCCCTGCACAAAAGGGGCTCCTCTGCTGACCCTGGGATTTACAGACCAATAAGTCTAACCAGGCTCATATGCAAGGCCATGTTGAGAATTATCATGGACCTCATCAACAAGGATATAAGTGACCTCCAAACACTAGACCCATTCCTGTTTGGTTTTCTCAAAGGGAGATCATGCCTACTGAACTTGGCGGACTTCTTTAAGACAATCACCAAAGCCCTGGATGAAGGCAAAACTGTACATACTGTCTATTTAGACTTAATGAAGGCTTTCAATACTATTCTCCACTCAGGCATCACTGATAAACTTACCCAACTGAACATAAACCAGTATATAATTAGGTGTGTTGCTAACTGTCTCACCAGTAGAACATACACAGTTAAAATAGCTCTTCATCGACCTCCAGATCAGTAACCAGTGGAGTACCATGGGGCTTGGAGCTGGGGCCCCTATTGTTTGGAATGTACTTTTCATAAGTACAGGCCAAAACAAAAGATATGTGGCTAACAAAGTTTGCAGATGGGAACAATCATTGTATCCTCTAGTGACACTGTCACACTTCAGGAAGATCTTACTCAAACCAGCAATTGGTGCCAGATTCACAGGCTCAACCTAAACACTAAAAAGTGCATCATCACTCCCTTTGGCTAGGGAGATGCCCAAGCAAAGTACCACATTAAGTAACCAATGTGTGGTAAGAGATCTGGGCACACAGCTTAACAGCAACCTCACCATCATGTTTCTGCAGTGGTGAGAATAGCCTTTTACTTTGCCCATCTCATCAATAAGGGCATTGTCCCCAAAAGAATGAGGTTAGAACACCCCTGTACTCCTCCCTTATTAGCCCAATTATAGAATACAAAGCACCCTTTGGTATGTGCCTCGCCAGGCACCTTCAACAATTGGAGAGACCTCAGAGATACCTTACAAAGAAATTTCAAGGTATCCAACAACTGTCCTATGCTGAAAGTCTAAAATTCCTGTTGCTATACTCTGTGTTTTACAGACTACTCAGGGGTGGCCTCTGTCTAGCCTATAAGGCAAACACAGACTCTGCCCTGATGGAAATGCTACACATTAGAAAGACAAATGGTACTCATTGCACCCACTCTAGAAACCTAAACATAAGAAGTGATATTAACAGGACCTGCTGGAGAGACAGGTTCATCTCCCAAATGCTTCCCCTACTCTGGAATAAGTTTCCAATACTAGTTAAGCAGTACCCTTCATTGACCCTGTTCAAGTGAAATCTGGATAATTTGATGGAGAATCGCAAATTCACCCCTGGAGTTTTAACTGCATCCCTTCTGGACAGAGACAGCTGGTGTTGAGCTGATGTTGAGTCAGGTCTACTAATAGCACCATTAAAAGAGGGGAAAAAACTTGGCTAGGCTTGTATGATCCTATGAAGTAGCTGTTTCTTTCTTTTAATCTGTTAGAGAATATTAAAGCAAAAATCTTATAGTCTATATTTAGTAAAGATATAGGTATATAAGAGGAACATAAATCAGTATCTTTACCTGGTTTCAAGATTGGTGGCGTCAGAGAATAATTCCAAGATCGTGGAATGTCTTTACCTTTCTGTACTGTCTAACAAAATAAAATAAGAACAAAAAAATCAGTAGTAAAATTACACCCAGAAGATAAAAGTTTATATATTCCAATGATTATTCCTGCCACTGTCATGCCCCTTCACAAAACTCTAAACTTTTGTTGTCTTTGTGTTTCATCAAATGATCCTTGATTTTCTTTATAGATATGTCTTTCATTAATTGTCTGGTCTGGTTTGTATTTATTTTTTTATTAATACTATTAGCTAATAGTTTATTTAAACATTTACCATCATGCTATTGTTTTTTAATTCTGTAGTACTTATTAAATATTTATAATATTTCTTGTAAGTCAGAAGTTTTCTTTTTGCAACTTATGGTTGGATGAAGATTGAATTCTTGGGCTTCATTTGCCTGAAATTCAACCTGCCGATGATTGAAGCTCCTCCATAGGAAATCACTGTCAAGCAGGTGTGGCAGCAGTGAATTCTATCACTCAGTTGAAACAAATGGCATTATGATTAGATAATGGGTATCGCTTCAACTTTATCAGGTTTTTTAGCAAATCAATGAAAGTATAACCTCTGCCGAATGCATAAGAATACTGGTTATAAAATAAAGAATCCTTGACTGAAAAGAACATTACATCTTAAAGAGTTAAATATTCAGACCGAATTTCAACATTTTAGCTGAAGCTGAAAATCTTTGTTCTTTCCTTGCACTTGCATCGCTTTTGTACAGAATACAATTAAGCCCTCTACCACAAGTTAAACTGCCTTTCATTTTACTCAACAGTATTTCAATATATCTTTTAACTTTTTTTTGCTCCAATTCCTGAAAGCCAGTATATATTTTCTACCATGAAAATTATGTTATTATATTCCAATGTTACTAATGCCAATGCACCTGTTGTGTTTGAATAAACAGATATCACTCTACATACCTGCATACATGCAGATATTTCAGGTATAGGCCTTTCAAGCATACCAGTATACCAAAACAATCATTCCCATAATAAGTATCCAAGTTGCTCTATAAAAATATCTAAATGAGTGCTGGCTAATATAATGTAGCAGTCTGTCCTATGCCCAGCCACTCTCTCAAAGAACCAATCAGTACATCCCTTATTCCCATATAATTCGCTACACAAGTTGCCCGATAATTCTCTAATGCTCTTTGATAACTCAAAACATTTTCTGGAGGTAGTTATCGCCCTTGACATTTTAAACCACAAAAAGCAATTATAGAGCATAAAAAGATTACTAGGAATTAAAGCAACAAAGGGGACCTGCAAAAGCAAATTTTGCAAACAATGACCCTATATTTTCATAGAGGAAAATTGGCAGCCCTACAGTATCAAGGTTGTTGTGGTTAAACCACAAATAGGTAACTGCCAAACCAAAGGGATAGTATGCTTAGCAATCTGCTCCACCTATTACAGTTTTTATGTGGGCAAAATAGGACAGACATTGATAAGAAGAATATAAGAACATAATTAACAAGAATGAAAAAATGCTTTATATAAACATTCTATTACTTATTAAAGGATTAAACACATTTGTATTCTGCATTTAAAAAAAATCTCCTAATTGAAGTAATAGGTGGAGCTTGGGAGAACAAAGTTAAATATAAGGAACTCTTTTTGACAGTTTAAACTAAATGCTTTTGAGCATCCTGGTGTAAATGAAAACAGTACAATACTCCCAGTACTAAAGATGAGGGCATTCAAATTTTGAATATTTTAAAAAGTGTAAATACAAGAAAAATTAGATGTGTTTACCACATATTATGATATAATTTTTATGTATTTTACTTATGGTAGCAATATTAATATTGAAGAAATGACTTAAACATTTTATTCAGTACTTGCAAGATGTGTTCTTAAGAAACACTTTGATTACACATGGAATTTTCAGCTGTAGTGGAATGATACTTGATTTTTATGGAGATAATGTGGAGTGTCTCTTTAAGTGGGTGGAATCCACCTTATTGAGGAAGTTATATAACTGTATGATTGCAATGAAGGAAGTACTTTTGAGGAAGTCCATTAGTTTGTAGGACAAAATCACTTAACTGCTATCTTTGAACAGAGTTTCCTCCGGATTCACTATCCTTCCATGCAGGACTAGCTTATTCCTGCACGGAAGCTGCCATTTAGGAGCAGGATGGCAACACGCCATGCATATCAATGAAGGTGTGCTGCCTGAGCTCCTAAACGGACATGGAGCATGTATGAGTGCAGGGGGCGTGTCTCAGAGTATACACTCCTCTGCAATCAAGAACAGCAGTTTAGGAATAAGAATGAGCAAGACCACTCATAAGTGTTCGCATACCCCCAGCAACATACCCCCAAGTTCATAAGAGCAATAGTTAAAACATGAAATATAAAAAAGTCCTTTTTTTTTTTATGAAACAGATTAAATTTAACCATAGGTGCATGGGTTTGCCCATCGCTTAGCTACAGTTAATGCAGCTTAAATGGCACAAGAGGATAAAAAGCAAGATATATGCAAATGAAGCAGTACAGCAATAGTGTAGTGGGTAGAGCATTTGCCTTACGAGCAGTCATTTCCGGTTCGAGTCCCACTGCAGTACATTCCATTTTCCATGTCAAATCACTTTATGACCAATATTTTTTGTTGCATAACCTACTAAATAACATATATTTGTGAAATGGAGTACTGCATTAAATGCAGATGTGAGGTGTCATCGTCATAATGTTGTAAAGTCCACAGATAATCACAAGTGCCCCATACAGTATATGTACACAGGAATCAGGGATACAAATGGAAAGTAAAATGTATAATGAATGATAAATCCATACAGTTTCCAAATCCACCACCTACCCAAGAACCATTTGACATTACTGTCTAAATTAGTGTGGTGGTAAGTGGGAGTAAGCAGTAGTAAGCAAGAGTAAGCATATTTAAGCAGTAGTAAGCGGGAGTAAGCATATTTAAACAGTAGTAAGCAGGTTTAAGGCTGTTTGCGCAGGGGTAAGCAATGCGCACACAGGTTAAGCAATATTGAAGCTAAGTCCCTGTAAGCATATTTAACCAAAGGTTAGCATTGTTTACCTTCATGCAAACCCACTTACAATTGCTTGAAAGTGCCTTAATCACTCTGTATGCATCAGCCGCTGTTTTGGCCAGAAACAAAATAAACATCCTTTGCAGGTCTTGAACCCAGGACCATGTAGACTATAGTCACAGTCGTTAACCACTAAGCCATCACAGCAGTACATAAAATTGAGTTATCACCAAACAGATCCTCACTATAGAAAAAAATCAAACAACATGTGAAAGGAATCTATATACAGTTTTATGTTGTATAACCTACTACATAACATAAATATGTGAACTGGAGTACTGCAGTAAGCCCAGATGTGAGGTGTCATTGTAATAAAGTGTTGAAATCCCCTAATAAATACAAGGACCCCATACAGTGTACGTACACATGAATCATGGATACCAAACACATATATAACATGTAATGAATAATAAATCAATGCCAAAAAGCAAATATAATGCAAATCAAATATTAAGCAACACTAACCATTGCACAGCCCAGCTTAGTAGGTGTAAACAATGTGTAGGCCAGCTAACTCAGTCTGTCCATTGGTATACCCCTTTCAGCAATGCTAACATTAGGTAAGCAGGTTTGCCCACATCTTAGCATTTTCAAAACCATCCAATCACGGCAATGTGCAGGAAACCGCCCCTATTAAAACCCAATAGTTGGGAATACATCTCATAACTGGTCGGAGATTCCCCCTGTAGGCACTATGTCTGGAATGGGAAAGGGTATGCACTTTCGGGCACAGCACTGGAGCATCCAGGATTCCAGAGTCATGGCAGGACTCCTTGTGAAAGACTATGACCAGAGACTGCTGCAGGGCCAGTACCAGGGTTCCCAGCAAAAATCAGAAGCCTTCGACCATCTCGCCCGTGACCTCACCAGTGCCACTGGCATACCCGAACTGGTGAGCAGGTCAAGCATCACTATGCCATCCTGAAGCAGAGAAAGAGGGATCTCTTGGATCAGTGGATTCAAGATGCTAGGAGAACAGGGGACGTCCCAGCCATGTGTAAGTATCAGTCCACTACCTGTTTAATAATTGCCAGCTCATGTATATTATGGATAGGTATGGCTAAATATTCCTCTTATGTCTTTCACAGTGGCAGGTGAGTGGGCTGCGAACCAAAAAGCCCATGCCTGTATACTGCAGTGGTTGCGACATGAGGCGGGTTAGTAATACTCTTGCATGTACTGTCATAGGAAATAAATCTAAAAGTAGTAGTAAGTTAATTGCCTGTATAAAACCTGTACTGTTTAAGGCATGTACTGCATACAGCAGAAAATATGGCAGGAAGAGTCTCATATAGGTTGTATGTAAATAAAAGCATAATAGCCTGACAATAAAGGTCTAATTGCTGGACTGCGTGTGTTTACTCTGGTATCATATGGTAATGTAGAGTTTCAATCACTTAATAGTACTGTTGTATTAAGCACTGTTACCCACACTGTACTTCATAAATAAAATGTGTAGGAATGTCTGTATATGACTGTTGTAATCCCAAGAGGTCATATAGTACAACTGAGACAGACTTAGACAGAAAACAGTGAAAAGACATAACAAAATCCAAATCGCACACAACTGAGATATGAACTGTTGCATTTTTAGCACACACAGCCATGGTTCGAATCCTGGGAGTGGTAGTAGGCTGTATGAAGAATCATACCCCACAACTGTACAGATATGTCCAGAATGTCCAGTAAATCAGCCTATATCTGCTGCCTGTCACCCTGTCCCCCTGGCAAATCAGTGAGATGATCCCAGACATTTGGGCAGCAAACAAGACATACAATTGATTGTCAGACATCTATAAGAACAAACCTGTCACTCTAGCAACTCCCCAAAATGTTATGAGAGTAATTAGCCAAGTATGTTATGTCCCATCTCTACCCCTATGTTCTCAGGCTGTGACCATAGTGTGTACAGACGGAGTGAGACGTATGTGCATAATACTAATGTGGAATCTGGTATTTTGTGTGGCAACATTCAGGTAGTGCTAACAAACATTGCTCCCACAGGTCTGTCAGATACGAACACTGTGCCCAGAAATAAAAGACTGATATCCTGTTCTGGTACTGTTTACTCTGGTATTGTATGGCATTGTTAGTGTTGCAGTTGCTCTGAATAATAAGGTATTACTCATCACTGTCACCCACACTGCACTACATAATACAACTGTCTAGGAAATCCTGTATAAGAGTACTGTAATTACAAGGTCAGAATGTAAAACCACAGGAGAATTATAGACAGAAATCAGACAAGAGATACACAGCAATATCTATATAGCACACTCAACTGTGATGGACAGTGTTTTATTTTTAGCAGACACAACCATGGTTCGAATCCTGAGAGTGGCAGTAGACTGTATGAAGAATCCTACTGCACAAGTGTACAGAATTGTACAGAATGTCCAGTTAGTCTGCCCATATCTGCTGGCTGTTACCCTGTCCCCCTGGCATATCAGTGTGCTAATCTTTGACATGTAGGGAGCATTTCATGTCATATAACTGACTGTCAGGCTTGCACATATTTGGAAAATGTCAATGAAAACAAACCTGTCATTGCACAATTCACTAAAGGCTTAAGAGGGCAATAGTCGAAATATGTCCCAGTTCACCTGCATGTGGTCAAGACATGCCCAGAGTGTGTGCAATAAGAGATGGACAAGTATGTGCATAACATCAACCTGGAATCTAGGACTATGTGTAGAAACAGTTAGGTAGTGTTAACAAACAAAACTTCCACAGGTATACCAGGTAAGAGTTATATACTGCAGGTAAAACTCAGTTCATGTATATAGTTGTCTACATCCATACCACTGTCCAAACTAAGGCGATAGGGTAGTGTACTAATACCTGTAAGGTACAGACCACAGCACTGACTAGGAAAGTAATGAGAACTACAGGAATATACTAGTTGTTAATTGATATCTTCTTCTCCCCCCACCATATCTACAACAATAAACTAAATACACAACTCAATCAGTATGTGCTGCATTAAACCTACTGTTGGGACATATGTCCTATTGCTTGATAATTATTTAAATTTGTTTCTATGCATGTGCCATGTTCAAATATTCCCACATTGGTGACATGCTGCCATCAATGTGCCTGCATGCTGTTGTAATGACCACTGTGGTTCCATATATGCATGTGTTCTGTTTGCTATGCAACTGTTCCATATCTGGTGTTTGGGTTGATGGGAATATCTATGCATGCTATTATACCTAATCCTGGAATGTGTTGACTATTAATAACCACATATGTTGATAAAATGTAAACACTATAGCACATATGGGAAGGACAGTCCTGGCGGACCCACCTGTCCCACCTCAGCCGGCCGTGGCACCAGGCACCAGCACATCTGGGGCCCAACCTAGTACTTACTCATCCGTTAGTCCTGCACAACCTTCGGGTGGAACTGCCTAAGGGGAAGGGGCTCACCCTCCCCAGGAGCAGGTGTGGACAGGACACTGTCAGAAGTCACCAGATCCAGGTCGTGGTGCAGAGAGATCTCCGCAGGGAGTTTGGAGATCTGCTACACCAGCTTGAGGGCCATGTGTCACAACTAGAGGGTCGCCTGGCCCTCCTACTTAGCCCCCAGTGCAGCCACCTTCGGGGCTGTGAAGGTGCAGTGGTGACTGCCCACGGGTTGGGACCTCAGTCTCACTCTTTTCACTAGGGGGTTTATGTGCTTCTGATTTCCAAACACCACTCTCCATCAAGGTGTTTACCCAGGCATATGTCATATACCACCCCTGTATGCATCTTGTTTATCTTGTCTGTTAACCTACCCAACCTACCTCCCCAAATATATCTACTATCTCTCCCTCAACATCCCACTCTCACCTGAAAAAAAAAAGGGCAATCTGTCCCCCCCCCCCAAAAAAAAATCTCTCCCCATACATAGCTCTCCATTTCGCTCACGTGTCCACTGAACATATGTAATCTGGTCTAATTGACTTCACAACATATTATTGTTGTCCTCAACCCTCTCTCAGGGGTATGAGTGTCCAAATCTATCTCCAAATTCAGTGTATATGCACAGCTGTTGCTGTAGAAGAAATGGGCAGCTATGGACCATCCCTACACCCTTCCTGCACATCCCTATCTATCTTCCTTACTGTCTTTCCCTCTTTGTGCCCCTTTTTCACCACTTTGCTATCAACCCTTTTTCATTTCTTTTAAAGAAATGAACGCAGGGTAAATGGGAGTAAGCACTTTTAAGCAGCAGTAAGCGGGTTTAACCTTGTTTGCACATGGGTAAGCAATGACTACACAGGTTAAGCAATTGAGAAGCTAAATCAGTATAAGAAACAGTAACCGGAAGTTAACAGTGCTTACCTTGATGCAAACCCGCTCAAACCCACTTACAACTGCTTAAAAGTGCCTTGATCACTCTGTATCCAATGGCCCTTGTTCTGCCCAGAAACAAAATAAACAGCCTCTGTGAGGGTCGAACCCAGGACCCTGCAAACCATAGCCAAAGTGATTTACCACTAACCCATATCAGATATACATAATCCTAATGTTTTCACAAACATATAAGCCAGAACATTCATGCAACAGTACAGGAAATGAATTTAAACATGTAGATGTATGTGTGTGTGTGTGTGTGTGTGTGTGTGTGTGTGTGTGTGTGTGTGTGTGTGTGTGTGTGTGTGTGTGTGTGTGTGTGTATATTTATATCTAAATAGATATATAACTATATATATATATATATATATATATATATATATATATATACATACATATGCATACATCTGTAGATATATATGTATACATATATATGTCTGCATACACATATAAATAGATAGATAGATAGATAGATAGATAGATAGATAGATAGATAGCAATATATATATATATATATATATATCTAAGCATATATACATATATATATATATATATATGTGTGTGTTTGTGTGTGTGTGTGTGTGTGTGTGTGTGTGTGTGTGTGTGTGTGTGTGTGTGTGTGTGTGTGTGTGTATACAGATATATATCTATAGGTATAAAAGAGAATATAGAAAATACACATATGACTACAGGCACTGTAAATGGAGGTGAGGTGGCCCAAGCTAAATATATCTTGTACGTATTGATATCACCCCCTCCCCCACAGCCAAATAGATCTGCCCTGCAATACAATACCAATTGTTGCAAGTCACATAACCAGGACCCGACACAATGGGCACAAGACTTTACCAGTAATCCATCCCACCTGTATAATGTCAGACTGGTATCAATAACATACCATGCAGTACTGTCTGGCTACCATAGGGAATGCACTATGTGGAAGCAATAAACATTCCTAAGATACATATACACATGCACATATATGCAGATGTTCTCACAAACATATAAGCCAGCACAGTCATGCAACAGTGCAGGAAATGAATTTAAGCATGTAGATATATGTCTGTATGTATATATATATATGTATATATATATATATATATATATATATATATATATATATATTTATATCTAAATAGATATATAACTAGATAGATGATGTGGAATGATTTATATGTGCTATCAGGTGTTGTTGTTGTAATGCTGTTCAGCTGAACAACTGCTATGGACAATAGAGTCTGTCCCTGTGGGTAGTGGGTCATACCTGTCAACTGTGCAGAGCAGCACTGACTGAAAAGATGTAAGCCATCATAGCGTGTGTTGCGTAATGAAAAGCATGTATATTACTG
Organism: Protopterus annectens; assembly: GCF_019279795.1. Taxonomy (NCBI): domain Eukaryota; kingdom Metazoa; phylum Chordata; order Ceratodontiformes; family Protopteridae; genus Protopterus; species Protopterus annectens. The sequence continues at coordinate 352,489,622 of NC_056745.1, read as the reverse complement.
TAGCCAAACGCTGGTCATAGAAGTAATGCCATAAGGCTGGACATGTGTTTTCCACAGCCCACCACTTGCAGGACATTCAAGTTAACATGTAATGTAGCATGCTGAAATGCCATAGGTGTGTAATAGGCTTACCTGCAATCTGTCCCCATATATAGCCTTCAGGGGTGATATATGACACATGTTGTGGGTAACCGCCTTGGATGGTGGGTGTAGTCTGCGATGTGGAAGTGCTATGAGCCCCCATATGGAAACAATGGGAACAAGACCCCCACCCATTGCTAGTCACAACAGCAGCTTCTCGGTCCTGAATGTGCCTGGCCTGGAAGCTGAGCAGGAAGAGCATGTGGACCCTGTGATTGTGTACTGAGGGCCTCAAGGTGCTGTAACACATCTCACCAGTCTCTGTGGAGCTCCCTATGCAACAGACCCTGGACCTGACCTTGGGTGACAGGATCATGTCTGTGTGTGCCCCCTGGGGGAGGCACCATCCCCCTGAGGACCTGACGGTAGTGCTGGACCAGTAGATGAGGAGGCCCCAGGGTGGGTCTCACATGTGATGTGGCCTGGTAAGCTGGCCTGATGAGTTTGGAGAGGTGGTTTTGTTGGCAATTGTTCCCTAAAAATGCTATTGTGTCACAGTTAATGAACATATGTGGGTAGTAATAGCCCACACAATCCCGGATCATGTCCAACAGCATGCATAGGTATCCCCAATAACACATAACAACAGATGTGCAGCAATCACATAGCAAACAGACCACATGCATATATGGAACCATAGTGGACCTTACAATGGCATGCAGGTGACAGTGTCTGTAACAGTCCTGCATGTTAGTGTCCCCACAGGGAACATGGCTACAGACGCATAGCACAAAGCGTGGTACAATACAATATATGTCCCAATGCTAGGTAGGCTGTAGCCATACCTATTGAGTTGTGTGAACAGTTTGTTGTCGCAGATATGGTGGGGGAAGATAGAGATGCATATAAAGAACTATGGTAACTTTTCTGTATGAGTGGCTTAGACCTATTTCCATCTTTATGTCTTTCAGGCAAGATATCCCATGGCTGGTTACCGGTGTATTCAGCAGATCAAAATGAGGTCATTGTGAACCACTTGGTACAGCACTACCAGATGCTCTTCAGCAGGACAGCCCATGAGCAGCAGGAGCATACTGTCCTGTGGAACAATCTAGTCGAGAGGGTCAATGATATCTGCCTGCATAACCGCAGTTATGAGAAGGTCCAGCATCACTGCAGTGACCTGATTCACAATGCCCATCATCATGCTGCTGCAGTCCAGTGGGATCACCTCACAACAGGGGGGTCATGCCATCCATCCCCCCAACATGTGTTGAGGAGCTCCTCGCCAGCCTCGTGGCACCTGCCTGCCCGCAGATGCAACAACTGGTGGAGAACATAGTGGAGGTGGGTTCTGCCCACACACTGGGTGAGGAAGATGCAGGTAAGGCCACAGGGCACATCAGTAGACCACTGTTGCGTATGCAGTATGCATCTGGATCTGTACAGGTAGATCATGCATATGTGAGATGTCATATATATAGACTGTTGCTGTGTACTAGTAATAAACAGATGTGCATAAACTGTAGTATTGTGGACTTCTACTGTTGATGTACTGTAATGCTGCAACCACCATGTAACAATGCCACAGCTGTGGCTACTGACATCAAATCTCTCACACACTTATGTAGACCCCTCTGGTATACCACCAAGGCATCAGCTTGTAGTTGGTGAGTATGGTTTATGTTCATGATTGCCAATACACTGATCATGTAATGGCTATGGTATATTCCATGCACACATCTAACACACCTACCCATAATGTATGCCATACATGTTCACGTATTGTTGCTGTTAACTGCACTGCATCACAGTGTTGACCATGATGGTGTATCTGAATGGGTATGTCAGACACCTGTAATATAACTAGCATCCTGTCATTGCAAAATGTGTCCACAGGGTTGGACATAATGGTGGTGGGACACATGGCCTACAGTAGAGACATGTTTGAAACATAACCCTTATACAATGCTACAAAACTGTATATACCAGTATTACAATGGCAACTATTACAGATCTACACTATGGCATATCTTAATACTGTGGTCCACAACCCTTAACACCTGCAATGTGGTCCCAACATGAACAATGAGTGTGTAATACAGAATCGTAGGTTAGGGTAGCAAATATGGGGAATACATACCTTCACAAACACTGAAAGCATATGTGTGCACACACTCCAGATAAAATATAGTGGAGGCAGCTGTTGAGGTACTGACTGCATGCATTTGTCATGGAAATGCACCTTTCAGCAAGTACACGTCCCCAATGTCACACCACATATTGGTCTGCTATCCAAGACGTTTGGCCATCAAATGTGCACACTTACCTGCAACAGAGGCAGGCATGGCTTGCACACATCTTACATGACATGGCGTGGGCCCCATACCCAACAGGTAGCACCCATGAGCTGGACACGTAGCCATACCTCACCATTGCATATGCTATGGAAAGCAGTGCAGACAGTCATGTATGTGTCAAGGATGTATGGGACAGAGCTGATGTAGGAAATAAACAGATGGCCATCCAAGACAAATGATGTCACATGTAGCAAACTGGTCATGTGGGCTGCCCAGTAACATGCCACAACACTGTGGGGGTTGCAGGAATGTCCAGCAAGTACTGGCTGTGCTGCACCCATATTAGCAATTGCCTGGACTCTGCAAGCATGTGGCCTATGGATTAGGGTAATCAGATGTGACAGTTGTACCACAGGAAGCATCAGCCAGGCTTCTCTACAGGTAGTGTATGCATTACAGAAGAGGTTTCCAACAATCATGCTTTGCAATGTGTACTGGTGTACCATTACCACGTTGGAAACCTACATAAAGTATCATGTAAGATAAAGGTGCAGCACAACCAACACCTCACCCCACATCAGGCCCACTATCCTCATCTGTACTGTGCTGGTGCCAGTGGGATAAGGGTGTTACACATGGTGTTCAGTGTTTGGGACACTGCAAACTGACACACGTGTAGGCCATAGTTGTCAAGCATCTGCAAAAAGTCTGAAGGTGGGAAGGGGTGTCATCATGACACACCAGTGCACTGCAGCAGGGATCCTAAGGATGCTATGAATGGCTGTATCTGCACACAGTCAGGTTCAGGAACTGTGGTAAATGTAACCCTGACTCCACAGCAATACTGACAGCAGTTTGTAAACTCCAAGGGATGTGCACATGAGTTGACCTTGCAATCATGCAGAGTTGGAGGACCTGTGTAGGGCAGACTGACCATATACTGGCAAATGCAGATGGCCCATGCTAGTATACCCCAGCCAGGAATGGTGACTGCTATAGTACACATAACAATAGTTGCCACAATCTGTCACGATAAGGACATGCACACATATGCACCCACAAAGTGTATGCATCGCGGTAAGCATCTCCACACCTTACACATTTGTTAGACACTGCAGGTGAATATAAAGGACATATGTCTCATATCAGGCTCGTGTAATGTTAACATATGCGGTGATGTGGTCCCATGGCATATCAAGGAAGAGTGTGTCATATCAGTAAGGGTGTGTACACTCCCCATAGCCACGGTAAGGTTTGATGGTTGTCAGTGTAATAGTATCGTATTGGTCATACATGCACAGCTGATGTTGAGATCTGTAAATCAGATATCAGGCATTCACAAATGACATCTATCCACATATCATCCCAGGTATATGTCTGACAAACATATAGGGGCTGTGAGCATTAGAGCAGACATAACTGACACTGTTATACACATTCAGCAATGGTTTGTACACCTGTGATGTATGGTGCACAGTACATGGCAGGTTGCAGAACAGGTGCACAGCAATACTGTGTACATGGGTGCAGTGTTTACCAGGGGAAGGGGCATCACCTACTAACACAGCCCATGCATCACACACTGCATGCTGTTGAGTGCCATATGTTATGCATGTTGACAGATGGGTAATGGTAGGTCTGTGTGTACTATCTTTGTGCAACCTCACCTGTAGGTATGTGTGCGTGTGTGTGTGTGTGGGGGTTATTTTGTCTGTAAGTGCAATCTGGTGGAGGGGAGGGGGGTAGATGCATGCAGGATGTGTGTGTGCATGTGTGTGTGTTTGTGTGGGTGTCCATGTATGCACATGTGTGATTGTGGGGTTGTTCATATGTCAGTACTTCCCTTTGGAATTGTGCAGTACATGGACATGGGCTGACACATGAGACATCAGGAATACTTGTCTGATATGCAAGCACAGGACAGCTGATAGTATAATAAGGTCTGTAGCATGTAACATGCATTGGGAGGGAAACTAGATACCAGGTATACCCTTAAAATTGCAATCAGCAGAAAGGTGAATGACTACCCACGTATGCAGCACTACAGATGCATTTGGGAATTACTAGTCAACACCAGGGAGCATATCCATATATTACTGTTGTCCACATGATAATTTGAATAAGCAATAGATCTGGCTTGTACTTAGCAATAGTTACATATGACACTCCAGTGTGTGACATTATGCAGTGAACGTAGTAGCCCCTAACATATGGGGGCCATGCTCAGATGTCCGGACATACCCAAGGTGAACACTGGATGCCAGCAGTGAGGCCTTGTAAAACCTACTCCACTCAAGTCAAGAAAGTAATGGAGTAACAGGTCTTGTGTTGTGATCACTTGTCTAAGCATTTAGAGGAATGATATGTTAACGAGTGGTATTAATGAGTGTATGTTACCAAGTGTGATGCAGGATGGGAAACTTACGTGAATAAACATGGGACTGTCTGTAAACTCAGGGACAGTTAGGTATTATGTGGAATTTCAGGGTGTACATGTGTGTGTGTGTGTGTGTGTGTGTGTGTGTGTGTGTGTGTGTGTGTGCGTGTGTATGTGTGTGTGTACAGTTATGCAATGCTGTACAGGCCTTAAAGTGCATTTCTTGTTTTCCCCCACAGGCAGAGAAGTGGGTTGGGGTCCCTCCTGCATTCAATCTGATGTTGGTGTCCATACAGACACCGAAGATGATGGTAGGACTGTTGAGGCACAGGCAGGGTTGTCAGAGGCTGAAACTGCTCCATCGTTTGACATCCCCCTGTTAGCCACCCCAAACCCGCACACAGTCACAGTGCCTATAGATACCCCATCACCAGTGGCCATAGCAGAGGGACAGTTGGTGGTTGATGGCAGTACACAGGAGATTGTGGTATCTATGCCTGCTGTGTCTGGACACAGCAGGCATAGCCGGATGTCCGACAGGGCACCACATTGGCAGATGTATCTGGGTGCTCATTGGAAGGCCGCTGGTAATCATGTCCCTGGCAGAAGTGCCACAATTGGTACCACCAGGCACATGTTTCAGACTGTCATGGGGGCACAGGCACATATGGAACTGTACACCAGACAGGGCCAGAGGCTGCAGACGGCTGCTCTCTCATCTGTAAGTGACAACTTCCATGAACCTGCAGGTGCCCTCCATGATTATACTGAGGTCATGGCTAGATGGTTGGGTGAGATGGTGGGCCTCATCAACTGTGGATTGTCCGTGCTCGAACATGGGGTGGGAGTGGGGTGACAGCTGTGTGGAAGTAGGCCAGCGACACCAACAGCTGGCAGTCGATGTGGACATGCAAGGAACCAAGGCACTCCCATAGTGGCAGCACCAGCCCCAGCACTGCAGAGGGGTGCTTTCCACACCACATCACAGCCGGCCGCATGCACATGGCCCTGGTCAATCCCAGGAGGGACCTGGTTCCAGCAGACATCTGTCATCATCAGGGGAGAGTACCACACTGAGGCCTGTACCTGGATGTGCCCATGGAACCCCTGGCAGGCACAGTCTGTGTGTCCATGGCCGGAGGCGGTGAACTGCACACCCTGCCAGTTATGGTCTGCAGCTGTCCAAAAAAAACCTGTATAGGGCAGCCACATGGCAGAACTGTGGGCATACATACCCAAACACTATACAAACACACCTAGTGCAACCCCATACCTACACACACCACATCACCACGCCCATATCAGCTAATTACACCCCTCACCCACACATATGGTGTCAAATGTATGGCCCACCCTCGGTCTCTGGCAAGCCAACAACACTCCCTGTGCATATGATGATACCTGTGCCACATCCCTGTCATCCATAACATTGATGCAGGGACAGGCTAATATGGTTCTGATGCACTGTACTACAGTGTACCAATGTACTACTGTGTAACATGTTGTCAGCAGTAATGTTTAATACTTACATGTCAGGTAGTGTAGCTGTCCAGCCATGATGCATTATAGCTGTTAGTAACATTGACTGATTGTGGTCTCCATAATGTTATCCATTTGTGTTGTAGGTGTACATGTGTCAGCAGGAAGATGGTCTGCAGTCATATTCCACAAGGGATATGGCACTGTGGTGACACCATGGCTGTGACATATCCTGGGTACAGTTGAACACATGTCACAGGTCTGTATAACAGTTACTGCCTGTGCCACATGGACAGGTGACCCCCTGGGACATGTATACTCAGCAACCTGATGTAGATCCATCTACATACATGCACACTCTTATTTGGCAACACTGGGACTAGACCCCTACCTAAGTATGTAGTGCTATTGATGTGTGTGGCTTTCATTGCACACACCATATAGTATTTAGAATTAGGTGTGTTCCAGTTACATGTTACATGCAGAAAGTCCCCAGACATGTACAGTATGGTAATGGGGGATGTAATGGTTGTATATGGATAATACATAGTGTGACATACCACCATATTCTCATTAACAGACACATAACAGACAGACACACATCTGAGATACCTGGGCCTATTGATGCTAACTTGTCAGTGTGCCCAATGTGTTACAGGTAGGCTGCACACAGCACATGCATAACTGGGCTGAATTGTGTTATCAGTTACCTATATTGTTGATAGTGACAGTGGTCACCATACAGTGGTACATGGGACATGTACCGGGGGTACCATGGTGTAATGACAATGTACACAGCACCCACACCCCACTGTGGATACTGTACACACTGGAACCCATGATGACACTCTGACATACCCACCATCACACATTGCCCACGGCTGAGATATAACCCATTGTCCTTCCCAACAGTGGTACTACAGAGATATGCATCTAATGCACATGCCACAGGCATAGAAAGGTGATGCATTGTCATGCCTCACCTATGGGCAGCAACATTGCTATCCATAATACTGTATGGCAATGCGTATTGTAATAAGAGTATGTGGCCTCGGAATGCTGTACCCAACAGATATACACGCATGCACACATACACACACTTGCCAGAACTCAGTGGGTATCCCATGCCTATCATCCCATTTGTACAACACTGTTGTGCCGGTACTGCAAGGCTCAGGTAGCTGTTAGGGAGAGGAGTGTAACAGGGTACATGTAATGTCCGGTACAGCAGCAGCCACATCTAACTATGGCAATGGGTGTTGTGGTGGGTGTGAAGGCCCTCATGGTCTTCCCAACTGCAGGTGTACTAACACACAGACACTGATATCCTCAGTAATGCACATGTACACATTCATCAGTACTGTGGTGCATCGCTGCAGTTGGTCATAGGTGTGTACCTGGCTATTGTCCATGGAGAGATGGGAAGTGTAGGGGATGTGTTTACAGTGGTATCATGCCACCTGCAAGAGCCAGCAGGCAATCTATCGACAGACACCACTGTGGTGAACCTCAGCGTGAGAGTGACATGCATCAGCCAATCCTCTGGGTGCCTCCTGCAAATGGCCACTGAGGTGATCCAGTTGACATGTATGCAACATGTATTATAACACATGGTTAGTGTCTGTGATGGAGACCTGTAGCCAAGCATGTTCTGTTGACTGTGGTAGTGTAGATGAGGTACCAATGGCATGTGGTGCATACAGAGTGTTGTGTCCTATCTGTGCTGGTTATAACACAGCTGGGCAGACATGTCAGATTCAGTCAAGCATAGGTTGCCTGTATATATCCAAGCTGGATACCTGCCATCTGCACATCTGTACAAGGACTGACAGACATCATCTTGCCAACTAGCTATGCAGTAGGATGAATGTGTCGACAGATAAACATTTGACACCAATATGTAAGCCATTACTACATGTTGGAAGCCCTCACTGACATGTGCTGTACAGACAGTAGTCTACAGTTCCTTTCCACATGTCAGATCATTATCCAGTAGGGGATATATACTGTGACATAGCTCACACACCAAGGACATGACAGTGAGGCCTCAGAGTCCAGCTATACATGCAGGGGTGCTTGTTGCCAGTACTACAATCAGCAATCTACTCTTGCTTGGGAAAGCACTGTCAACAGTAGTAATGGCATGATACACTACATGCCAGTGTGACGGCACATAACCTGGGATACTACCCTTGTATGTAACACATTCACATGGATAAGAGTGATGTACAGGTCTTATATACTCAAGTGTCCCAGACATGACACTCACACCACTTGCTACTGTAATGACAGCACATAGACGCATGTTATGTACATCTCATTACATACACTTATTACAGATGTCATTATCCTGCTATGTTATCAGACTGGGATATGAGCACTCATTACCAGGGCTGAGCCATGCTTAGCACGTGTCGGCATTGCTGCAATATAACAGCTAAGCACATTTGCACACTGGTAAACGAAGCCTACATGGTGTAATTACCTGTACTTTTAACTGTACTTTGGCACCACATAACTTCATGCAAACCAGCTGTGAAGACAGTTGTTGTTTTCCAATATATCTGTCAGTACACATATTGAATAGTATTGAACAATTACTGTGACTTCCACAATTCAGTAGTACTTGTTAGTGATATTACTGTTGCATCACATATGTTGTTATATCTAAATATACACATATCAGATACATATGGTGTGATACATCTGAGAAGGTGTACACAACAGTAATGTTTACACATGACAAGGATATGGATATATACATATACATATGTAGAAATATGTATACATGTACATACATATATATATTCATATATATGTATTTACACACATCTGCATAGTGCATCATATATATATGACCATTTCTAGATCTCTCTGTATATATCTATCTATATATCTATCTATCTATCTATCTATCTATCTATATATATATATATATCTGTGTGTGTGTGTGTATGTACATCCTATATGTACAGATGTACCTGTTTATGTGTATATATATATGTAGATATCTATAACTATATGTGCATATATATCTAAAGAGATATACCTATTTATGTTGATATATATATGTAGATATCCATAACTATATGTGCATATATATCTATATATCTGTATATGTGTAGACATATATACCTGTGTATATGTAAATGCATATGTTTGTATATATATATATATATATATATATATATACATATATATATATATATATATATATATATATATATATATATATATATATATATATACATATATATATATATATATATATATATATATATATATATATATACATATATGTATGTGTGTGTGTAGATATGTATATGTCTATATATCTATATAGATATCCATATGTCCAGAACATGGAGTGGAGTCTTACCTCAGCACCAATAGTCTCAACCTCTTAGTGCAAGGGGATGTCATGTATGTATTGCAGGTATAAATGTAGACTGTTGCTACTGTAACAGGGGTTGTCTTAACAGAGATGTTGTGTGTGGGAAGTCACATCTGCTTTTGACATGCATGCCAACGGTTACCGACAGACATCCTAAGGACATTATAATACAGTACCATGTGGACTTCAGCAGAGATATGACCAATATATGTGGACAGTCTGGCACTCTCTGGTCAGTCCAGAGGTGTACAAAGATCCCCTTCGTGCGAGACATGTGGACCAAGCCTGACAATGTGGATGTTAACAGCCATGTACATGGGTATATCACGTACATACTGGACTACATATGCCCACACAGTTTATTCATTCGCACACGCCTGTCTGTCCTGAAACATAACTAGTGGTGCAGAGGTCACATGGCCACAAACTACCCAGTAGTTAGTCACATACATTTGTACAGACTCCCACTGCTTTGTCAGAAATGCACAACAGTTATGGTGGCCTGGCATCAGTATGTCTTGCAAATATCTGAACATAACAGCACACTGGATAATTACACATGTAACAAAGCACTGTGCAGACTCCAGGAAGACTGCCACAATGCTGGACTACATTTTGTATGGGGGAATACACATGTACCTGCAAATAAAGCAGGCTCTACAGGCATGTCACAGCACAGAGTAACAGACACCTGTGAGAAAGTGCAGACCCACAACTAATGTGAACACAGCCACAACCACATATGGTACACAAGCTTAATATGACACTATATGGACTGTCTGATAAACACCATCCTCATATGTGCCACTCACACACTAACCCTACATAAACTGGGCCATGACACAGTGTGGTCCAATGCCTGTCTGTGGTATGGGACACGTGTCCGTTTGGTCTTACAAACATATGAGCCGATAGGATACCATGCACTGGAGCAGCATGTAACATCAGATAGAACAGGACCAAGAACAATGGCGTCTACCACAGTCTGTGCACAGGCCAAGGTATGCATTTGCCATACATATACTGTCGACAATCATCATAAGTACACAGACCCCAGTACTGTACACACAACCGCAGAATGCCCAGGTTATGTCCTCAGAAATAACCCATACTATACATAACATGTCTAGCAGTCTGACATCTGACTGGTTTGTTATCAGGTATGATGTCAATAAATAATGGTGTACAGAACATATGCACCTCATTCTGCATGACATATGTACTAAGGATGACAGACTTGTGGTTGGAGCCACAAACACTGGGCCAGTATTGGCATGTTGCTGTGATACCCTCATACATTGACTGTTGTAACACAGTTTGTTGTGACATATGTCCTATGAGGGATATGAAGTCAGTAGCTCTCATGGCTGTCACCATGTACTGACTGCAATCCTCAGACTATGCTTCTGCAGTTCTAAGATAGGTGATCTGTGAGCAACACAAGAAACATAAGACTCCAAACACTGCCCAGTCTGCAGATAACCCTACAGGTGGGGTTTTCCTCAAACACATAACACTGTTGTGACAGGTATTAAATCATATATACCAGCCATATCCACACACACCCTGTTAAACCAGCATTACTCCAAATGCAGAAGAGCACCACTTACATTCTGTAGTCATGTCTGGCACATCCCCCTCCTGTTTGTTGGCCTGTCTCCACAGTGTATGTTGTTAGAGGTAAATCCCAATAACATCTGTGATGCTGTTTGCCAAACACCATGAGGTCCTGTTCACAGTGAATGAAAAGCCCCAACACCCACTTGATGTTCCTAGATATTGGAGTGTGTTTCCATGCAATTGCCTATGGGAATGTTACCACAATGGTTCCACATGCAATCAGCTAGAGGGGGGACTGCAATTTGTGCAGAGGCCATCAGCTGATCATGAGCGTCACTTACAAAACACAAGCTGCTGCCTAAGCAAAGCAGGTGTACTTCTCTTCATCCACCAGAGAGGGAGTGAGAGACAGACAGAGACAAAGTATGACAGGGAAGGGGTGGGAAAGTAAAATCTAAGCATGTATGTGTCACACACTTAACAGTACATGGTTTCAAAACCCTGACTGATTATGCATTGCTATCACATGTCTATGCAGTTATTGCATGCACCACAGAGCTTAGATGTTGGGGAGCTGTTCAAAGGTATAGCTGATGGTGAGTGACATCTGCAACAGTGCTATAGGAGCAATAAAGTAGGTGTAGTACATGTGCCTGTCCACATGAACAGGTGTCACTGCCGACACAGCCACACTCTCTCAGGGACTCACACACATTGATACAGTTGGCAGAGTCAGGATTAGACTTCCTAACTAGCTAGTTTGCCACAATACAGTAATACAAAGGTATCACATGCACCACAGGTGTTATCCAGATGATATATGGGCAAAGGGTATGTCAAGGTGTCTGACATCAGACGGCATGCTTTAGTAGGCCAATGGGAGGTGTAGTGATTGTGAATGGGGTCAAAATCATTATACTCCGTACACACAGACACAGGTTGCCAGTACTGACATGCATGGGTGCATTGCTTCACAGGTGTGTAGTGGTTGACTGTGCCAAAAGGCTGTACAAGGCTAGGTGATGGGTATACCTTGGCATCAGGCCTCATGACAATGGTCTGCAGTGTGGTTCATGGGTGTAGTGTCTGGCTTGACCCATACAGGTGGGTATTGTATTCACCATCCAGTCATCTGGTTTACTATTGTGGGTGGCCTGTGTTGTGCAATGTGTGCCATGTATGTGTTCTATAGTCCATGACATGGACGGTGTCTGGGATGTGCACACATCCCACATGCATGTTCTGTGACATGTAGAACTGTACCTGGGGTGTCTGGGCCATGTTGTGTACACAGATTGTTATCATCAGATGTGCCATTCCTAGCCTCATGTGGTGGGAATTCGCAATGGACACCAGGTTGACCCTACACCCACTTTGACAGCATGATACAGGTATTCCCTGGTGTCAGTGGCATCTGTCCATACAGGGCATGTGTTTAAGGCATGATATGTCATTTGTGGGTCAGATTTGATGGCACTACAGTTGTTGCAGGTGTCCAGTGGGGAACATAGACGCACTGTCTGCATTTGTGTACCTATTGTAGTGAGGAGACAGGGTGCCATGCCCTCTGTAGTCTGCTGCATTACACCATGGTTACTCTCTGTGGGCAACATGTGGGGAACGACCAACAAAGCGGTTGTTGACTAACCAAGTGTGTTTGTGTATGAGACATGGGTTGAGAGTGTTCTCTGGTTAATACAAGAGTTGCCTAATTTATTTGACAGGCCTTGATGTCACATGTACGGGTATGGATTGTCAACCCCAGCCTCTCTGCTGTTTGGCATCTGTTATCCTTGTAAGGTCAACATTGTGACATATAATAGGCCCACAATGTAAGAAATTTGCAAAACCCACTGCACATTGAGCCCCATTGTTACACACTAACATCCATATCCGCACAGGATACGAATGACAAACACAGACACACACACCTGGTCTCATAGTTGCCATGTCTGGGATTGAAACTCCTACCTAACTAGTACCTTACACTACACCATTACGCAGTTATAACATGTGCCACAGAGATAATTGGGCTACTTTTTCCCCAAAGGTGTATTTCAAGGTGAATGACATCAGCAGGCTTGCTAAAGAAGGGCAATGGAGGTTGTATTGACTGTAAATGGTCTCAAAAGCATTGCTCCCCACACAGACAAACAAACATCCACACTTACCATATCTGGGAGCAGAATCCCTACCACACTAGTATATCACACTACAGTATTACACTGTTATAGGATGCACCATGGACAGAAATTACTGGGCTACTTTTTCCCAAAAGGTGTATTTCAAGGTGAATGAAATCAGCAGGCTTGCCAAAGAAGGGCAACGGAGGTTGTATTGACTGTAATTGGCCTCAAAAGCATTTCTCCCAACACAGACATGCACACACACAAACATCCACATTTGCCAGGTGTGGGAATAGAACCCCTAACAAACTAGTATACCACTCTACAGCATTATACTGTTATAGGATGCACAACAGAGATTACTGGGTTACCTTTTCCCCAAAGGTGTTTTTCAAAGTGAATGACATCAGCAGGCTTGCCAAAGAAGGTTACTGGAGGTTGTAGTGACTGTGAATGGCCTCAAGAGCATTGCCACTTACACAGACATACAAACACACATGCAAACATCCACACTTGCTATTTCTAGGAACAGAACTCCTACCTAACTAGTTTATCACACTGCAGCATTATGCAGTTATAGAATGTGCCACAGAGATTACTGGCCTATTTTTACCCCAAAGGTGTATTTCAAAGTGAATGACATCAGCAGGCTTGTAAAAGAAGGGCACTGGAGGTTTTAGTAACTATGAATGGCCTCTAAAGCATTGCTCCCTGCACAGGCATGCAAACACCCACACTTGCCATGTCTGAGAATAGAACTCCTACTTAACTAGTATATCACACTACAGAATTACACAGTTACAGGATGCTTCATGGAAATTATTGGGCTACTCTTTCCCCAAAGGTGTATTTCAAAGTGAATGACATCAGCAGGCTTGCCAAAGAAGGGCATTGGAAGTTGTAGTGACTGTGAATGGCCTCCAAAGCATTGCCCCGTACATAGACATACAAACATCCACACTTGCTATGTCTGGGAATAGAACTCCTATCTAATTAGTTTAGCATACTACAGCATTACGCAGTTATAGCATGCACCACAGTGATTACAGGCCTACTCTTACCCCAAAGATGTATTTCAAAGTGAATGACATCAGCAGGGTTGCTAAAGAAGGGCACTGGAGGTTGCAGTGACTGTGAATGGCCTCAAAAGCATTGCTCCCTACACAGACATGCAAACATCCACACTTGCCATGTCTGGGAATACAACTCCTACCTAACAAATATATCACACTACAGCAGTATGCAGTTGTAGGACGCGCCATGGAGATTACTGGGTTACTCCTTTCTCAAAGGTGTATTTCAGAGTGAATGACATCAGCAGGCTTGCCAAAGATGGGCACTGGAGGTTGTAGTGACTGTGAATGGCCTCAAAAACATTGCTCCCTATACAAACATCCACACTTTCTATGTCTGGGAATAAACTCCTACCTATCTAGTTTATCACACTACAGCATTATGCAGTTATAGGATGTGCCACAGCGATTACTGGACTACTCCTTCCCCAAAGGTGTATTTCAAGGTGAAGACATCAGCAGGCTTGCCATAGTAGGGCAATGGGGAGGGCAGTGTGTGTGCATGGGCCATAACCCATTCATCTAGAGGCAGACACACCACACTCAGGCACACACAGGTTTATATTCGACAGGTATGTGTATGCAACTGCTAGATGAGTACTGACTTGTACAGTCATGTTGCACAGTTAGCACTAGCACCACAGACACTATAATGCTGAAGGATTCCAGACGCATATGTCTACGGTGATTGACATTTGTACATTATGTGGTTTTAGCCAATTGGATGTTGCTGGGTGGGACAGACCTCATGATGGAAGGCTCTTTGTCACTGTCACTCTCTTCCACACATCTTTTTATGTGTACATTTGGCCTATTATTGTGTGCTGTCCTTGGATATATGTGTGTATTCCTATCCAATGTGTGTGCAAAGCATGACTGGTGCATACTGAGGATTGTATGCACTAATATCTACGACTGTCAGATAGGTATGGTCCACTGTTGTTGCCAGACATGGGCTTCATTTCCTTAAGTGTGTGAGCATGCCCAGTGTGACCTTTCAGTAGTTTGTTGTATGACATGGCCTTCATTTCTCTAAGTGTGGGAGCATGCCCAGTATGACCTTCTGTATTGAATGTGTGAATCCATAACAGGTAGGTTGTACTCCAGTGCAGACATTTGTGTTCTACACCTACAGGTAGCAAACTGTTTCTGCAGGATATCTGTAGATCAGTTGACAATATGGGGTCAACATGGGCAAAGGATAGTGGGATACTATAGGTAATTGTGTCTGTGCTGCTTCTGCTACATGGTCCTGGTGTTAGCAGAGATATTCAGAAATATGTATTGTTATACACTGTGATGTTTTATGTAATCAAGTACTGTCAGGTAGATATATTTGCTTGCAGTGATGTCCTGGGGAACACAGGGTGAATGCAGCTGTGTCCAGTATTGTGGTCAGTAGCCTACATATTCTTGTACACTCATGCCATTCTGGAGGGGAAACTGACAACACTTGCTGCTGGGTCTGTGTAAATGGTTCAGCACCTTGGTACAGTAATGGCAGAGAATCCCATGCTTGTACATCCATCGACGAGACAGTATGGCCATAGCATGCTGTGGCGATACCTCAGCTGTACAGATTCACACAGGTTACCCAGAGGCTGGGGTCATAATTCTGGACATTACCCCTACACATTGTGGTTTACGAGCATGTTTGTAGCCACCCGTTCTTGTGTTTTCAGCCAGGGATAGTATGTGCACATGGCTGAGTTTCGGACTTCACACACTCCATGCCACCCATGCTCCCACACCCTCCCTATTATTCTATCCTCTTCCATACATTGTGCGGACATTGTCTAATATTTCCCTATAATTATCACCTCATTACAGCAATAATTTGGTATTGGTCCACAGTTCATGCAGTGGGGCATGGTGGACATGTTACTGTGATTTGTCCACATGGCCTTGCATTTGGGTTCTGTGGAGTGTGTTATGTTGTTATTTGGGAGTCTATGACATAACATACATTGGCAGTACTGGTGAGACACAAGCCTTTTACAGTGGACTGTAGGCCATTTGGTAGTGATGCAGACCAGCTGTAGCAGGCTGTTGCATTCTGTCAGTCCTACAGTCCCAGACTGTAATACACTATATTCCCCTGTGGTGACAGGGTAGGTGTACAAGGAGTTCATGCCAATACTTTCTGTCAGTATTGGTCCAGTGGTGTGGATGCTGGCAGGGTGCTGCTTAGAGCTAGGGACAAACCTGCATGGGACACCTGCTCTGCATGCTGCATTCTTTCGCTATTGCTATACACAGGTGGAGGTCATATTGTACTCATTCCCAACAGCAGAGTTAAGGCCGGAGAGATACCTGTGGGTGGTGGTGGGGTGAGCTGGGTGCATGTGTGCTATGGCCACTACTTGCCTCTGAGTCACAGATATGCATGGGGCATTCCACTTATGCTGGCTTGTGCATTGACATCAGCTGTTTCTCAACACATCATTCCTATGACCTTTGTGGTCTGCCAGTGTTTGGCCAGATAACATCAGTATTCCCTACTAGAAGCCCAGATAATGTGATGCAAACCTGTATGTACAATTCCAAGGGTGTGACCATTTGACAGTTACATATTATACACTGTCTGTCTGAGGTACTTCCTCCTGTGTACTGCTTGTATATCTGGGCTTACAGTCATGCAATGAACATCTTTCAGATGGTGACATATATTACTTCCAAACATTTACTATGGCTTACTGCTGGGATGTGTTATTCTGGCAAGCATTGTGTTTGGCACTGCAGTTGTGATAACTTGGCCATATTATACACATGCTACAATCTATCCTGCTACCTTGGCCAGCTCAGATAATCTGTGCTCCACTGTTATTATACCTACACATACATGTTACTACATTTCTAAATAGGATGGGGGGGCACACCTATGTGTTACTACATGTCTACATAGGATTGGGGGGACACACCTTACTGTTACTACATTTCTACATAGGATTGGAGGGCACACCTGCTGTTAGTACATGTCTACATAGGATTGGGGATGCAGACCTGCATGTTATTACAGTTCTACATAGGGTGGGGGAGTGAGCACACCTGACTGTTACTACATGTCAACATAGGTATGGGGGGCACACCTGACTGTTACTACATTTCTACATAGGATTGGGAGGACACACCTGACTGTTACTACATTCATTTCTACATCAGATTGGTGGGCACACCAGACTGTTACTACAATTCTAAATAGGATTGGGGGACACACCTGACACTTGTACACATTTTCTATGACTGTACTGGTATGTCAGGTACTCCATTTCATTCTGTATTCTAACCTATCATGCTGACTAGAGGCATATCAGTGTACTACAGGTCTTAGGTTTGATTGACCTACATTTCAGTTTCTGACTTCTTACCCTTCAGAACTAACACCCACTGCCTGACCTGTTGTAGTCTGTCTGTGTAGGCCTGGGGGGGGATGTTACCCATAGCCATCAATCAGAGGCCTTAGCACAGCCTTTGTTTATGTTTGTCTACATCTGTCCTGCTGCCTGAGACTGTTGTTGGGTGTGTGAGCCTCCCTGACTGGCATGTGTGTGTCATATGGACACACATGTGGCCCAGCACATTTCCTGCAGTGGGTTTTGTCACCTTGTCTAGTACTGGCTATTATGGTGACACCAGTATTTGTTACAGATCTTATGCTGCCACTATAGGTGTCTACTATCTTCTGGCATCCCATCCAGCCACCCAATTCCCTTGCATGCTCACATCCATCCCATAGATACAGGCAACAACACATATTACTCCATTCGGCAACCGGTAGAAAGAGTGACTTACCTTGTGGCTGTGCCAGTATTGAGGATGGTGCTGAAGGGATGCCTATGTCAGATGCACATAGTACACTCCCTACACATGGTTAGGCACATGTAGTGTCATGTTTGGCATCCCTTTTACTGTATGTGCGAGTCAGAGAGAGGTGTCATTCCCTGGGTTCCTACTGTGTCAGTGTATGTGCTATGCATTGCCTCTTTGCCAAGGCCAGGGCATACTGGGCACACCTCTTCTGCCTACTGGGACAGGCTCAGGTTGTTCCTCCTCTGAGTCACTCTGTGCGTGTGCAGGCCTTGGCAATGGTGGGGGCCTGTGCAGCATGCCCCATGCTGTTCCTGCTGCAGATGTTTCCGCGGGATCATATTGTGTCGCATGGCACATACAATGACAATTTGGGTACATGTAGCTGGTGAGTACTGCAAGGCTCCACTGGATGTGTCCAGGCACCAGAACTGTGACTTGAGCATCCCAAACACAGACTCTATTATGATTCTGGTCTGTTCTTGTGCCTCATTATGGAGTTCTTGTTTGGGTGTGTGTGCATTTCTGATGGGTGTCATCAGCCACGGCTCCAGTGCATAACCAGCATCACCCACTAGGTGACTATAAGGGATGTCCCCATTGGCAAATCTCTGGTACAGCTGCATCAGATGCCAGATGTGGGAGTCATGATAGCTTCCAGGGCAGCCCACACACACATTCATTATAATGTCCTGGGCATCACACATGACCTGGCAGTTGATGGAGGGGAAGCCCTTGCAGTTGATGTAGACCCTACCCTATTTACCAGGTGATGCTTTGATGCATATGTGTGTGCAGTCTATATCACCCACTACCTCAGGGTATTCTGCTATTTGGTGGAAGAGATGCATATTGCTGGCCAACGCCTCACTGGTGTTGGGAAAATATACGTGCTTACTGGCATGTGCTGACATGGCATCCATGAACTGGTGGAGTACCCTTGATGCTGATGCCTGTGAGAGCCCCATGATATCCCCAGTTGGCCTTTGGAAGATACCTGTGGCTAGTATTCTTAGGCCTACACATATGTTGGTATCCACTGGGATGGGTTCCCCTCTGTTAGTTCTGTGTGTCAGGCGTGGCCGGCACAGCTGAACAATTTGCTGTAGGAGGTCCCTGTCCATCCTATAGCACTCCACTATCTCCAGCTCATGTAGTCCCTGGTAGGTTACCCTGGATCTGTACACTCTTCTCCATCTCCTCACTGTGGGTTGGTCGACAGCATTCTCATCCTCACCCCTCTCAGCCTCTTCCACATGTTGATTTATGATAGCTGCTGCAGCCCCTATCATTTTGTTGCTTTTGTTTGTTAACATTTCCCTGCTTGTATACACCAGTGGTGTAGAGTATGTGGGAAAAACCAGAGGGAAAGGTGTTTGCATAGTTTATAGTAGTGTTCTGGGCTGGGCTACTGCCTGTGTAATTGGCTGATTCTGATACATTTCACCTACCAGCTATGCTAGTTCTCCTTGATTACCTTTCTACTGCTGTTTTCCCTTCCCATTGCCTTCCTGTTTAAGCCCTGGGGCGTGCTGTGCAAAAACAGTGCTCAAATGTGCACAGAGCTGCTATTTCCTGGTTTACTTTTTTTTCCCCTTTAAAATACAGTGCACGTCGCACATACCCACTTAGGCAATGTAAAGAGTGCTAGGCAACCTCAGACATACTCACTTGCTTAGCTCTGCTAAGCTAAGGGCAAACCTGAGCCACAGGGCTCCAATAAGCTTACAGTATGCCTGACACATCCCCCTATGATGTTAGCTAACTCTTAGGCTTGAACCATGCTATTTCTGCACTTACACTGCTGGGTGCTGGCTAGCATTGGGGGGAAATCTGGGATTCAGTATCATTCCCCTAATTTGCATAGGATTGCCTGCTAATGCATAGTTACAGGTCCTACACTGAGCCTTTCCCTTTAGCAACCACTATTCACTGGCCATGTTGTCTTCTGCATGCCATAGAGTATAATGGCTGGAATGCTTATTTCAGGTTATTTTTTATATTTTAGTCCCGATCCTGTTTGCGCACCACTGCCCTATGCTTAAAGCCGAAAATGGCTAAAAAAATAAAAGTTATTTTTTTATTTTTGCAACTATTTTCCATGCCAATGACATATATTTGGCCATTGGCATGGTTTCCACATAATATACACCCTTTATTTGGATCTATTATGGCTCTGTTTTGTAGTTTGCAGAAATTTACTCGGTTACTACCCAAGTACATTTCTGCACACTACACTAGTCCTGCACGGCCAGCTGACAGCTTCTTGGATCACAAATTCACCTCCTTTAATGGTTTTCACCTATAAATGGGATAATTTACATACAGGAGCTGTGTCCATGCAGGAATAGTGCAGGAGCACTCATGCACGTCCCTGCAGCTAATTCCTGGATCGCACGGTGGCCATATCGCCTCCAGGAGCTCCTACACCGTTCCTGCACACCGTGCAGGGCTTGCTGAATCTGCGGGTTGTTTTATTCTTATCAGTTTTTTTACTTGTACCTTGTAATAAATTTGGCTTTTTTTTTAGACTGAATATTTTTCATTTATCAGTGATGGTTAATCTGGATGGTACCAGGTGTTCCTTCTTGTGCTGATTTTCTTAATTTGGTTTCTTACTGAAAATATATCATTATAAAACAAACTAGTTGACTAGAGATATAAAAAAATCCAAAAACATGTATACCTAAATTCCTGTTCTAATCTGGTTCACTAAATTGATTACATTACCACTAAACAAACTTGCATATACATAACATGTATTATCTAAAAGTATTACAGTATTTTAGCATTATATATTAGAAATTAAGTTAAATGAGATTCTTCCTTTGCATTGGTTATTTAAACTTAAACATTTGTAATATAAATGATTGTATGTCTTCTTTCTTAAGCTTAATTTTTAACTTAATTCAGGAAACCTTTGATAATTTGAGACCATATTATCCACATAGATGGGATATATATAACATCTGGTTAGTCAACAAATAGAATAAACAATAACATATCTTGTAAACTACCAACATATTGAAGTATTTTAATCAATGTTCTAGATGTTTCAGCAGATTTCTTCCAATACTGATGCATCATATGATTTTTTTATGTCATCATGCTGTAGCAAGAGACTATTCTTAAGTTATATATATCCTATATCATTCCACTTCACAAAGGAGGTACCTCCCTGGAAATGTCAAATTATAGACCAATAGCCATCCTGTCCCCCATAGCGAAAATCATGGAAAGATGCATCCACAAACAACTTCTTCACTATCTGACCTCTAATAATCTCTTGTCCAATGCCCAGCATGGTTTTTGTCCGCACCATAGTACAACTACTGCCCTCCTTTCCTTTATTGACTCAATCAACAACAATCGCAATAACAAACTCATATCATCTGCCCTATTTCTGGAACTATCAAAAGCATTCGATATGGTCAATCATCAATTCCTTCTCAACATCCTTGAAACCCTACGTCTGGACACTCCAGCACTAAACTGGTTCAACGCCTACCTCACTGGTAGGCAACAAGCTGTCCTATGGCAAAACAGGATATCAGGATTGCTCCTGAGATTGCTCCTGAATACCATAGGCGTTCCTCAGGGCTCGATACTGGGCCCACTTCTGTTTTCCATCTTCATAAATGACCTTCAATCAGTCATCCCTAAATCCACCTGCATACAATACGCCGACGACTCCACCTTAATCTGCTCCGACGTCTCCCTCTCGAATCTCCAAATGACCACACAACGTTGTTTTTCACTAGTTGAAAAATGGTTCACTGACTTAAAACTTCTACTTAACCCAGCTAAAACCAAACTATTACTTTTCTTGCCCAACGTCTTCTCACCTCTAGGTAAAGAACTCCCAAACACTAACAACACAACCTTTCATATTAAATCCAATAATGGGACCCTCATAACCCCTGTCACCAGTACCAAACTGCTAGGTGTCACTATTGATCATAAGCTCAAATTTGACATACACATTACCCAAACAGTAAAGTCTGTTAACAAAAAACTAGGATCTATGTACAGAATTAAAACTTCCTAACTCCCACTACCAAATTAACTATTGCTCGCACCCATCTCCTCTCTTCCTCCTCTATGCTTCCCGATCCTCTCTTTTCTTAATAAACGTGAACTTAACATGCTCTCTTGCCTATAACCACATTGTCAGATTTATTACAGGTTCCCCTTATCGAACCCATCATTGCCTTAATCTGCGAAGACTTGGCTGGTTGGAACTGCCAAATCTCCTCAAACTTAGCCAACTCGAAGCTTATAAAATAATCAACCATCCTGATAGAACTCCCTCACTGTGCAAACTTCTAACTCCATATACTAACCTCAACAGTCTCCGATCATCAAACAGCATCCAGATCCTAACCATCAAAGCAAAAAACTCAGGTGGGGATGCCCTTTATGCAAATTCCATTGGCAAGCAGTGGAACTCCCTGCCAAACAACCTTAGACTTACTTCTTTGCTCAATCATTTCAAAGCTAACCTTAAAGAATATCTCTCCACACAATGGACATGCCCATGTCGAGAACCTGACTAACTACATATCTCATTACTTCTAGCTCCACTTCCTAGCCCATTTCCCTAATTGCAGATCTCTAAAATTTCTCTTTCCTTTTAGTAATAAGGAAAATCTCTGATTTCAGTCTATTTCTCAGTATCTTTAACGAAATCAATGTTTTGTGTATAATTTCCTGTCTGTCCTTTAGTCTTATATAACATCTATGTAAATTTTCATTCCTGCATATGTAAGCTGTATTCTCTTGTTGTAACAATACTTTGAATCTTGCAATTTAAATATGTACTTCTATTGTGTATTGGAGCTTTTCTCCTCGGGCCTCTACTGAAATCGGATATGTATCCAGATAGACCAGCCCGGTTAACAAATGTAAAATAAATAAAATAAAAAAATAAATAAGTTCATTCACATGTTTTTATTCCTTTTTACAAGATAGATGATCCTATAATAAACCATTATATAATACAATGTTAGGTCTGTGATGTTACATAATAAGTTAAACATTATATTATTTCAATGTAATCTTGTATTGTGGGTCATATTGCATTCTGCATCATGATATGTAATGGTATTTGTAGCATGCTATATAAAGCATGCACACTTACTAAAAATGATTTGCTACCACATCTAAATCTCCAGTAGATAAGGTAAAGTCTCATGTAATCAAAAGAAGTTAAACATGTTCAGAATTTAGCAAATGAAAATACAAATTTAATGAGATTAAAAGGTACATTTCTGGGTTTAATTTCTTTCAAAATAAAACCGCTACAAAATGCAACCCTAGCACGGACTGAAAGTAGATTAACTGGGATCATAAATATAATATTTCTCTGTTTGTAGAGTGTGATACTACCAGCCTGTGATAAAGTCAGTGGTCTCATCTTATCTGTTATGTTAGATAGCATATTGAGGATCAGTGAACAAGTATAAATATATATGGTAGCATAGACACTGTATGTGTAATGAGTAATACAATATTAATATATTTAAATTGATAGGTGAAATTCCTAAATAAAATTAGAATTCAATGCTAATATATGATTTGATCAAAAAAGATGAATTATTTGTAGAATATTTATTAACACATCTCTACATTTTTATGACTCAACCTCTTGATTAATGTTATATAATTAGCTGTGTCATGGGATTCTTGTTGTTTTACTCAATTTTATTTGCCCGTAGCAAGATTAACTATTTAAGTATTACATGACTGCAGTTAAATATAAATAATTTCCAAGACAGAAAATTTTATAACTTTCTGATAGCAAAAATAATCAACAAATAGCATATGCAGCTCAGTGACCTGCAAATGTTTGAATATGTAACCAAGTAGACAATAAAAGTAAGGAGAAAAAAAATATATTTTATTAGGAGACAAAACAGCAAATGAATTTAGTTCACACAAAGAAAGAAAGCATGTAAAAGAAAGCATTTAGTAAAATTATTTGTATCTTCAGCTAACAATTACAATTAATGATCACAGTAAGAAATGTATGTAACAACCATTTAATAATCATTTGTGTCTCTAATTATATACTGTGTAAACTGAAGACCTGGCATTCATTTTATGGAAGAAGTACAAACATTTAAGCAGTTACAATTAATATTATATCAAGCAAGTTTATTATTTCTTAATTTTTGACATAACAAGGAAACCCTTTTACTCTCATTCAAACTCAATAGTTTCAACTAGAACAACTTCCAAATAGCAAGCTATGGTATTAGTATTGTTTTGAATGATAAATACCTAAGTGCCTCAATTAAAAAAAAATAAATAAAAAAAAATATATATATATATATATATATATATATATATATATATATATATATATATATTACAGTACACTCACTGACTTACTAATCATGAAGAGTCATCCGTGTTTGTTATTTAATAAAAGGGTTCAACTTCATATCATCGAATTACCATTTCATCGAATTGCATATCATCGAGACCAAATCGTCGAAAACTCATTTCATCGAAAACTCATTTCATCGAATCTCAAATCATTGAAAACTATGGAACCAATAAAAGATATAACACAGCAATCAGTTTATTTTTTGTTTTTAAATGTCTCTCAAGATGCAATATTCTATATTGTTTGGTGATATTTAAAGCATAATGATGGTCTGTTATCTACAGACAGTATCTAACAGCAATGTACCCTGCATCTCAGGTTTATTTTTCTGTGGTATTGCAAACATGTGACACAGATTTTATTCACTTATCTCATATTTCAGACTAAGGCAGTATTGACTGATCGCATAGGCAGAATCTTCTGACACCAAGTTTAAAAAGAGACATGGACCAACTATTCCTGTGTACTTTTAATAATTACTTAGCATACAGATTATTCTACTCAATGAAATATTAATTTGTGTCTAGTTCTGCGATTGGCATCTATATGTCAGACTACCGTATTAATCCTATGTGCATCACAAACTGTTAAGAACAGCTGTCTGGGCCATGCCCGACTCCCCAAAGGCTGCAGTTCTCCTCTGCATATGTTTGTACTGCATTATAACAACTCCTGATAACAATATTAAACATAACTGTATTTTTATATATTTTACTCATTCTACATACTAGGCAGACATCAGGACATATCATTGATATATGGCAGAATTCTCATTACCTTCCTCTACCCCAGTCTATTTAAATACTGACTTATTCACGCATGTCCAGATATCACAAGACTAGCATTTCTTATTTAAAACAATGCCATTCACGTTGTATTAAAATGTAAAGTGACCATCCTGAGTTATTGTAGTTCCTAATTAATTGAATCTGAAGAAAGCATTATCTATAAAAACAGCTTTTCCACTAAGTGTAATGTTGTGACACATCACCTGAATGTACAGAAATAAAAAAGTGCAAGCACAGCCATCTTAGAGTGTCCATATGATACGTCTTCATTATAAAAATCTACGCCTTCTTCATCTTCTGTCCATTTCCACAATGCAACCCTATTCATCACATGAAACAACATTCAAAGTTTTTCTATCAAGTGATATTTTTCCTTCATGTCTGTCAGACAGCTTCAGTTCAGTCAATATTCTACTTTTTCCTTTTGTTGTATATGCTAAATAAGCATGCAGTTAAATCACCAAGAAGTGAATTAATAGGAAATGGCATGTCATAAAGTGAAGTTCACAACAGAAAGCAGTGACTAGAAATAACAGTGATTACACCAAGCTAGACTTCAAACATAGGTGTTATAAAAGGAGAATAATTTTTTTGTTTTCTTCCCAAAACAAAACAGAAATGCAAAGCACATACACACTGCCATGACCACTATGTACAGCAAGTGAACAAAAAAGTAGAAAGACAGAGCATCCAGCAAGTGAGAAATGTTTAACAAAAATGACAACCACAAAGAAACAATCACAAAGGGACAGACTCTAGTGACACCATGCACAGATAAAAGAAAGACTGAAAAACTTAGCCAAGCTGGCAATCTAGTTACAAACATAACTTTGAAGTGACTTTGTGAGTCACATCCTACCACAAAATTTTACTGAAGTTCACACAAATTGCCATTTGCAGTCTTATGTCATTAACCATCAACTGACAGCCCATTTGCACACTCCCAAACTTCAGCTACATCTGAAAGTAGATCCACCAACCCCAGCCTTTATTTTCCATTATCACATATTTCAGTCATAACAACTCAGAGAACAGGGTTATGAATATAATCTGTATAACCCTTATTCCATAGAGGCCATCAGAAAAGTGCTTAGAACAGATGCCTGTCTGCATCCTTTGTAAATAATTGGAATAAAATGTAAGTGTTGACATATCTCTTTAAAATGTGTATAGCAACAAGAGAAGTTGATGTTATCAACCTCAATAAACTCTTTCAATTTTTCATCTGAATCTGTAAGTTCAATGGCAAGGAAAACATATCATAAGCAACATCCAATATGCGAGCACATAAATAGAGGCAACATGTATAACTGGTAATTCATAAAACATATATCATATTGCACAGGAAGCAACATCAATACTCAGTACATATTTAGCTTATGAGTACAAAAATAATACACCACATGTTTCAAAACTAATCACATACAGCAGGCACTCATATACTATAATAACAAGAGTACAAAATATTCTGATAGAGCTTATATCATAAAATATTCCAAAATCCATGAACAATCATCTGAAATATCTGAATCTTAGTTACGAATGATCCAGTTTTTTTTTTTACTTTCTTAGTTGACATATATTTCCACATCATGGTTTTGCACAACGCCATGCGTTTCATGCCAACAGAGAAGACATAGGCAAAACTTCTCATCAAAACACTTGAGATGTTATTAATGATACCTGAAGCTATTAGCAGTGGCATCATTTTAATGTTAAACTCAAAGTGACATAGAAATTAAACAAATTATATAAATGCTTAAAAAGAAAATCAGGTTATATCTCTTAATAAAGTTTATCATTAAAAAGATGCTACTCATTTAAAAAATGTTTTTATAACATTAATATTCATGTTGTGAATAAGTATTTGATGAAATAACAACTAGTGGAGTACCTTTCTTTCTAGTATGAATACCAGTGAGTGAATGTGTTGAAGAAATATAAACATATTTTTACCTATGTAGCTAGTAAGTTAGATAGTATTTGATAATGCGGTAGGAGGGCTGTAATAAAGTCCCTTTTCAGCCGTGAACCAGGGAAAGATGTTCATAAAATGTTATACTCTGAATCACTTAAACTAAAAGTAAAGGAAAATATTAAGACTTATAGAATTTACCCTAAATATGTAACTTGGTAAGAGCAGTATAAAAAGGATCTTACCTTCATTACATTAGCATCCTCAAGAACTACATTGAAAAGCTATTTGTGGGAGAAGTTTGCTATTATAATTCAACAGTACTGATATTGTACTTGATTTCCAAAAAATAACTAATAATTAATCTTACTTGCCTTTTTTTTTTTTTTTGTGGATGATCCTACCTTCCAGGAGGATATTTCAGACTACCTTTCAAGCTCATTCTTGTCCTGGCCTTAACTTTTGAAAAATATAGTTTCTTGCTGTTCTATATTTGTAGGCAGAAATAATAACTGAGCTTTGTAGTTGTTTTTCTTTAATTCTTTTATGAATTGTAGATGCATTTTTCTCTTTTCCAATAATTTACTTGAAAAGTCATTATCAAATCTAATGGTATTTTCACCAATCTTTGGAGTATACCTCTCAGTTGTCCACATTTTTGCAGAATGTCCAGATTTTCATGTCCTGTTTTTTCTGTTCCTCATAAAATTTTAGTTTTCTGACAAATTAATGTCAAATCTTTGAGGACTGAAGTCAGAAAACGATGACAGTTATTTAAGTTTCAGACTTCATACCCTCCAGAAAATTCATGTTAATGCAGAACCTGTTATTCCATCACTTATTCTAAGTTTGTAAGATCAATATTTAAAATGTGGCCCTATTTGTGAGCCTTTCTCCATCCATTACTTATGGCTTTCTCCAGATTTCCTGCTGTAAGAGGTTGAGAGGTATGCTTTGGAGGAGACTGTGCCTAAGTAGTTTTTTATATTCTTTGCCTATATTTGAAATGTTTAGCAATATTGGACCTAAGTGAAACTCTTTCTTGCTGAAAAATGTAAATAAAAATTTCTATGTCCCTCATATATCATATGAAAAAGCTTCAGCAAATTCAAAAGTTCTGTGATTCAATTAAGTAGGAAATTTACCATGCTGCTTGAGCCTTTTCATGTTTTCTGGTATGTACTAAATCCTTAAATTATTTCTTCTTCTAACTAAATCATATATTTCCCCAGTTAACCAATTGCTTTGCTTGAAAAGAAATTCAGTTTGTGATTTTTCTTCATTCAGTCTTCCTTCTAAACCATGTGTTTCTTTGATGTCTTTGATTTGGATATTTATGCATTTTATTTTAATAAGTTTTTGAGAACAACTATTTGTTGCAGTTCTATTTTGTATAGTTGGTTCAGATATCCTTCTTCACAGAAATCTTTTGGATATTTGGGATTAAAGATCCTGCCTCTTTCTTCATAGCACTATAATATGTTGATATTTTGGAGTGACTAACCTTGTTAAAATATACAATATTCATCAGGCTTGGCTGACTTCAAATTTTTCGAAGTGTATGAAATCAGGATTCTGATGTTAATTTGAATGAACAGATGTCTTTAAAGCAGACAGTTACTTTAGAATCCTTAGTAAATGAAAACATTTCAAATGTTATAAAATCTGAAGAGCTTCCTCATAGAGCTGTTAGCAGTCTGCCATCTTAACCATGGTTACCAGCTGTCTCATTTCCTACTAAACCTTCTGGTGCTGCACAGAATTAATCTTTCTTTAGTTTCTCACTTACTTGTTAAATGTTTCCCCTAATTATTTGCTGCCTATCCTCATTATTTCCCATTCAAGATCTCATATATGGCTGATATGAGGAAATATTGAGTGTAGTTATTTTGGGGGCAGGGCTTCTATAAGAATAATAGTCACTACATATGACCTCAATATTTCATATAGCAATAACCCACATCTGGGAGTGGGTAATGCTGTATTTACCCATGGTTGGTGTGGTTTTCCCTTGTCACCAAACAAAGTCAACTGTTGGTAAATCAGCTTTACCCACATCCAACTGTAGTTTATTGCTATTATACAGTGACATTATTTAAAAACTAAATTACTTACTTGTCTTAAATAACGTCCTTGTATAATGGCCCAGTGGTGTTCTTCCACTTTGTTGTTGTATCCTGTGGCTTTCTTGATGTACTGAGCATGCTTATGAGGTTTACATTCCCATGCTTATGCAGTACATCAGTGCTTTGAAATGGAAGCAATGGAAAAAAGAAGCTCTCCAATGCATTTTTTACTTATTTTTTATGAAGTATGCAATCTGGACACTTGGGACGTGTGAGAGAGATGGGACAAAGAGAATACAAGAAAAATCAGGTATGTTTCTTTAGTTTTGAATAGCATAACTGATTTTTCTAGTATTTTATTCATCCTCTCTCTCACACCTCTGGACTGTCTGGATTTCAAATTTTATTATTATTATTATTATTTTTTGTGATCAAGAAAAATTAAAAAGTTATAACATATATTATATTAACAGAAGAAAGTCAGGGAGATGGGACTGTTTTCTATTGGTTTATGCTCGATTTAGAGCTGGCACTCTGGTTGGGCTGACCAACCACCATGCTCATTTTTGAATATTAATGGCCAGTCATTCTATAATTGCTGTTAGAAATGTTTTTTTTTTACAACTTCCTATCTTGCACAATTTGTCTCAAGAAGCCTACAGTGATCATTGTATTTTATACTGGGTAACATATTTCAAAGCTGTTGTCCCAAATCATTGTGGTTACCTTATAAGTTATGCCTAATATGAGAAAAGAGCAACACATCCAGTAACCCAGTGAGCTTCAAACTAATTTCTACTGAACAAATATTTTTGATTATCATCTTGAAGGTGAAAATTATTCATGGTGTCATATTATATAATTTAACTTTAAATCTTAGTTCATCAAAAAGCTTAAAAGCCATGATTTATAGCTTACATTTTCTATGCTCCATTCTGTATCATCTCTAATGATGATTTATTCCTTATTAGTGAGATATTTTGTTTTATAAATCGATTTCATTTTTTTATTGATATTAATGTAGAATGCGCAACAAGACTATATGACTTATTCTGAGCTGAACATGGGGTACATTTTTCAGAGAAATATTTGATCAAAAAATTATTAGGTATGGATTTGAGTATGAGACACAAAATTTCTGTAACTGGTCTGTATGACATCAAGCTGAGTGGCCAGCTTTTGACATGTTCTCATAATATTGTCCTTTATCCTCAGTAATCTATCCCCTAGATTCACTATTCTTCTGTGCAGGACTAGCTAAGTCCTGCATGGAAGTGGCCGTTTAGGAGCAGCACGGCAGCGCTCCATGCATATTAATGAAGGCACACTGCTGAGCTCCTAAACGGACATGGAGTGTGTACGAGTGCAAGGGGCATGTCTAAGAGCAGAGCTCTCAGAATATACATGCCCCTGCAATCTAACAATGAGCGTGACCCCTCATAGGTGTTTGCATACCCTCAGCAACATCCCCCAAGTTTATAAGAGCAATATTTAAAATATAAAATATAAATAAGCTAATTATTTTTATTAAACAGATAAAATTTAACTGTAGATGCGTGGGTTTGCCCATTGCTTAGCTATGTATACTGCAGCTTAAATGGCACAAGAGGATAAATATCAAGATTTATGCAAATGAAGCAGTACTGCAGTAGTGTAGTGGGCAGAGCATTCGCCTTACGAGCAGTTATTCCCAGTTCGAGTCTCACTCCAGTACATTCCATTTTCCATGTCAAATCACTTTATGAACAATATTTTTTGTTGCATAACCTACTAAATAACATATATTTGTGAACTGGAGTATTGCATTAAATGCAGATGTGAGGTGTCATTGTCATAACATTGTAAAATCCACAGATAAACACAAGAGCCCCATACAGTATATGTACACATGAATCAGGGATACAAATCAAAGGTACAATGTGTAATGAATGGTAAACCCATAGAGTGTCCAAATCCTCCACCTTCCCAAGAACCATTTTACATTTCTATCTAAATTAGTGAAGTGGTAAGCTTGAGTAAGCACTATTAAGCAGTAGTAAGCGTGAGTAAGCATATTTAAGCAGTAGTAAGCGAGTTTATGCCCGTTTGCGTGGGGGGTAAGCAATGCACATACAGGTTAAGCAATATTAAAGCTAACTCTCTGTAAGCATATTTAACCGGAAGTTAGCATTGCTTACCTTCACGCAAACTCATGCAAACCCGCTTATACTTGCTTAAAAGTGCCTTAATCACTCTGTATGCAACAGCCGCTGTTCTTGCCAGAAACAAAATAAACAGCCCTTGCAGGTCTTGAACGCAGGACCCTGTACACTACAGTCACAGTAGTTAACCACTAAGCCATCACAGCAGTGCATAAAATTGAGGTATCAACAAACAGATTCTCACTATAGGAAAATCAAACTTAACATGTGAAAGGAATCTATATACAGTTTTATGTTGCATAACCTACTACATAACATAAATATGTGAAATGGAGTACTGCATTAGGTCCAGATGTGAGGTGTCATTGTAATAGAGTGTTTTAATCCCCTAATAAACACAAGGACCCCATACAGTGTATGTACATATGAATCATGGATACCAAACACATATATAACATGGAATGAATAATAAATAAATTCCAAACAGCAAATAGTATACAAAGTAGAAATTAAGCAATGCTAAGCATTGCACAGCCCAGCTTACTAGGTGTAATCAATGTGTAGGCCAGCTAAATCAGGTTGCCCAATGGTATGCCCCTTTAAGCAATGCCAGCCTTAGGTAAGCATGTTTGCCCATAGCTTAGCATTTTCAAAACCATCCAATCACGGCAAAGTGTGGGAAATTGGCCCTATTTAAACCCAACAGGCTAGAGTACATCTCATAATTGGTTGCAGCTTCTTCCTGTAGGCACTACGACTGGTATGGGAGAGGGAGTGTGCTTTTGGGCACAGTGCTGGGGCATCCAGGAATCCAAAGTTATGGCCGGACTCCTTGTTAAAGACCATGACCAGAGACTGCTGCAGGGCCAGTACCAGAGTTCCCAATGTAAAGCGGAAACCTGGGACCATCTCGCCTGTGACCTCACCAGTGCCACTGGCATACCTCAAACTGGTGAGCAGGTCAGGCTTCACTATGCCGACCTGAAGCGGACAAAGAGGGATCTCTTGGATCAGTGGATCTGAGAGGCTAGGTGGACGGGGGATATACCAGCTGTGTGTTAAGTATCAGTCCACTACCTGTTTAATAATTGCCAGCTCATGTATATTATGGATAGGTATAGCTAAACATTTTTCTTATGTCTTTGACAGTGGCAGATGAGCGGGCTGCGAACCAGGAAGCCCATGCCTGTAGACTGCAGCGGTTGTGTTGCGAGGCAGGTTAGTAATACTCTTGCATGTATTGTCATAGGAAATAAATCTAAAAGTAGTAGTAAGTTAATTGCCTGTATAAAACCTGTATTGTTTAAGACATGTACTGCACACACCAGATAATATGGCAGGAAGAGTCTCATATAGGTTGTATGTAAATAAAGGGATAATAGCATGACAACAATGGTCTAACTGCTGGACTGCATGTGTTTACTCTGGTATCATATGGTAATGTAGAGTTGCAGTCTCTTAATAGTACTGTTGTATTAAGCACTGTTACCCACACTGTGTTACATAAAATGTGTAGGAATGTCTGTATATGACTGTTGTAATCACAATAGGTCATATTGTACAACTGAGAGAGGCTTAGACAGAAAACAGTGAAAAGATAGACAACATAATCCAAATCGCACACTCAACTGAGGCGTGAACTGTTGTATTTTTAGCACACACAACAATGGTTTGAATCCTGGGAGTGGTAGTAAGCTGTATGCAGAATCATACCCCACAACTGTACAGGAATGTCCAGTTAATTGGCCCATATCTGCTGTCTGTCAGCCTATCCTCCTGGCAAATCAGTGGAATGATCCCAAATGTTTAGGCAACAAATAATGAAATACAACAGATTGTCAGACATCATAACTGTCAGAAATATATCTATAAGAACAAGCCTGTCACTCTAGCAACTCCCCAAAATGTTATGAGAGTAATAAACCAAGTATGTCCCATCTCCACCCCCATGTTGTGAAGCTATGACCAGAGTGTGTGCAGTAACAGAGTGAGACGTATGTGCATAATACTAATGTGGAATCTGGTAATATGTGTGGCAACATTCAGGTTTTAAGTTTTTTAACATTCAGGTAGTGCTAACAAATATTGCCCCCACAGCTCTGTAAGATACGAAAACTGTGCCTAGAAATAAAAGATTGAAATTCTGGACTGGCACTGTTTACTATGGTATTGCATGGCGTTGTTAGTGTTGCAGTTGCTCTGAATATTATGTTATTACTCATCACTGTCACCCACACTGTGCTACATAATAAAACTGTCTAGGAAATCCTGTATAAGAGTGTTGTAATTACAAGGTCAGATGTTAAAACCACAGGAGACGTATACACAGAAATCAGAGAAGAGATACACAGCAATATCTATATAGCACACAACTGTGATGGACACTGTTTTATTTTTAGCAGACACAGCCATGGTTCGAATCCTGGGAGTGGTAGTAAGCTGTATGCAGAATCATATCCCACAAGTGTACAGAATTGTCCAGAATGTCCAGTTAATTGGCCCATATCTGCTGGCTGTTACCCTGTCCCCCTGGCATATCAGCGTGCTAATCTCTGACATGTAGGTAGCATTTCATGTCATATAACTGACTGTCAGGCCTGTACATATTTGGAAAATACCAATGAAAACAAACCTGTCATTGTACAACTAACCAAAGGTTTAAGAGGGCAATAGTCAAAATATGTCCTGGTTCACCTGCATGTGGTCAAGGCATGCCCAGAGTGTGTGCAATAAGAGATGAACATGTATGTGCATAACATCAAGTAAAATAGAATAAAAACTGAACCAAAAGCTCACACACCAAAGATTTTATTTAAACAAAAAAGTAAGTGCGTTCGCAACTAACCAAGTCGCTTCATCAGACAGCTAGTAAAATACTATAAAACATTTAAATAAATAAAAGACATGTCAGGTGATCAGCACTGCTAAGGTCATTGGTTATAGTTAATTAAAAAATTGTCATGATTAGTTAAATTAAAAACACATGAGTGCAGTGCATTGTATAGCCTTACTAAGCTCTTATAAAAGTAGAGAAAGCATTTCACATAACAATAACACTGCACATAACAACAAGCTAACCATTTCTGTATATATCATACTAAAAATTAAAGCTTCCAAGGACAGGTTACTAGAATTTATGTGGCAATGGACGTGCTTTGAGAAAAGGTTTAAGGGAAGCAATGCCATTCAAACCTGGGGGGTTTCAGCATTAAGCTTCAGTATCCATTCTTGCTCAATGCTTTCTGTGTGATTCTCAATGTCGCCCCCTCTGATGTCAGGATGTATTACTTGTATCACAAAAAAATTAAAAATATGTGTAGGATCTTCACAGCTTACATGTTTAGCTAATGCACTGCTGTCTTTCTTATTTTTGATGTCCCTAATATGTTCAAGCACTCTATCTTTGAACATTCTATTTGTTTTTCCTACATAAAAGTAATGGCAGGACACACAGAAAGAGAAGTATACTACATTAAAAGTTCTACAGTTAGCAAAGCATTTGCTCTTAATGTTAAAGCGTAAAGATGGATGGGTATAACTGGTACTAACATGAATGTGTTGGCAGGCTATGCAATGCTTGCAAGAAAATGTGCCAAAGCGATAATTTTTACCAGTATGCTGTGATCTCTTTTTATTGCGCAGATGCTGTTTCAGTGAGATGTTATTCCTAAACGTAAAAGAGGGGGATTTTCCAATTTTGTCTATCAACCCAGGTGTTTTGTCTAAAATACTCCAATGTTTTTTAATGATGTTAGTATATTCATTAATATCGCTGGAATATTGCATAATAACCTTAAAACCATTGGTGTTGCACTCCAGTCTCTGCCCTGAATCCAAAGATTGACCTTCACTGAGATATGGATTGCATCTGCTACAGCGTTGCCTCCAGGCTTCAGTAATGGCACTGTCAATGTCTTGTGCACTATATCCTCTATCTAAAAATTCTTATTTAGCTACTTCCAGAGCTAGCTGTGCTGCTCGGTCGTCACTCTGTAGTCTCAAAATCCTATAAACTTGTCCTTTGACATGTGTCTAGGATGCATGCTGGACCTGTGCAACAGAGCATTTCTCCTTGTGGGCTTTCTGTAAATGCTACTATTCAATTTCTGTTGTTCTGATTTTTTAACTAATACATCTAAAAAATTAATTTCACTGTATGAACATTGATAAGTAAATTTCAAAAACCTAGTAGTAGTGTGAATATATTTGACACATTCATCCAATTCTTTATTGTTCCCCTTCCACAGAACGAAAACTTCATCCACAAATCGGACATACCAGAGAATGTGTTCAAATAAAGGGTTTATCTCTGCCAGGAGATGAGACTGTTCCCAGCAAACTAAAGCTAGGTTGGCGTAGCTATTGGCACAAGCTGTGCCCATAGCCACACCAACCTCCTGAAGGAAGATCTCATTATTAAACACAAAAACATTGTTCTCTAAGATAATATCTAACAGGGCACATATAAGTTTAATCATATTATTATCAAAAGAGTGATTGATATTGAGAAACTCTCTAATCATCTCAACTCCCCAATCATTGGGTATAGATGTAAATAATGCTTCGATGTTCATAGTAACCAACACATACTCACAATCAATAATCTCTAGTCTATTATGTAGTCTTTCAAGAAAGCTTTTGGTGTCCCTGAGAATGGTGTAGCAGTCATTAAGTAATGTATGTAAATTGCCTTCTACATAAATGGATAGTGCTTCTGTACACCATCCAGCACCTGAGACAATAGGTCTCATTTGTGGTATGGTGGCATGTTTATGTATCTTTGGAAGGCCATAAATTCTGAGAATAATGGGATTCTGAGTGTTAAAAAATTTAAATAAATTCTCATCTATCATACCTGTCATAAGTAAATCAAAAATTAAAAAAAGAAAACTTGTCAGTAATAACTTTAACAGTTGAAAAAGAAATACACTGATATGTATCAGATGCACTCAGTAAATCCTTCATTTGTTGTAAATACAACTCAGTATCAAGCAACACAATTCCACACCTTTATCGGCCTGCTTGATTTCAATAGAATTCATATTAACTAGTTCATGTAAGGCCTTATTTTCATTGCTTGATAAATTATAAAACTGAGTATTAGTACCTTTAGAAAAAAGAGATCTAAAATCTCGTTTACAAACATTAATAAATGTTTGTAACGCAGGGTGCGAAGTAGGGATGAAAGTACTTGGTTTCTGATAATGCTTGTGTACTTCAGCATTGTTTACCCAAGAAGCAAAAACATTTTTCAGAGACAAGTTCCTTACCAATCACCTCAAGTCTTTTAATATAGTAACTGGGTTGGCTTGTTTAGCTGGAACAAAGGACAGTCCTTTATTCAATAGCGCAATGTGTTCACTAGTGAGCCTAAGAGAAGAAATGTTAAAAATGTTAAAAAGCGCAATGTGTTCACTAGTGAGCCTAAGAGAAGAAATGTTAAAAAATAACATCAACCTGGAATCTCGGAATGTGGGTAGAAACAGTTAGGTAGTGTTAGAAAACAATACCTCCACAGGTATACCAGGTAAGAGGTGTATACTGCAGGTAAAACTCAGTTTATTTATATAGTTGTCTACATCCATACCACTGTCCAAACTAAGGCCATAGGGTAGTGTACTAATACCTGTAAGGTACAGATCACAGCACTGACTACGAAAGTAATGAGAACTACAGGAATATACTAGTTGTTAATTGACATCTACCCCCCCTCCCACCATATCTGCAACAATAAACTAAATACACAAATCAATCGGTATGTGCTTCATTAAATCTACTGTTGGGACATATGTCCTATTGTTTGATAAAGATTTAAATTTGTTTCTATGCATGTGCCATCTTGAAATACTCCCACATTGGTGGCATGCTGCCATCAATGTACCTGCATGCTGTTGTAATGGCTACTGTGGTTCCATATATACATGTGTTCTGTTTGCTATGCAACTGTTCCATATCTGGTGTTTTGGGTTAATGGAAATATCTATACATGCTGTTATACCTAATCCTGGAATATGTTGACTATTACTAACCCACATATGTTGTAAAATTGAAACACCATAGCACGTTTGGGAAGGCCGTTCCCAGCGAACCCACCTGTCCCACCTCATCTGGCCATGGCACCGGGCACCAGCACGTCTGGGGCCCACCCTGGGACCTCCTCATCCGCTGTTCCTGCACCACCTTCAGGTGGAACTGCCTCAGGGGATGGGGCTTGCTTCCACTGGCAGTGGGCGTGGACAGGACACTGTCACCCATTGCCAGGTTTGGGGCGTGGTGTATAGCAAGCTCCACAGGGAGTTTGGAGATCTGCTTGAGGGCCGCATGGTGCAACTAGAGGGTCTGGCTGGCCCTCCTACTCAGCACCCAGCACAGCCACCTTTGGGGCTGTGAAGGTGCAGTGGGGACTGTCCATGGGTAGGGACCTCAGTCCCACTGTTTCCACTAGGGGGCTCATGGCCTTCCAATTTCCAAACACCCCTCCCCATCCAAGGTGTTTACCCCCGCATGTGTCATATACCGCCCCTGTATGCTGTCATGTCTGTCTTTTCTGTTATCCTACCCAACCTACCTTTCCAAATATACCTACTATATTTCACCAACATCCCACTCTCACCTGAAAAAAAAGGGCAATCTGTTCCCAAAAAAAAGTTCTTGCCCCATACATAGCTGTCCATTTTGCACACGTGTCCACTGGACACATGCAATCTGGTCTAATTGGCTTCACAACATATTATTGTTGTCCTCACCCCTCTCTCAGGGGTATGAGTGCCCAAATCTACCTCCAAATCAGTGTACATGCACAGCTGCTGCTGTAGAAGAAATGGGCAGCTATGGACCTTCCCTACACCTGTCCTACACATCCTTAGCTATTTTCCCTACTGTATTTCCCTCTTTGTGCCCCTTTTTCACCACTTTCCTATTAACCCTTTTTCATTTCTTTTAAAGAAATTAGCACGGGGATAAGCGGGAGTAAGCACTTTTAGGCAGTAGTAAGCAGGTTTAAGCCTGTTTGCACAGGGGTAAGCAATGCCTACACAGGTTAAGGAATTGAGTAGCTAAATCAGTATAAGAAACTGTAACCAGAAGTTAGCAGTGCTTACCTCTGTGCAAACCCATGCAAACCTGCTTACAACTGCTTAAAAGTGCCATAATCGCTCTGTGTCCAACGGCCCTTGTTCAGCCCAGCAACAAAATAAACAGCCTCTGCGAGGCTTGAGCCCAGTACCCTACACACCATAGTCAAAGTGGTTTACTACTAAGCCATGTCAGATATACATAACCCTGCTGTCTTCACAAACATATCATCCAGCACAGTCATTCAACAGTACAGGAAATGTATTTATACATGTAGATGTATGTGTGCATGTGTATATATATTTATATCTATATCTGTATATATATACACACATATATATATATATATATATATATATATATATATATATATATATATATATATATATATATATATATATATATATATATATATATATATATATGTGTGTGTAAGCAGATATATAAATATATGTATATACAGATATATATCTATAGATATAAAAGAGAACATAACAAATACATATATGACCAAAGGCACAGTTAATGGTGTGGGGGCCCAAGCTAAATACATCTTGTAAGTATTGATATAACCCCCTCCACCACAGTGAAACAGATATACCCTGCAATACAGTACCAACTGTTGCAAGTCCTTACCCAGGACCCGACACAACATGGGCAAAAGACGTTAACAGTAATCCATCCCACCTGTATGATGTCAGGATGGTATCAATAACATATCATGCAGTACACTCTGGCTACCATAGGAAATGTACAATGTGGAAGCAATAAACATTCCAAAGATACATATACACATACACACATACACACATATATGCAGATACATACATATATATATATATATATATATATATATATATATATATGTTACTACACATACACACACACACAGATATGTATAGGAAGAAACATATTTAGAGGGTGCACACCATACTGAACAACCCATTGCCACCTTATCAAATGGACAGTGTATGATTCACTCATACAAAAGACAATTGTTGCCTGAAACATATAACCACAGAGAAGTCAAAAAATATGACACCACACACAGGTTTGCATACATAAGAATGTTTTATTTGTGCACTATTACAGTCGTATATGCCATGTCATATAGCTGTTTAGACTTTGAAATACATACTAACTGATTAATGCTACTCTCAAGCAGATCATTTAATACAGTAATCTGAAAGCATAACATATGCTGCTGTCCAGGCCAAGGCCTTCAGGTAGTACAACAGTAAAGACAGACTAGGCCACATGATAACAATCAATCAACAGTAAGTAATGGAGATGTATAGTCCAGCAGCCTCTAACTACACTCTGTACTCAATCCCTAGGGGGAAAAGACTTAAGTTGACACAATTAGATGTATCTGTTACATAACAATGCATAACTGAAAACATCATAATCACACTGACAAACAGAACAGGCTGTATGGCCGTAAGCAGTAGGCCAGCAATGTTCCCAGGTGAAATGTATGGTAATGTACATCCATATACCTTAAGACAGCTTACTTCCGATATCCCTCACAAGTTGTAACAGCCTCGGTTATTTATGGTGCATAGACTGACTTACAGGGGCATATAACACTGTTACATACACTGACCTCTGGACTGCAGAAGGGCACACATGTTTTGTGCAGCTGAAGCCCACATATATATGGACCCTACCCCACAATATGTGTGGGGGCCATAACAGCACTGGGATGATGGCAGGAATGGCAGCATGACATAATCACAGGTCACTACATAACAACCCATTATTGCATGTCATATGGACAAAGCCTGGTATGTTGGTGGAGGACAGAAGCTGGAACACAGGCCCATATGTAAAATAGTGTTGTCATACACTGAGTAAGTTGCTGGTGTTACAGGATAGTCTGCAACATACTCTTAGTCAGGAATATGAAGTCAGAAACACAAATGGATGTAGCAGCACTCAACACACACACTGCCAGTGATATATCTGACACAAGACCTGTGCATTAGACAGACAAAACATAACAGGCACACGTCTGGCCATCGTGTGGATAGGCCCACAGTTGAGAGCTATTCAGACAGACTGCATTCCATGTTAAACTAGTATGTACACACAAATCCTGTAGCACTGGTGCTATACATTACATATAACAACACTACTTACACTCTGCCTGTAGTTCTGGAACCATATACAAATATGTAGCGGGCCAGTGTCTGCAAGTCCTCTTGTAAAAGGCATTGCTACCTGCTGTCTGTAACACTGCTGCCCACACACACGAAGGATGTCCACCATACAGGAAAGGTAAAGGGAACACACTCGCATGATGTAGGGATTTATAGTGGTGGGTTGCCATGACAGTGGTAATTGGAAATACTACTCAGCATGCTGCATGCAGGTAGCAATTGGAGGGCACTCAATGGTGCAGAGGCCATCACCTGATCATGTACATCACCTAAAATACCATGCTTCAATCTATTCAAAGCAGCTCAATCCATTTACTGGAGAGAGAACGAGAGAGAGAGAGAGAGAGAGAGAGAGAGAGAGAGAGTGAGTGAGTGAAAGAAAGCTAAAGGCAAAGCAAAAAAAAACAAAAAAAAAAAACAACACAAAATAAAAACATCCAGCAAACTATCCAGAACAGACATCATTCCCACAACAGGTATGTGAAGTATATATGCATCTAATTGACTGTAGTACGTGGTCCATAATAATGGGGTAGATGATGTGGAATGATTTAAATGTGCCACCAGGTGTTGTTGTAATGATATCCAGCTGAAAAACTCCTATGGACAATGATATCTGTCCCTGTGGATAGTGAGCCATACCCGTCAACTGTGCAGAGCAGCACTGACTGACAAGATGTAAGCAATCATAGTGTGTGTTGCGTAATGGAAAACATGTATATTACTGTGGCCAATAGCTGGTGATGGAAGTAATGCCATTATGATGGACATATGGGTTCCAGAGCCCACCACTTGCAGGACATTCATTTTAACATGTAATGTAGCATGCTGAAATGCCATAGGTGCATAATAGACTTACCTGCAATCTGTCCCTATGTATACCCCCCCTAATGTTAGGCTGTGTCCACATGTGGCACCTGTCGGTGTTGTAGCAAGGCAGAACAGTGCAGCTGTGTATGTCTACAAATATACATACACCTATATGTATTTATATACACATATATATATATATATATATATATATATATATATATATATATACACACGTGTGTGTGTATAGATATATGAGTTGTATATATGTGTTTATATATATTTATATATATATATATATATATATATATATATAGGTGTGTGTGTGTGTGTGTGTGTGTGTGTGTGTGTGTGTGTGTGTGTGTATGTCTACATATATATGAAAACACACACACACATATATATATATATATATATATATATATATATATATATATATATATATATATATATATATATATATATATATATATATATATATATATATATATATATATATATATATATATATATATATATATAAATACATGCCCCTTAGTTTCGCATCACAGTGCTGGATGCTATGTGTGAGGGAACATCACACATATCAAAACACACACACACACATATATATATATATATATATATATATATATATATATATATATATATATATATATATATATATATATGTATATGCAGCAGTAAGTGTGTGCAACATGGATGGTTATGTCACATGTAAACCCCTTTTTGGGACCACATTGCCCTTGTCTGTGAAGGTGGGATTGGGAATTTGGGGAAGGATAGCAGGTATATTTGTGGAGATGGGTTGGGCTGGTAGATAGAGAAGACAGCCTATAGGGGAAGTATGTAACACATGTGGTGAGTAAACACCCTGGATGGTGAGTGTCATCTGTGATGTGGAAGCCCCATGAGCCCCCATATGGAAACAATGGGAACAAGGCCCCCACCCATTTCCAGTCACAACATCAGCTTCATGGCCCTGAAGGTGCCTGGGCTGGAGGATGAGCAGTAGGAGCATGTGGACCCTGTGAGTGTGTACTGAGGGCCTCAAGGTGTTGTAGCACATCCCCCAAGTCACTGTGGAGCTCCTTATGCACCAGACCCTGGACTTGACCTCTGGTGGCAGGATCATGTCTGTGTGTGTGTCCCGGGGGCGGGGGGCACCATCCCCTCAGGTGGTTCCACCTGAAGGCAGTGCAGGACCAGTAGATGAGGAGGCCCCAGGGTGGTTCCCACTTGTGATGTGGCCTGGTAACATGGCCAGATGAGGGGGGAGAGGTGGTTCTGCTGGCAACTGTTCCCTAAACATGCTATTGGGTCACTGTTAGAGAACATATGTGGGTAGTAATAGTCCACACATTTCCAGATCATGTCCAACAGCATGCATAGATTTCCCCAATAACACATAACAACAAATGTGCAGCAATCACATATTAAACAGACCACATGCATGTATGGAACCATAGTGGCCTTTACAATGGCATGCAAGTGACTTTGTCCATAACAGGCCAGCAATGATAGTGTCCCCACAGGGAACATGGCTACAAACACATAGCACAAAGTGTGGTACAATACGATATATGTGCCAATAGTAGCTATGCTGTAAGCATACCTACTGAGTTGTGTGATCACATTGTTGTCACAGACATTGTGGGGGGAGACAGAGATGTGTATTAAGAACTATGGTAACCTTGCTGTATGAGTTGCTCAGACCTGATTCCATCTTTATGTCTTTCAGGCAAGATGATGCATGGCAGACTCCCTGTCTATTCAGCAGATGAAAATGAGGTCATCACCACACACCTAGTATTGCATTACCAGGTGTTGTTTCGCAGAACAGCCCATGAGCAGCACCCTGTGGAAGGATCTTGCCCACAGGGTCAATGATGTCGGCCTGCATAACTGCAGTTATGAGCAGGTCCAGCATCATTGTAGTGATCTACTTCGCAATGCCTGTCAGCATGCTGCTGCAGTCCAGAGGGGATCACCTCGCAATGGGGGGATCATGCCATCCATCCCCCTGACACATGTTGAGGAGCTCCTTGACAGCCTCGTGGCACCTGCCTGCCTGCACACACAACAACTGGCGGAGAGTATAGTGGAGGTGGGTGCTACCCACACTTCGGCAGATGAGAGTGCAGGTAAAGCCACAGGGCATATCAGTAAACCACTGTTGCATATCCATCTGCATCTGTACAGGTAGATCATGCATATGTGAGATGACATACATATAGTCTGTTGCTGCGTAGTAGTAATAAACAGATGTGCATAAGCTGTAGTATTGTGGACTTGTACTGTTGAAGTATTGTAATGCTGCACTCATACTGTACCAATTCCACAGCTGTGGTTACTGACATCCCATGTCTCACACACGTATGTAGGTCCCTCTGGTATATCTCCAAGGCAGCAGCCTGTAGCTGGTGAGTATGTCTTTTGTTCAGGCTTGCCAATACACCTGTCATGTTATGGCTATGGTATATTTTATGCACACATTTAACACACCTACCCATAATGCATGCCATACATGTTCACGTATTATTGCTGTTAACTGCACTGCATCACAGTGGTGACCATGATGGTGGAACTGAAGGGTATGTCAGAGTCCAGCAATATAACTAACATCCTGTCATTGCAAAATGTGTCCACAGAAATGAACATAGTGGTGGGACAAATGGCCTACAGTAGGGGCATATGTGAAACATGACCCTTATTCAGTGCTACAACAGTGTATATACCAGTATTACAATGGCAACTGTTACAGATCTGCACTATGGCATATCATAATACTGGGGTCCACAACCCTTAAAACCTGCAAAGTGGTCCCAACATGAGCAATGAGTGTGTAATATGGAATCATAGGTTAGGGCAGCAAATATGGGGATTACATACCTTCACAAACACTGGAAGCATATGTGTGCACACACTCCAGATAAAATATAGTGGAAGCAGTTGGTGAGATACTGACTGCATGCATTTGTCATGGAAATGCACTTTCCAGCAAGTAGAAGTCCCCAATATCACACCAAGTATTGGTCTGCTGTCCTAGATGTTTGGCCATCAAATGTGCACACTTACCTGCAACAGAGGCAGCCGTGGCTTGCACACATCTTACATGACATGGTGTGGGCCCAATACCCAACAGGTAGCTCCCATGAGCTGGACATGTAGCCATACTTCACCATTGCATATACCAGGGCAAACAATGCAGACAGTCATTTATGTGGCAAGGATGTATGGGACAGGAATGATGTAGGAAATAAACAGATGGCCATCTAAGATAGATGATGCCACATGTATCAACTGGTCATGTGGGCTGCCTAGTAACATGCCACAACACTGAGGGGGTTGCAGG
The DNA here is from genome assembly GCF_019279795.1 of Protopterus annectens. Taxonomy (NCBI): domain Eukaryota; kingdom Metazoa; phylum Chordata; order Ceratodontiformes; family Protopteridae; genus Protopterus; species Protopterus annectens. The sequence continues at coordinate 352,444,723 of NC_056745.1, read as the reverse complement.
AATGTCTAGCAAGTACTGGCTGTGCAGTACCCATGTTGGCAATTGCCTGGACTCTGCAAACGTGTGGCCTATCAGTTAGGGTAATCAGATGTGAAAGTTGTACCACAGGAAACATAACCAGGCCTCTCTACTGGTAGTGTATGCATAACAGAAGAGGTCCCTAAAAGTCATGCATTGCAATGTGTACTGGTGTACAATGACCACGCTGGAAACCTACAGACAGTATGATGTAAGATGCATGTGCTAGGCAACCAATGTCTCACCCCACCTCAGGCCACAATCCCTATCTGTACCATGCCAGTGCCAGTGTACACCTGTATGTTTGCCATTCATTAACTGGGACCAGGCTGTTACACATGATGTTCAGTGTTTGGGACACTACAAACTGACACACATGTGTAGGCCATAGTTGTCAAGCACCTGCAAAAAGGCTGAAGGTGGGGAGGGGGTGTCATCATGACACACCAGTGCACTGCAGCAGGGATCCACAGGATGCTACAAATGGCTGCATCTACACACAGTCAGGGTCAGGAACTGTGGCAGACATAACCCTGACTCCACAGCAATAGTGACGGCAGTGTGTGAACTCCAAGGGATGTGCACATGAATTGAACTTGCAATCATGCAGAGTTGGGGGAAATGTGTAGGGCAGACTGACCATATACTGGCAAATGAAGATGGCCCATGCTAGTATACCCCTTCCAGGAATAGTAACTGCAGTAGTACACATGACAGTAGGTGCAACAAACCATCATGATAAGGGTGTGCACACATATGCACCCACGAAGTGTATGCATCTCAGCATCAGCACAACTAACACATTGTTAGACACTGCATTTGATTGTACAGGACATATGTCACATATCAGGCTCATGTAATGTTAACATATGCAGTAATGTGGTCCCATGGCATACCAAGGAATAGGGCATCATATCAATAAGGGTGTGTACACTCCCCATAGCCACGGTAAGCTTTCACAGTTGTCAGTGTAATAGTATCGTATTGGTCATACGTGCACCGCTGATGACATCTGTAAATCAGACATCAGGCATTCACAAATGACATCTGTCCATATATCATCCCAGGTATCTGTCAGACAAACATATAGGGGCTGTGAGCATTAGAGCAGACAAAACTGACACAGTAATACACATTCAGTAATGGTGTGTACACCTGTGAGGTATGGTGCACAGTACATGGCAGGGTGCAGAACAGGTGCATAGCAATACTGTATACATGGGTGCAGTGTTTTCCAGGGGAAGGGGCATCACCTACTAAAACAGCCCATGCATCACCCACATGTATATTGCTGCTAGCATGGATTAACTATAGCTGCACTGCATGCTGTTGAGTACCATATGTTATGCATGTTGACAGATGGGTAATTGAAGGTCTGTGTGTACTATCTTTGTGCAACCTCAACTGTAGGTGTGTGTGTGTGTTGGGGGGGGATATTTGGTCTGTAAGTGCAATCTGGTGGAGTGGAGGGGGGTTGATGCATGTAGGATGTGTGTGTGTTTGTGTAGGTGTCCATGTATGCACGTGTGATTGTGGGGTTGTTCATACATCAGTACTTCCCTTTGGAATTATGCAGTACATGGACATGGACTGACACATGAGACACCAGGAATACTTGTCTGATATGCAATCTCAGGACAGCTGATAGTATAATAAGGTCTGTAGCATGGAACATGCATTGGGAGGGAAACTAGACACCAGGTATACTGTTAAAATTGCAATCAGCAGAAAGGTAAAAGACTACCCACATATACAGCACTGCAGATGCATTGGAGAATTACCAGATAAAACCAGGGAGTGTATCCATATATTTCTGTTGTCCACATAATAAGTTGATTGAGCAACAGATCTTGTATCTACTGAGCAATAGTTGCGTATGACACTCCAGTGAGTGACATTATTGAGTGATCGTAGTAGCCCATAACATATGGAGGACATACTCACGATCTCCGGACATATCCAGGGTGAACACTGGATGACAACAGTAAGCCCTTGTAAAACCTACTCCAATCAAGTCAAAGAGGTAATGGAGTAACAGGTCATGTTTTTTGATCACTTGTCTAGTCAATTAGAAGAATGATATGTAATGATTGGTATTAATGAGTGTATGTTTCCAAGTGTGATGGAGGATGGGGAACTTACATGAATAAACTTGGGACAGTCTGTAAACTCAGGGACAGGTAGGTATTATGGTGGAATGTCAATGTGAGTGTGTGTGTGTGTGTGTGTGTGTGTGTGTGTGTGTGTGTGTGTGTGTGTGTGTGTGTGTGTGTGTGTGTGTGTGTGTGTGTGTGTGTGTGTGTGTGTGTGTGTGTGTGTGTGTGTGTGTGTGTGTGCATATATATTTGTGTATATGTGTGTATTGTTAAGCAATGCCATACAGGTCTTAAAGTGTGTTTCTTGTTTTCCCCTCACAGGTGGCGAGGTGGGTCAGGGTCCCTCCTGCATGCAATCTGATGTTGGTTTCCATACAGACACTGAAAATGATGATAGGTGTGTTGAGGCACAGGTGGGGTTGTCAGAGGCCGAAACTGCACCATCATTTGACATCCCCCATTATCCACCCCATCCCTGCACACAGTCACAGTACATATAGATACCCCATCACCAATGGCCATAGTAGAGGGACAGTTGGTGGTTGGTGGCAGTGCACAGGACAGTGTGGTATCTATGGCTGCTGTGTCTGGACACAGCAGGCATAGCAGGATGTCTGGCAGGGCACCACATAGGCAGATGTATCGGGGTGCTCATGGGAGGGCCGCTGGTCATCATGCCCTTGGCAGAAGTGCCACATCTGGTACCACCAGACACATGTTTCAGGCTGTCATGGGGGTGCAGGCATGTATGGAACTGCACACCAGACAGGCCTGACACTGCAGAGGGCTGCTTTTTCATCTGTAAGTGACAACATCCATGATCTTGCAGGTGCTCTCTGTGATTATACAGAGGTCATGGATAAATGGTTGGGTGAGATGCTGGGACTCATCATCTGTGGATTGTTCATGCTAGAGCATGTGGTGGGAGTGGGGTGACGGCCGCGTGGATGTAGGCCAGCAACACCAACATCTGGTGGTCGATGTGGATGTGTAAGGACACCATGCCACTCCCGTAGTGGCAGTACCAACCCCAGCACTGCATGGGGAGCGCTATCCACACCACACCACAGCAGGCCATGTGCACGTGGCCATGACCAGTCCCAGGAGGGACCTGGTTCCAGCGGACATATGTCATCATTAGGGGAGAGTAGCATATTGAGGCCTGTACCTGGACATGCCCGTGGAACGCCTGGCAGGCACAGTCCATGTGTCCTTAGCCGGAGGTGGTGAACTTCACACCCTGCCGGGTATGGTCTGCAGCTGTCAAAGAATCACCTGTATAGGGCAGCCACATGGCAGAACTGTGTTCATGCATACCCACACACTATACAAACACACCTAGGGCAACCCCATATCTGCACACACCACATCACCATGCCCTTATCGGTAACTTACACCCCTCACTCACACACATGGTGTCAAACGTATGGCCCACCCTAGGTCTCTGGCAAACCAAGAAAACAATCTCTGCATATGATGATATCTGTGCCACATCCCTGTCATCCATAACATCGATGCAGGGACAGGCTAATATGGTTCTGATGCACGCAGTGACTGTACTACAGTGTACCAATGTACTGCTGTGTAACATGTTGTCAGAAGTAATGTTTAATGCTTACATGTCAAGTAGTGTAGCTGTCCAGCTATGATGCATTATAGCTGTTAGTAACACTGAGTGATTGTGGTCTCCATAATGTTATCCATTTGTGTTGTAGGTGTACATGTGTCAGCAGGAGGATGGTCTGCTGTCATATCTCACAAGGGGTATGGCACTGTGGTGACACCATGGCTGTGCCATATCCTGGGTACAGTTGAACACGTCACAGGTCTGTATAACAGTTACTACCTGTGCCACATGGAAAGATGACCCCCCTGGGACATGTATATTCAGCAACCTGAAGTAGATCCCTCCACATGCATGCACACTCTTACTTGGCAACACTGGGAGTAGACCCCTACCTAGGTATGTAGTGCTACTGATGTGTGTGGCTTTAATTGCACACACCACAACGTTTAGGATGAGGTGTGTTCCAGGTTGCATGTTATATGCAGAACATCCCTAGGCATGTACAGTATAGTAATGGGTGATGTAATGGTTGTATATGGATAATACATAGTGTGACATACCATCATATACACATTAACAAACACATAACAGGCAGACACACATCCACGAGACCTGGGCCTATCAGTGCTAACTAACTTGTCAGTGTGTCCAATGTATTGCAGGTAGGCTGCACACAGCACATGCATAACTGGGCTGGATAGTGTTATCTGTTACCTATATGGTTGATGGTGACAGTGGTCAATACAGTGGTACATTGGACAAGTACCGGGAGTACCATGGTGTTAAGACATGATACACAGCACCCACACCCCACTGTGAAAATTGTACGCACTTGAACACATGATGACACTCTGACATACCCACCATCACACATTGACCAGGACTGCAATACAACAACTTGTCCATCCCAAGAGTGCTACCACAGGAATATGCATCTAATGCACATGCCACAGGCATAGTAGAGTAATACATTGTCATGTCCTTCCTACAGGCAGCACCATCACTATCCTTAATACTGTGTGGCAATGCATATTGCAATAGGATTATGTGGCCTCGGAATGCTGTACCCTACATAAATACAAACATGCACACATACACACACTTACCATAAATCAGTCGGTATCTCATGTTTATCATCCCATTTGTACAACAGTGTTGTGCTGGTATTGCAAGGCTCAGGTAGCCTTTAGGGAGAGGAGCGTAACAAGGTACATGCGATGTCCGGTACAGCACCAGCCACATCTACCTATGGCAATGGGTGTTGTGGTGGGTGTGAAGGGCCTCAGAGTATTCTCAACTACAGGTGTACTAACACACAGACACTGATATCCTCAGTAATGCACACGTACACATTTGTCAGTACTGGGGCACATCGCTGCAGGTGGTCATAGGTGTGTACCTGGCAATTGTCCATGGAGAGATGGGAAGTGTAGGGGATGTGTGTATAATGGTATCATGCCACCTGCCATGTGCCAGAAGGCAATCTACCTACGGACACCACTGTGATGACCCTCAGGGTGAGAGTGACATGCATCAGCCAGTCCTCTGGGTGCCTCCTGCAAATGGCCGCTGAGTTGCTCCAGTTGACATGTATGCAGCATGTGTTACAAAACATGGTTAGTGTCTGTGTTGGAGACCTGTACCAAGGCATGTTCTGTTGACTGTGGGATTGTAGTGGCGGTACCAGTGGCATGCCGTGTGTACAGGGTGCTGTGTCCTATCTGTGCCAGTTATAACACAGCTGGGCAGACATGTCAGTGTCAGTCAAGCATAGGTTGCCTGTACGTATCCAAGCTGAATACCTGACATCTGCACATCTGTACAGGGACTGACAGACATCAGCTCACCAACTAGCTATGCAGTAGGATGAATGTGTTGACAGATAGATGTATGACACCGATAGGTATGCCATTACTACATTTTGGCAGCCCTCACTGACATGTGCTATACAGACAGTAGTCTACAGTTAATTTCCACATGTCAGACCATTATCCAGTAGGAAATATAGAATGTGACACAGATTATACACCAGGAACATGACAGTGAGGACTCAGAGTCCATCTATGCATGCAGGAGTGTTTGTTGCCAGTACTACAATTAGCACTCTACTCTTGCTTGGGAAAGCACTGTCAACAGTAGTAATGTCATGATACACTACTTGCCAGTGTGACTGCAAATAACCTGGGATACTACCCTTGTATGTAATACAGTCACACAGATACGAGTGTTGTACAGGTTATATATACTGAAGTGTCCCAGACAGGAGACTCACACCCCTTGCTATTGTACTGACAGCACATAGACACGTTATGTACATGCCATTACATACACTTATTACAGATGTCATTACCCTGCTATGTCATTAGACTGGGATGTGAGCACATGTTACCAGAGCTGAGCCATGCTTCACAGGTGTCAGCATTGCTGCAAAATAACAGCTAAGCAGATATGCGCACTGGTAAGTGAAGCTACACAGTGTAAGCACCCATACATTTAATCATAGCTTAGCACCACTTAGCTTTATGCAAACCCGTGCAAACGTGCTTAAAGCTGCTCAAAACTGACTTAACCACTCTGTATCCAACAGGTCTTATTCTTCCCAGCAACAAAATAAACAGCCCTTGAACACAGGACCCTGTACACTATAGTCACAACAGTTAACCACTATGCCATGACAGCTGTGAGGACAGTTGTTGTTTTTCCAATACATCTGTCAGTAGACATGTTGAATAGTATTGAACAATTGCTATGACTTCTACAGTTGTATAGTACTTCTACTTCTTCTTCTTTCGGCTGCTCCCATTAGGGGTCGCCACAGCAGATCAACTGTTTCCATTTCTTCCTGTCCTCTGCATCTTGCTCTGTCACACCAACGACCTGCATGTCCTCTCTCACCACATCCATAAACCTTATCTTAGGCCTTCCTCTTTTCCTGTTATCTGGCAGCTTCATCCTTAGCATCTTTTTCCCAATATACTCTGCATCCCTCCTCAGCACATGTCCAAACCAATGTAATCTTGCCTCTCTGGCTTTGTCTCCAAACCTTCCAACCTGGGCTGACCTTCTAATATACTTATTCCTAATCCTGTCCATCCTTGTCACACCCAGTGCAAATCTTAACATCTTCAACTCTGCCATGTCAAGCTCTGACTCCTGCATTTTTGTCAATGCCACTGTCTCCAACCCATATAACATAGCTGGTCTCACTACCCTCTTGTAGACCTTCCCTTTCACTCTTACTGGTACTTGTCTGTCACAAATCACTCCTGACCCTCTTCTCCACCCTCTCCATCCTGCCTGTACTCTCTTCTTCACCTCTCTTCCACACTCACCATTACTCTGAACTGTCAATCCAAAGTATTTAAACTCATCCAGCTTCACCACCTCTACTCCCTGCATCCTCACCATTCCTCTATCCTCCCTCTCATTCACACACATGTATTCTGTCTTAGTCCTGCAGGCCTGCATTCCTCTTCTCTCTAGAGCATATCTCCACCTCTCCAGGGTCTCCTCCACCTGTTCCCTATTCTCACTACAGATCACAATGTCATCTGCAAACATCATAGTCCACTGGGACTCCTGCCTGATCTCGTCTGTCAACCTGTCCATCACCATTGCAAATAAGAAAGGGCTCAGAGCTGATCCTTGATGTACTCCCACCTCCATCTTAAATGCATCCATCACTCCCACCTCAGACCTCACCGCTGTCACACTACCCTCATACATATCCTGTACCACTCTTACATACTTCTCTGACAGTCCTGACTTCCTCATACAATACCACACCTTCTCTCTATGCACCCTGTCATATGCTTTCTCTAAATCCACAAAGACACAGTGCAACTCCTTCTGACCTTCTCTGTACTTCTCCATCAACACTCTCAGAACAAACATCGCATCTGTAGTGCTCTTTCCTGGCATGAAACCATACTGCTGATCACTAATCATCCCCTCCATTCTTAACCTAGCTTCCAATACTCTTTCCCATAACTTCATGCTGTGACTGATCAATTTAATCCCTCTGCAGTTACTACAGCTCTGCACATCACCCTTATTCTTAAAAATCGGTACCAAAACACTTTTTCTCCATTCCTCAGGCATCCTCTCACTTTCCAAGATTTCATTAAACAATCTAGTTAAAAACTCCACTGCCATTTCACCTAAAAATCTCCATGCTTCCACAGGTATGTCATCTGGACCAACAGCCTTTCCATTCTTCATCCTCTTCATAGCTATCCTTACTTCCTCCTTGCTAATGCACTGCACTTCTTGATTCACTATCTGCACATCATCCAACCTTCTCTCCCTCTCATTCTCCTCATTCATCAGCCCCTCAAAGTACTCTTTTCATCTACTCAACACACTCTCCTCGCTTGTGAGTACGTTTCCCTCATTTATCCTTCATCACCCTTACCTGCTGCACATCTTTACTAGCTCGGTCCCTCTGTCTAGCCAATTGGTACAGGTCCTTTTCTCCCTCCTTAGTGTCCAACCTTTTATACAACTCTTCATATGCCTTCACCACCTCTCTCTTTACCATGCACCTCATCTCCTTATACTCTTGTCTACTTTCTTCATCTCTCTGACAATTCCACTTCTTCTTCGCCAACCTCTTTCTCTGTATACTCTCCTGTACTTCTTCATTCCACCACCAGGTCTCCTTGTCCTTCTTCCTCTTTCCAGATGTCACACCAAGCACTTTTCTAGCCATCTGTCTTACTAGCTCTGCTGTAGTTACCCAGCTATTCGGTAACTCTTCACTGCCACCCAGTGCCTGTTTTAACTCTTGACTGAACATCACCTCACAATTACCCTTTTTCAAATTTCCACCATTTGATCCTTGGTGCTGCCCTCACACTCATCCTCCTCTTCTTGATCACCAATGTCATCCTACAAACCACCATCCTATGCTGCCTAACTACACTTTCCCCTGCCACCACTTTACAGTCGCCAATCTCCTTCAGACTGGCCCTTCTACATAAGATATAATCCATCTGTGTGCATCTTCCTCCACTCTTGTATATCACCCTATGCTCCTCCCTCTTGTTAAAATACGTATTCATCACAGCCATGTCCATCCTTTTCGCAAACTCCACTACCATCTGACCTTCTACATTCCTTTGCTTAACACCATACCTATTCATCACTTCCTCATCCCCTCTGTTCCCTTCACAAACATGCCCATTAAAATCTGCTCCAATCATGTTAGTGATATTACTGTTACATCACATATGTTGTTATATCTACATATACACATAGATAAATAGTGTGATACATCTGGGAAGGTATACACAACAATAATGTTTACACATGACAAGGATATGGATATATATACATATGCATATGTAGATATATGTCTACATGTACATACACATACATATTCATATATATGTATTTATACGGGTCTACTTCATATAGTCGACAGTTCATATGGTTGACATTCATATTGTCGACAGTTCATATGGTCGAAACTCATTTGGTCGACGGCTCATTTGGTCGACAACCAGTATTCAAGGCACTTAACAGGGATTTGCCCCCCTCCCCAAAGTTCTGTGACTCTGGAGTTGATATATATATATATATATATATATATATATATATATATATATATATATATATATATATATATATAGTTATGGGGGTGTGGGGGTGAAGCCCCCCACCTATATATGTATAAAATGTTTAGTTTTTGTTGTATTTTCATATTTTAAATGAATATTAAACGAATATTAGTGGGGTGCGAACCCCCCCTAACTATATATATCAACTCCAGGGTCGCACAACTTTGGGGAGGGGGAAAATCCCTGTTAAATGCCTTGAATACTGGTTGTTGATCAAATGAGCTGTCGACCAAATGAGTTTCGACTATATCAGCTGTCGACCATATGAGTTTCGACCATATGAACAGTCGACCATATGAAGTACACCCATTTATACACATCTCTATAGTACATCATATATATATGGACATTTATAGATCTGTGTGTGTGTGTGTGTGTGTGTATATATATATATATATATATATATATATATATATATATATGTGTGTATATATACATATATATATATATATATATATATATATATATATATATATATATGTGTATATATACATATATATATATATATATATATATATATATAGATGCACATCATATATGTACAGATATATCTATTTATGTTGATATTTATGTAGATATCTATAACTATATGTGCATATATATCTATATTTGTATATGTGTAGATATTTATAGATTTGTATATGTATATATATGGGTCTACCTGATAACGTTGAAAACTGAGAAGAACGACAACGACATAGCCGACATTGGAAGATCGACAATGGAGAAGACCGATAGTTGAAAATCCCGCCGCTGAGAGCAGCGACGTGTTAAGGTAAGTGTGCGATAGGGACGGATGTTAAGGTCATGGTGCGGGTAAGGTAAGTGTGCGATAGTGACAGACTTAAGGGTTGGGGCGGATTAAGTGAGTTAGGGTTAGTGCGCGGGTAATGTAAGTGTGCGATAGTGACAGACTTAAGGGTTAGGTGCAGATTAAGTGAGTTAGGGTTAGGGTGCGGGAAAGGTAAGTGTGCGATAGTGACGAACCTTAGGGTTAGGGTTTGGGTTAAGGTTAGTGCATAGGTAGTTGTGTATGTAAGGTTTAGTTTAGGTTTGTGAGGTTGTTGGTGTGCTTGTGTTGTGTGTGTGTTTTTCGGAAAAGGTATTTGTTTTGTTGATTGTCGGGATTGTGGTTTGCCAGGCATGTGAAGTTTTGTGTTTTTGAACTTTCTGTTTTGTGGTGTTGGTTATTTCGTTGTCGGTGTTTCGGCGTGTCGGCATTATCAGGTAGACCCATAAATACATATATATATATATATATATATATATATACATATATATATATATATATATATATATATATATATATATATATATATATATATATATATATATGTATATATATATATATATATATATATATATATATATATATATATATATATATGTATTTACCATATCTCCAGAACATGGAGTAGAGTCCTACCTCACCACCAATAATATCAACCTTTGAGTGTAAGGGGATGTCATGTATGTATTGCAGATATATATGTAGACTGTTGCTACTGTAACAGGGGTTGTCTTAACAGACATATTGTGTGTAGGATGTCACATCTGCTATTGACATGTACGCCATCGGTTACTGACAGACATCCTAAGGATATCATAGTACAGTACCACTGATAGCACAGTAATGATCCTCTGGACTACAGCAGAGATATGACCAATATATGTGGACAGTCTGGCACTCTCTGGTCAGTCCAGAGGTATACACAGATCCCATTAGTGCGAGACATGTGGACGAAGCCTGACAATGTGGGTGTTAACAGCCATGTACATAGGTATATCACATAAATACTGGACTACATATGCCCACACAGTTTATGCATTCACACACTCCTGTCTGTCCTGACACATAATAACTGATGGTGCAGAGGTCACATGGCCACATACTGCCCAGTAATTAGTGACATATATCTTTACAGCATCCCACTGCTTTGACAGAAATACACAACAGTTATGGTGGCCCAGCAGCAGTACTTCTTGCAAATATCTGGACATAACATCACACTGGGTAATTACACTAAGCTGCTAGGCATGTAACAAAGCACTGTGCCGACTACAGGCAGACTGCCACAACACTGGCCTACATTTCGTATGGGGGAATACACATGTGCCTGAAAATATAGCAGGCTCTACAGGCATGTCACAGCACAGAGTAACAGACACCTGTGTGAAAGTGCATACCCACAACCAATGTGAACACAGCCACAACCACATATGATACGCAAGCTTAATATTACACTATATGGACTGTCTGATCAACACCATCTTCATATGTGCCACTCACACACTACCGCTACATATACTGGGTCACGACACAGTGTAGTCCAATGCTTGTCTGTGGTATGGGACACGTGTGTGGGTATTTGGCCCTACAAACATGTGAGCCAATAGGGTACCATACACTGGAGCAGCATGTAACATCAGATAGAACAGGATGAAGAACAATGACATCTACCACAGTCTGTACACAGGCCAATGTACGTATTCACAATACACATACTTTCGAAAATCACCATAAGTACACAGACCCCTCTACTGTACACACAACCACATAATTCTCAGGTTATGTCCTCAGAAATAAACCCTACTACACATAACATGTCTAGCAGCCTGATATCTGACTGGCTTGTTATCAGGTATGATGTCAATAAATAATGGGAGTACAAAATATATGCAGCTCTTACTGCATCACATATGTACAAAGGTTGACAGACTTGTGGATGGAGCCACAAACACTGGGCCAATATTGGTATGTTGCTGTGATACCTTCATACATTTACTGTTGTAACACGGTTTGTTGTGGCGTATGTCCTATGAGGGATATGAAGTCAGTAACTCTCATGGCTGTCACCATGTACTGACTGAAATCCACAGACTATGCTTCTGCAGTTCTAAGATACATGATCTGTGAGTAACACAAGAAACATAAGACTCCAAACACTGGTCAGTCTGCAGATAACCCTACAGGTGGGAGTTTCCTCAAATGCATAACACTTTCATGACAGGTATTAAATCATGTAGAACAGCCATATCCACAAAAATCCTGTTAAACCAACATTACTCGAATGCAGAAGAGCAACACTTACATTCTGTAGTCATGTCTGGAACATCCCCCTCCTGTTTGTTGGCCTATCTCCGCAGTGTATGTTGTTAGAGGTATATCCCACTACCATCTGTGATGCTGTTTGCCAAACACTGACATGAGGTCCTGCTCACAGTGAATGAAAAGGGCCAACACCCACATGATGTTTCTAGTTATAGGGGTGTGATTCCATGCAATTGGCTATAGGAATGTTACCACAACTGTTCCACATGCAATCAGCTAGTGGGGAACTGCAATTCATGTAGAAGCCATCGGCTGATCATGAGCATCACTTACAAAACATAAGATGTTGCCTAAGCAAAGCAAGTGTATTTCTCCACATCCACCAGAGAGGGAGTGAGAGAGATGAAGTAAGACAAGGAGGGGGTGGGAGAGTAAGACCTAAGCATGTTACACTTACCATTTCAAACCCCTTCCTGACTATGTACTGCTATGATATGTCTATGCAGTTATTGCATGTGCCACAGAGCTTACATGTTAGGGAACTGTCCAAAGGTATATTCGATGGTGAGTGACATCTGCAACAGTGATAAAGGAGGGATAAGGTAGGTGTAGTACACATGCCTGTCCACATGAACAGGTGTCAAGGGTGAAACAGCCACAGTCTCTCAGGGACTCACACACATTATCACAGTTGGCAGGGTCAGGCTTAGACTTCCTAACTAGCTAGTTTGCCACAATACAGTAATACGCAGGTATCATATGCACCACAGGGCTTATCAGGATGATATATGGGCAAAGTGTATGTCAAGGTGTCTGACATCAGAAGGCATGCTTCGGTAGGCCAATGGGAGGTGTAATGAGTGTGAATGGCATCCAAATCATTATACTCCACACATACACAGACACAGGTTGCAGTACTGACATACATGGGTGCATTGCTTCACAGGTGTGCAGTGGTTGACTGTGCCAGAAGGCTGTACAAGGCTATGTAAAGGGTATACCTTGGCATCAGGCCACATGACAATGGTCTGTATGTGGCTCAGGGGTGTAGTGCCTGGATTGGCCCACACAGGTGGGTATCGTATTCACCATCCAGTCATCTGGGTTAGTATTGTGGGTGGCCAGTGCTGTGCAATGCTTGCCATGTATGTGTTCTATAGTCCATGACATGGACGGTGTCTGGGATGTGCACACATCCCACATGCATGTTCTGTGACATGTGGAAGTGTACCTGGGGTGTCTGGAGCATGTTGTGTAGACAGATTGTTATCATCAGATGTGCCATTCCTGGCCTCATATGGTGAGAACTGGCAATGGACACCAGGTTGACCCTGCACCTACATTGACAGCATGATACAGGTATTCCTTGGTGTCAGTGGCATCTGTCAATACAGGACATGTGTAAAAGGCATGGTATGTCCTTTGGGGGTTACATTTGCTGGCACTACGGTTGTTGCAGGCGTCCAGTGGGGAACATAGTGAAGGAGGACTGTATGCAATTATATGCCTATTGCAGGGATGAGACAGGGTGCCGTGCCCTCTGTAGTCTTCTGCAATAACACCATGGTTACTATCTGTGGGCAATATGCATGGAACTACCAACATAGTGGTTGTTGCTTAGCCGAGTGTATTTGTGTATGAGACATGGTTTGAGAGTGTTCTCTAGGTAATACAAGGGTTTAATAAATTGTTCACCAGGCCTTGATGTCACATGTAGGGGTATGGATTGTCTACCCGAGCCTCTCTGCTGTTTGACATCTGTTATACTTGTAAGGTGGACATTGTGACATATAATAGGCCCACCATATAAGAAATTTGCAAAATTCACTCCACAATGAATCCAGTTGTTACACACTCACAGCCACCTCCCCACAAGATACAAATGACAAACACACACACAAACACACACACACACACTTGCCATGTCTGGGATTAGAACTCCTATCTAACTATTACATTGCATTACAGCATTGCGCAATTATAGCACGGGCCACGGAGATTACTGGGCTACTCCTTCCCCAAAGTTGTATTTCAAAGTGAATGACAGCAGGCTTGCCAATGAAGGGCAATGGAGGTTGTAATGACTGTGGATGGCCTCAAAAGCATTGCTCCCTACACAGGCAAACAGACACACACACAAACATCCACACTTGCCCTGTCTGGGACTAGAATTCCTACCTAGCTAGTTTGTCACACTACAGAATTACACAGTTATAGAATGCACCACAGAGATTAATGGGCTAATCCTTCCCCAAAGGTCTATTTCAAACTGAATGACATCAGCAGACTTGTCAAAGCAGGGCAATGGAGGTTGTAGTGACTGTGAATAGCCTCAAAAGCATTGCTCCTTACACAGCCATGTCTGGGAATAGAACTCCTACCTAACTAATTTATCACACTACAGCATTACGCAGTTATAGGACGCGCCATGGACATTACTGGGCTAGTTCTTCCCCAAAGGTGTATTTCAAACTGAATTACATCAGCAGGCGTGCCAAAGCAGGGCAATGGAGGTTGTAGTGACTGTGAATGGCCTCAAAAGCATTGCTCCCTACACAGACAAACAAACACACACAAACATCCACACCTGCCATGTCTGGGAATAGAACTTCTACCTAAGTAGTTTAGCACACTACAGCATTACACAATTGTAGAATGTGCCACAGAAATTACTGGGTTACTCTTTCCCCAAAGGTGTATTTCAAACTGAATGACATCAGTAAGCTTGCCAAAGAAGGGCAGTGGAGGTTGTAGTGATGGTGAATGGCCTCAAAAGCATTGTTCCCTATACAGACAAACAAATACACACACACACACAAACATCCACACTTGCCATGTCTGGGAATAGAACTCCTACCTAACTAGTTTTTTACACTACGGCATTACGCAGTCATAGGACACGCCACAGCATTTACTGGGCTATTCTTTCCCCAAAGGTGTATTTTAAAGTGAATGACATCAGCAGCCCTGCCATAGTAGGGCATTTGAAACTGTAGTGAGTGTGACTGGCCTAAAAAGCATTGATCCCTACACAGACAAACACACACACACAGTTGCTATATCTGAGATTAGAACTCCTACTTAACTTGTACATCACACTATAGTATTACGCAGTTATAGCACATGCCATGGAGACTACTGGGTGCCTTTTTTCCCCAAAGGTGTATTTCAAGGTGAAGACATCAGCAGGCTTGCCATAGTAAGGCAATGGGGAATGCAGTGAGTGTGCATGGGCTATAACCCATTCATCTAGAGGCAGACACACAACACTCAGGCATACACAGGTTTATATTCCATAGGTACATGTATACAACTACTAGATGACTACTGACTTGTACAGTCAGGTTACACACTTAGCACAAGCACCACAGACACTATAGTGCTGAGGGATACGAGAGGCAAATGTCTACGGTGATTGACATTTGCACATCATGTGATTTTAGCCAATTGGATGTGTGCTAGGTATGACAGGCCTCATGATGGGAGGCTCTTTGTCACTGTCACTCTCTTCCACACATATATGTATGTGTATTTTTGGCCTATTATAGTGTGTTGCCCTTGGATATATGTCTGTATTCCTATCCAATGTATGTGCAAAGCATGACTGGTGTGTACTGAGGAATGTATGCACTAACATCTGCGACTGTCATATATATATGGTCCACTGTTGTTGCCAGACAAGGGCTTCATTTCTTTAAGTGTGTGAGTATGCGCAGTATGATCTTTCAGTATTTTGCTGTCTGGCATGGCCTTCATTTCTTTGTGTGGGAGCATGCCCAGTATGACCTTCTGTATTGAATGTGTGCATCCATTCCAGGTATATTGTACTCCAGTGCAGACATTTGAGTTCTACACCTATAGCTAGCAAACTGTTTCTGCAGGATATCTGTAGATCAGTTGACAAAATGGGGTCATAATGGGCAAAGGATAGTGGGTTACTGTAGGTAATTGTGTCTGTGCTGCTTCTGCTACATGGTCCTGGTGTTAGCAGAGATATTCATACATATGTACTGTTTTACACAGTGATGTTTTATGTCATCGAGTACTGTCAGGTATACACTTTTGCTTGCAGTGATGTCCTGGGGAACACAGGGTGAATGCAGCTGTGTCCAGTATTGTGGTCAGCAGCCTACATATTCTTGCACAGTCATGCCATTCTGGAGGGGAAGCTGCTGACACTTGCTGCTGGGTCTGTGTAAATGGTTCAGCATCTTGGTACAGTGGTGGCAGAAGATCCCATGCTTGTACATCCATCCTCATGACAGTATGGCCATATCCTGCTGTGGCCATACCTCACAGCTGTACAGATTCACACAGGTAACCCAGAGGCAGCGGTCATAATTCTGGACATTACCCCATCACATTGTGGTTTATGAGCAGGTTTGTAGCCACCCATTCTTGTGTTTGCATCAGGGATAGTATGCGCACACGGCTGAATTTCGGACTTCGCACACTCCATGCCGCCCATGCTCTCAGCCCCCCCCCCATTATTCTGTCCTCTTCCATACATTATGCAAACATTATCTGATATGTTCCCTATAGTTATTACCTCATCTAGCAGTAATTTGGTGTTGGTCCACAGTTCATGCAGTAGGACATGGTGGACATATTACTGTGATTTGTCCACATGGCCTTGCATTTGGGTTCTGTGGACTGTGTTTTGTTGTTATTTGGAAGTCCATGACATAACGTACATTGGCAGTACAGGTAAGACACAGGCCTTTGCCAGAGGACTGTAGGCCATTTGGTAGTGATGCAGGTCAGCTGTAGCAGTCCGTTGCACTCTGTCACTCCTACAGTCCCAGACTGCAATACACTATATTCCCCTGGGGTTACAGGGTAGGTGTTCAAGGTGTTCATGCCAATACTTTCTGTCATTATTGATCCAGTGCTGTGGATGCTGGCAGGTTGCTGCTTACAGCCAGGGACACACCTGCATGGGACACCTGTTCTCCATGCTGCATTTTTTAGCTATTGCCATACACAGGTGGGGGTCATATTGTACCCATTCCCAACAGCAGGGATAAGACCAGAGATGTACCTGTGGGTGATGGTGGGGTGAGCTGGGTGCATGTGTGCTATGGACACTACTTGCACCTGACTCACAGATATACATGGGGCATTTCACTTATGCTGGCTTGTGCAGGGACATCAGCTGTTTCTCAATACTTCATTCCTATGACCTTTGTGGTCTGCCAGTGTTTGGCCAGACAACATCTGTATTCCCTACTAAAAGCCCAAATAATGTGTTACAAACCTGTATGTACAATTCCAAGGGTGTGTCCATTTGACAGTTACATATTATACACTATCTGTCTGGGGTACATCCCCCTGTGTACTGCTTGTATGCCTGGGCCTACATTCATGCCATGTCCATCTTTCAGATGGTGACACATATTACTTCCAAACATTTACTATGGCTTACTGCTGGAATGTGTTTTGCTGGGAAGCATTGTGTTTGGCACTGCAGTTGTGAGAACTTGGCCCTGTCATCGGCAGTACTGGGCAATGGCCACCAGGACAAACCTCGCCATGCATACATACTGACCACTCTCACACAATATACGACACACACCAACACACCAACCTACCACACACAGGTCTGCATATTGTACTCATGCTACAATCTATCTTGCTACCTTGGCCAGCTCAGGTAATCTGTGCTCGACTGTTATTATACCTACACATACATGTTACTACATTTCTATATAGGATTGGGGGGAGCACATCTGACGGTTACTACATTTCTACATAGGATTGTGGGGTACACCTGATTGTTACTACATTTCTACATAGGATTGGGGGGCACACCTGACTGTTACTACATTTCTACATGGGATTGGGGGGGGCACACCTGGCTGTTACTACATTTCTGCATAGGATTGGGGGGGGGGCACCTGACACTTGTACACATTTGTTATGAGTGTACTGGTATTTCAGGTACTCCATTTCATTCTGTATTCTAACCTATCATGCTGACTAGAGGCATATCAGTGTACTACAGGTCTTAGGTTTGATTGACCTACATTTCAGTTTCTGACTTCTTACACTTCAGAACTAACATCCCACTGCCTGACCTGTTGTAGTCTGTCTGTGTATGTCTGGGGGGTGTTCTCCATAGCCGTCAATCAAAGGCCTTAGCACAGCCTTTGTTTGTGTTTGTCTATGCCTTTCCTGCTGTCTGAAACTGTTGTTGGGTATGTGAGCCTCCCTGACTGGCATGCATGTGTCCTATGGGCACACGTGGCCCAGCACATTTCCTGCAGTGTGTTTTTTCACCTTGTCTAGTACTGGCTACTATGATGACACCAGTATTTGTTACAGATCTCATGCTGCCACTATAGGTGTCTACTATCTGCTGGCATCCCATTCAGCCACCTGATTCCATTGCATGCTCACATCCATAGCATAGATACAAGTAACAATACATACTACTCCATAAGTCATTTGGTAGGAAGAGTGACTTACCTTGTGGCTGTGCCAGTATTGGGGATGGTGTTGGAGTGCTGACTATGTCAGATGCACATAGTACACTCTGTATACATGGATAAGCATAGGTAGTGTCATGTATGGCATCCCTTTTACTGTATGTGTGAGTCAGAGAGAGGTGTCATTCACTGGGTCCTTACTGTGTCAGTCTATGTGCTACGCATTGCCTCTTTGCCAAGGCTTGGGCATACTGGGCATGCCTCCTTCTGCCTACTGGGACAGGCTCAGGTTGCTCCTCCTTCGAGTCACTCTGTCCCTGTGCAGGCCTTGGCAATGGTGGGGGGCTGTGTGGCCCTGCCCCATGCCATTCCTGCTGGAGCTGTTTCCGCAGGATCATATTGTATAGCATGGCACATATGATGACAATTTGGGTAGATGTAGCTGGTGAGTACTGCAAGGCTCCATCGGATGTGTTCAGGAACTGTGACTTGAGCATCCCAAACACATGCTTTATTATGATTCTGGTCTGTGCGTGTGCCTCATTATGGAGTTCTTGTTTGGGTGTGTGTGCATTTCTGATGGGTGTCATCAGCCATGGATCCAGTGCCTAATCAGCATCCCCCACTAGGTGATCGTAAGAGTTGTCCCCATTGACAAATCTCTGGTACAGCTGCATCAAATGCCAGATGTAGGAGTCATGATAGCTTCCAGAGCAGCCAGCACACACATTCATTATAATGCCCTGGGCATCTCACATGACCTGGCAGTTGATGGAGCGGTGGCCCTTGCAGTTGATGTAGAACCTACCCCGCTCACCATGTGGTGCTTTCATGCATATGTGCATGCAGTCTATAGCACGCACTACCTCAAGGTATTCTTCTATTTGGTGGAAGAGATGTATATTGGCAGGAAACTTCGATCATGGAAACAACATTCAGCATCTTTTTGATTTGTTAATACCACATCAGGGGATATAACCAATGTGCATAACATTTCCTCTTGTCCACTCTCTGAAACTGAAATAAAGGTACTAAATAAGAGTCTCAGTTTTGTCCCTGTTTTTTTTTGTAAATGAGGATACATTTGTTAATGATGTCCTAACATTTTGTCGGTTGTTGAATTTAAAATTATTTTTTGATCAGGATGCCCAGACTCAAAGATCTACTGATTTTCATTTTCACAAATCTTCCTTCATGCCACCCATGGATAAACATGTAGCCATCTTTCAGGAATGTGTGCTTAAGGATTTACATTTTAACAAATTTGCCTTTCATAATTATTGGCATAATCTTACTTATGAGAAACATTAGGCGATAACCAAGATCAAGGATAACCATTATTTGGTCATCCTGCCAGCAGATAAGGGTGGGGTGGTCGTGGTTATGGATTGGCCAATGTATTTGGCTGAGGCCAAAAGACAGCTGTCTGATGGCCAATTCTATATATACATGCCGATTGATCCAACACTAAAATTTATACAAGAAATTGATGAATTCTTGAGCTTGGCCCTTGAGGAAGGCATCATTAACGAAGAGGTGTTACATCATTTGACTGTATCTGATCCCCAGTCACAATATTTATATTTATTGCCCAAAATTCACAAGAATTTAACTAAACCACCAGGTAGACCTATTGTGTCAGGCAGGGGGTCACTTAGGGAACCATCAGCTGCCTTTCTCACTAAATATCTTCAACCATTATTACAGTTTGTTAGGGCCAGAATTCAAGATACAGCCCAGTTTCTACAGATTATTATGGATACGCATTTTATCTGAATTGGCTAATGTGTACATTGGACGTGACTGCCCTTTACACTAATATTCCCCATTGGGATGGCTTGGAGGCGATTCAATAGTGGTTAGATAAGGCAAATTTATATTCACCAGGTTTCAACACATTACTTGTTTGCTTGACCAAACATGTTTTAACCAAAATCGTGTTTTATTTCCATGGTAAATGTTATTGGCAGGTGAAGGGGACTGCCGTGGGAGCCTTCTTTGCTCTGATTTATGCTGACTTCTTTATGGGTTTTGTTGAGTAACAACTCATATATGATGCTAGTCACAATTTGTACCTTTATGAAACTGATATTTGTAGGCATTATTTGGACGATTGCTGGATGGTGTGGAGGGGCGATGATGTTTACGTACATGAATTTGTACAGTACCTCAATGAGAACAAGTGGGGGATCCAGTTCACGTTGGATTTTCATATTGATCAAATTACATTTTTGGATGTAACAATTACTAGGGAAGTAGATCATACTTTGAGGACTGAGGTCTTCTGGAAACATCCCTAGTATAACGCACTACTTCATGCCACCAGCCATCACCCGCGACATATCATCCGCAGTATTCCCAACTCCCAATTTCTCAGGATCAGACGCATCTGTTCTTCTGATAACTTATATGATCAATACCAACAAGACTTGACAGAGAGGTTTCTCAATAGGGGATATGATATCAATAACATCAGTATGGCTAGTCATTTTGCATCTCAGCAACCTAGATCAACTTTTTAAAAATACAAACGTCAACAAATGAATGATCAACAGGGGCCCGTACGTCTTGTAACTACTTTTGGGCATAATATTAATACCTTTAGAAGGATTATTGACCAACATTGAGACATACTTTTGTCACATCATAAATTATCAGAGTTTTTATCTCCCGAATGCTTATATTCTTACCGACAGAGTCCTACTTTGGGCACTTATTTTAATCATTATAACCACAGGATGCATCCAATACACATCAAGTCTCATTGTTTGGGGATAAGTTGGTCGGGTGCACACGCTGTGGTCATTGTTCTACATGTAGCCATGTATTGAAGAATAAACAATTTACCAGTAAAAATACATCTAAGGTTTATGACATTTGGTGTTTTGGTAACTGTAGCACCAATTGGGTCATATATTTAGCCACTTGCTCTTGTTCCGCTTTTTATGTGGGACAGACTTCCAGGTCACTTAGGATCCAGATATCCGAACATCTTAGTGACATTAGGAATAAAAGAGTGTCTAATTCTTTATATAAATGTTTAAATTCATTATAATCAATCGGGTTATAGGCAACAGGATGAACAAGACAGGCTGGCATTCTATTTTAAATAAAAATGATTCCAGTTGGATCATTAGGTTGGGAGGTTTGTTTAAACCTGGCTTAAATGAACAATTTGAATTATCCAAATGACAAGCTTGTTTTCTGATAGTTGGACTATTTAAGCTCATTATGTGGCTTTAGTTTTTATTATTGCACTGAGAAAGCCATAGTCTTGCCGAAACCGGTTTGCTTGTACTATATGATGCTTTAATACACCATTTGCTTGAGTTGCCACAATAAAATTCATGATCAACACTCATTTGGTGCTGGGCATTTTGTGTTTGAATTTCCCAGTTTTTGGGTCCGTGCACCTGCCGTACTTGTGGTTCATCTTGTTGGTTGTCTATTTTTTTAGACCCTGTAGCAGTAAAACAAAAATTGTTGTCTAAAGAGGCACTTTTTACTTTGAAATTTGATACCTTGGTTCCCAAGAATTTAAACACAGTACTTAACTGGAAGTATCTGATTTAATTAATTGTTTAATTGACTGATAGAGTGAGTATATATGGGGTAAGGGAAGTTGTATTGTATTTGTACTCCTTGAAGGCTTAACAGCCAAGGCGCTAGATTGTGTGAAAAGAGAATAAACTTTTTTGCTTGAAGACTGTGGCTTCCTTTTGTGGTTCCATTACATTGTCTTTGGAAGGTACCTTTGGCTATTATCCTAAGGGCTACACATACCTTTGTTTCCACTGGGATGGGTTCCCCTGTGTTGGCTCTGGGAATGAGTTGAGGGCGGCAGATCTCAGTGAGTTCTTGTAGTACGTCCCTGTCCACCCTGTAGCTCTCTACAATCTCCAGCTCATGTAGCTCCTGGAAGGTTACCCTGGGCCTGAACACTTCTCCTTCTCTGTCTAGGCCTATTGTCAGCAGCAGCAGCAGCACTGACTTCAGCATCTAGCACATACAGTTGTAGTAGACTTGCAGCACCCACTAGCATTCTTTTAGTTAAAATTCCCAAGTCTGTACTGCAATGGTGCAGAATATGGGGGAAAATTAGATTGCAGGGTGTATGCATACTTTATAGTGCTCTACTGTAGGTGCTGCCTGCGTGATTGGCTACCTGTGATACATTGCACCTGCCTAGTATATCATTACCTTCATTTAATAGCCCTAGTTTAAGTTAAACAAGGATCAACAGTAATTAATACATCATTGGCCTTTAAGATACTCTCAGCATAGCTGCACGCCATGCAAACATGCAGAAACATGTGCCCCATAGCTGAACTAAGCTCAGAAATCAGTGCACACCCCCCCAGACTTCCACGCTCAGCACAGTAGCATGCCGAGCAAACATGGTGAAGCACATTCCTCTTAGGTAAGCAAAGCTTAGAATCCAGATTACACGCCCCCAAAACTTGCACGCTCAGCACAGTGGCAAGCCCCACAAACAGGAGCAGCTGTACTTCAATCAACTCAGAAGTTAGTGGACACACCCTCTTCTGATGTCAGCTACCTCTTCTGTGGACGCCAACATGGTTCTTTGCTTACATGGACAGGATCTGTGGACATGATTATCCCATTATGCTATTCAGTAATTCCACCTCATTTGCATAGGGTGCCATGCTCACACTCTGGATACTAAACTCTACCAAGCCCTGCCATGTTAGCAATAGCACCAATGCACCATTGTAAATACTGCATACAGGGTCCTGTAATACATATCTGTCTCATTATATTAATTTTGAATTTTTCCACATTTTTTTATATATAAGGCATGTTTGGGAACAGCGGTGTGCTGTGCAAATATGCCCAGATTATTAAAAAAATATGTTTGTTTTAATATATTTAACTGTTGAGACACACAGAGGATACTTTCAGACATAACTGTGTGTGCTATGCCATTTCAGTCCATCTATCTGCATTTTTACAGCCCCTTTTCTCATTGTACAGTCCTGTACATGGAATTTTTCCATGTACACTATGGACACTGACACAGGGTCTGCAGGGCTGCCTATCTGCTTGCTGGATCACTCTACCTTTCTCATTTGCATGAGATTCACCTGCTTATGAAGTGATTTGCATGCCACGAAACTTCCTTTGTTAGGTCGTGCATGTGTGCCACCCACCAGTGCTTACTGGATCGCAAACCTGCTTACTTTTGTGTAAGCAGCAAAGCACGATGCCTTCACAGTAAAAAAGACTGTAGGCTTTATTAAATTCACCCATAGATAAATAGATATAGATATATAGACACAGATACAGATATATTTATATATACTCATATATACTCCAAGATCATTGCACCTCAGATTAAGACAAATAATTCTGGGTACCATAATTCATATTTACTCTATATTTCCTCATTAATGATTGTCATTGTGTTACTCCAAGGATAACATTAAGTTAAATGGAATTTTAACAAGAGCCCCTCCAAAACTTTACTTGTAACCCAGCGTGCTAGGCAAAACAGCCAAACAAAAGAGTATAGGATTGAAAACATACACATTTACATTTCCCTGTGTAGTGCTGAGTTCTAAAGACAGCTACTGGAAATTGCTGCTCTATTAACATATTAATTTTATCATAAAAATGTCTTCATAATGGTTTATAGTTGACTAATTGTTGTAATATCCAGCAGTTTTTTAATGTACCTTTTACAGTACTGTGGATTCATGTCTTCAAAATAAATGCAAACTATTTTTGATACAGAAATCGGACGTTAGTAGTACTCAAGACATGCAAAGGTCACTTGAATGAGCTTAGGAATACATGCAATGTATAACAGGAAAGAATATACATTGACATGGCAGCTCTTTCATCCACAAACATAGAAACCGATTAGAATAATTTAGCACAATGAATAAATGTAAACATGTGCTACTTCTACAGGAGAACACCAGCAGTCCACAGACAAAACACATACTCTCTGGCACTCATATGCACACACAATCTGTGTGTGTGTGTGTGTGTGTGTGTGTGTGTGTGTGTGTGTGTGTGTGTGTGTGTGTGTGTGTGTGTGTGTGTGTGTACAATGACAGCACTTGCCATGCTGTTTGGTGAACAAAGCAGATGGAATTGAGGTGCTTAATCCCTTGACTATCATTTTGGCAGTGGTATTAGAATCACAACACCTCTATGTCCTCTTCCAGTCCTGCATCAGTCAGTGGACATCTGCAGGCACTTTTTTACTGGTAAAGTCTTGCATTGTGGTAGCTATAGGTGATTTGTTTAGTGGAACAAAGTCTCAGAAACTGTCTCTGGATTGCCAACCACTATTTTTCTCCCTTTAAAACATTTGCTATATCCACTGGTTTTCTTACATATTAACTGCATGCGCCATTATTTTGTGAATTTTACTGACCATAGCATAGTTTCCCATACCTCTCAACTATCCAAATTTTCGGAGAATGTCCAGATATATCTGCCTCATATTTTTGGTCTGTTCCTCATAAAATTTGTGATTTTCTGGCAAATCATTGGTATGACCTGAGTATTGAAGTCACTAAATAATGATATACATTTGTGTTTCAGATTTCATATCTTTCAGAAAAGTGCATAAGACAAATCCTGTTATTCTAGCAACTTTCTATGTTTACAAGAGCAATATTTAAAATCTGTCCCTATTTTTGGGCCTCTGTCCCCCATTCTAACAAGCTTTTCCAGATTTTTTGCACTAAGAGGTTGAGAGGTATGTTAAGTTTACTGGGTCTATATCATAACAGCGAATGCTAAAAATAGCATTCGCTATTATGTCGAACTCAAATGTCTGAATCTGAAAACAGCGAAGGAACGGATCAGTGAATTTTTTCTCAGGGAAAAAATTTGCTGATCCAAAAAAAAAAAAACAGAGTATACAGGCAAAATTAAGTGGGGCACTTTGCCTCCCACCCCCCCAACTTAAATATACCAACTCTGAGATCACACCACAGTGGAGAAAACAGCAAAGCCCAGAGAATGGCCCAGCAATTTTTTTCCCTGGGAAAAAATTCGCTGATCCGTTCCTTCACTGTTTTCAGCTTTTGGACTTTGAAGTTCGATATATCAAAGTTCGCTATTTTTAGCGTTCGCTGATGTGATATAGACGCAAGTTTACTTCTCCCTTATTGCTTCTATGAGGATTTTTACTTCCTGTCTATGTGTTATTTAATTTAAGCACTGGCATTCTATGCTATCAACTGGTAAACAATTAAAAAAAAAATCAATATTTTCTGTAGTTCACATTGAATGCACTATTTCCTTATAAAGATAGTTTCATGAGATTACTAGTCTTTCCATGAAAGTAAAAAAAAATGCTACTGTTTGTCATCCATCACCCTTAGGTTCGGACTTCAGATTTTGTAATGTGCCCCCTTTAACCTTAGATTGCACCACTCATGCCTTGTTCATGACCCTGTCTTTTTTTTTGGGGGGGGGGGGTGTTTTCCTGCAGAATTGTGTCAATCAATCAGACATACCAGGAAAAATGTTGCAACCCCCATCCCACTCTCATTCTTACTTGATAACCTCTTTAGCCATGCTCCAAATTGTGTCAGTTACACAGCCTAGGACAGTTTAATCCCCTCTTCTAGGCAATAACATTCTTCACTATATCTTCATGAAGTAGCTTCATCAAAGTTGCCCTTAGTACTGCAACACAATATTGCAGATGAGATCTTTTTAACAATGTAGTTGAAAATTCATGTTGATATATTAACAGCTCTTTCATATTCCATGCATTCAATACAATATACATAAAATACTGTATCAGTGAACTAAAAATAAATATAGTTCTGTCTCTTATTATTGTTGGACAAATACATAAACAATATTAGAAAACAAATATACTAACATTTTTTTTGTTTATTGCAGAGAAGACCACAATGCATTGAAATGAGAAAAGTTAAAAGAAAAAATATACAAATAATTTCATAGCAAATGGAAAAACTCTGAAAGCAATTTTTTGAAACTATTTTCAGTATGCTTTGTAGAAAATCCTTTTTTTTTTCAGGAAGGCAAGCCACCCTACTCCAGTGTTAAACAACAGTGCAGAAAGGAGAAAACTCGCTACAACTTGTTTTGACAAATGTGATTCAGAGTTTTTACATTCTCTTTTGATAGGTTTTCATAGCTTGCATACAAGTTTGCTTCTTTCTTTGTATAATGTGTTTTGGAATCCTTTCCACAATGCTTCTATCAGTTTCTAATTTGTCACATTGCTTGTCTACTTTTAGGGCATCTGACGCAAGAATTTTCCAATGCTAGTTAGTTCTATGACTCAGAGGGGTAAAAGTCTTTCTTTGCCCTCGGATGACCTGGGCTGTTGTAGTGGTTCATGCACTAAAAGAGTTGGCACAGGTTAGGTGGGTGTTAAGAAGAAAGTGTTATCCCAGCTACCGGCGGGGGGTGGGGTGGGGTTGGATTGTTAGTAATCCATCAGGAGTGCAATAAATACTGAGTGGACTTTGCCTAGCAATGGCACAGGGGCATTAGAACATAAACAAAAAAGCCTGCATAGGGTGATGATGTAACTATCAGTTCTAGGGGTACTAATGGGCTAATGATAGGTCTCCAGGCTATTGAGGGTATACTTGGTGATCACGTGAGGCTAGGGACAACCAAAAATTAAATACTTTTATTTTTCAGGTTCCTTTTTATTTAAGTTGTCATCACCTCACCTTCTGTGCTCTCTTTATCTGAGGTAATATGTTAGCTTGCATTTATTTTTACTACATCTGAGATGGTCACACTTGCCACCAGCCTACAGCTTTCCTGTCACCCTTGTCATCCATTGTCATTGTTACAAATGATAGTGACTGGGTCTAACCTTGTTTTACCCATTCCTTTTTTGTATGTGTTATGCTTACATCTTAGCCTTATCATCTCTGAACTATAAAATGTTGATTTAGAATAACCATGTTATCTTTTAATAAAAAATGTATAAAATAATTTGTGATAATAAGATTACAAAAATAAATCATGTTTATTACAGAAAAGTTAATTTTATCTGTATCTTGCTGTCTCTTGGTTACATATTTATTCAGATTGGTTGCCAGTATTACAACATTTTCTATACCGTTATACAGCTGTGAGTATCACACTGTAATTTGTAGCACATAGCCTGATATTTCATCATCTTTGACTTTATAAAATGTCAGGAAGCAGAACTTTTTTTTGTGATGATTAAAAGGTTAGGAATAGTTTGAGCCAGAAGAGTTCATAGGTTCATAGGTAGGTAGTAGGCTATCGGGCCTGGGGCATCTATAAACCTAGCCAAAAAGGTTCCCTGGCTTTTGCCACCCAAGAAAATTATTTTCCTGTGCCCCTGTCAAGCAGTGCCGCAGAAGTGATCCCTGGGGTGAATTTTTTATTTCCCATCCAGTCATCACGATTTTTCTTAAAGAGGGCCAATGAGTTAAATCAGTTTTCACCTATTTCTTATTTGCTTTAGTTTCATCAGTGACCTGCTAAGTTTGTTTATAAGCTTGGCAAGGTCCTTTTCCTTTTGCTGCAAACTATTTTTAAACTCCTAAGTCTCTTGACCTAGAATATCAGTCTACATTTCTCTGTCAGGGCAGAGCTAAAAACAATTCTAGATTAAAAGATGAAATAAGATACCAGTGACTATAGTGACATCTAATGCCTGAGTTGGATATTGCATGTTTTCTGCATAAAAGCCACTTGAAAATGCTTCATTTACGACATTAAGTGACAAAGTAGCAATTTAAGAACACCAAGACCATTTTCCATGTATAATAGCAATGAGTCTTCTTTTTTATGCTCAACTACTACTGTCAGATTCATTATTGCATGACCGCAAGCTTCTCAGTGGTCATAAGTCATCCACCACGTATCCAGTATACTATACATAACTTAACCATATCAGCAATCTGAAAAGAAATAAGAGTTCTGTTTCTCATTATGTGGGCCAAATATTGAAATACAAAAACAGTATTAGAAAACAAGTATAGTAGCATTTTGTTTTTGTTTATTCTAGAGAAGACCGCGTGCATTAAAAAGAGAAAAGTTAAAAGATTAAAATTATTTTTGGTTCTGCCCAGAATTTTTGAGCAAAGAAGATGAGAGATATGCTCTAAATTCACTGTAGTTAAGTGTCCATCATATTGAGGTAACATGACAGTGACATTTCGGGTGCGCTACATCAAACCATGGAATTAAATATTCTAGAGCCGTGAATTGTTTGTATAATAAATTAAAATAAAATATGTATTGTCGTTGAATGCACAGTAAATAATTTATATTTACTGATGCCCATTGACTATAGTGCCCATATTTTTAATGGTACTCTATAATTTATAATCTAACTCTATATGCAGGATGCCCTGGTGGTCACTTGGGCTGTGTGTGGTGGGAACACTTAAACAGAGGGTTGTAAGAAACGGCTTTACCCAACTGCTCAAAGTCAAATCATGTGCATTGAGTAAAGTTGGTAAGGTTGCCAAATAACTGTATTTTAGACAAAGAAAGGTCAGTAAAATTTCTAATTTGGGGAGAGTTGGGTACACAACACTACAGGTGCTAGTTTGCAGAATGTTCTCTGTTAAACATACTTTGAGATTTGATATTTTATATACAAATGATCTAGCATTAGTGGAATGAAAACACTACTGGATTTATTCTTAGTTTTTATGCATTTAGTTTGTGTGGTATATAGCATCCTAAAAGAAAGGGTGGCTGATGTCAGATATCTTCTTCTGTCAAGAGTAACCATTTTTCACTTCAAGTGTAACATAGTTATCTTGTTTAAAATCAGCCACAGTAGCAAACCTACTCATCTTAAGGACAGTGCACACCAGTGATGTAGTAGTGATGGAAGAAGTGAGTGAGATGGGTCACGACTTATTCAAGGCTTGAGATGACTATGATTTCAACAATGCAAAGGCAAGAGAAGTTATGATCTCCGACATTTTTTAGCTTATTTTATAATGCTGAAGGGTTTCTCTAATACTGTAATATTTTCTGTACAGTAGCAGACTTTGAGACTAGGATCCAACTAAATTCTAAATATGGTGATACCCTTTCCACATTTTGTAATTTACAGGATTATCCAGTAGGAAGTCCCATTTTCAGTTAAATCCCAGGGATATAAGATTAAAACAATGCATAATTCCAGGAATATACATAAGTATTATTTATTTATTTATTTATTACATTTGTTTAGTGGGAAATTCCGACTGGACACAGGTCCTTTTTCAGCGGAGGCCTGGGGAGAAAAGCTCCACAGAACAACATGGTAGATGGTAAACAATAACAATCAAGATATGAATACAGTAGAGGTGATCATGACATGGAGAAATACAGGAGCAAATTGGGTACAACTGAGTAGTAAGCTCTAATTAACATTGAGAAATAAGAAGTAAAACACAGTACTACAAAATTTTCTAAAACAGTAACTAGATAAGAATAATAACAGACTAAATGATTAACTAAATCCTGGAAGGATTAACAAGCAGTGAGCAATCTTCAGTTCAGTTTTATAGTGATAGAGGGAATACTCTATCTAAATCTGGGAAAGAAGAGAAGGGTTGAAGGGGGGGGGGGTTATTAGTCGGGGTTTGGACAAGGACAAAGCCAGTGAGAATTTAGGTGAGATTCAAGTGCAGTCTTGAAAAGACTGCATGAAGGAAGGATAGTTATGGTAGTGGGAAGGTTGTTCCAGAGCTTGGATATAGTGCAGGAAAATAGTGTTTCACCTGCTGAGTATTTGGCTTTAGTGACCTGGAATAGATTTTTGTTGCAGGAGCATAGTGGTCTGGAAGAGTGGCAGGGTTGGAGAATTGTATGGAGCTATGGGATTCGGAGAGGGTGGTTTACTAATTTATGAGCAAAGGTGAGTTGAGTTTGGTGTAGGAGATGAAGGAGTTCAAGCCAGTCAAGGTCTTTAAGGGAGGCACAGTGGTGGCTGCGGTAAGAGGCACCAGTGGCAAATTTTGCGATTTTATTGTAGCAGACTTCAAGTTGGTGTAGGTCTGACTGTCTAAGATTTATAAGTATTGGTGATGTGTACAGTAGGGTGGAGATTAGATGGGAATTTGGCAATAGAGATTCTTGCTGGTTTCGTGAGGTATTGGCAGCTTCTGTATAAGGCACCCAATTTTTTGTGAGCTTTTTTTATTGTTAGTGATATGTGGGTGTCAAGTTTGAGATTATTGTCTATCTGTACGCCAAGTAGTTTTGACAAGACTGTTGGTGAAATCAAGGTATTATCCTTGGCTTGGATAGTGAAATGTGGGGTGTTTAGAGTAGATTTGGAGGATTGGAAGATGAGGAGTTTGGTTTTATTTGGACTGAGGAGAAGCTGGGCATTAGATAGCCAACTTTCAACTGAAGAGAAAGCTTCTTGTGTGATCTGTAAGAGTTTTGTTAGAGTTGGGGCTGAGCAGATGAGAGTGGAATCATCTGCGTACTGTATGAGGGAGGCATGTTTGGTGGCAGTGTGCAGGTTGTTGGTGAAAAGGGAGAAAAGTAGGGGGCCAAGGATGGAGCCTTGGGGAACCCCGGGAGTAACAGGGAGATGAGCGGATAGATTGTTGTCCCAGATGACTGATTGCTGGCGGCCTTGTAGATAGCTGTGGAACCAGTTTGTGACTGGTGTAGAGAAAGAGAGGTCAGATAGACCAGAGAGTAGTAGATTGTATGACACAATGTCAAAGGCTTTAGATAGATCCAGAAATACAGCAGAGGAGGCCATTGTTTTTGTAATGGAGGATAGTGTTGGTGAAAGAGAGGAGAGTAGTTGTAGTGTTGTGATGTGGCTGAAACAATGCTGGGTATTGGAGAGGTGGTTATTGTTAAGGAGGAATTTGGAAATCTGTGAGTTGATGCATTTTTCGAGTATATTGGAGAGGGGGAGAGGATGGCAGTGGGAGATAGTTGGAGAGGTCAGTGGAGGGGCCACCTTTGTGGACGGGAATGATGTGTGATATTTTCCATAGCATGGGTACATAGGATTCAGATATGGAATGGTTGATTAATATAGAAAGAGAATAAGCTAGGACATCAGCTGCTATCTTTAGGTATTCAGTAGGCAGGTAGTTGGCTGCTAGTTTTATGGGTTTTAGTTTTGTCAGGAGTCTTTTTATGTAGGAAGTGGGTACTGTGGAAAGAAAGAAGGTAGGTAAGGGTGGTTTTGGGTTGGGTGAGGGGAGAATTAATGTAGGGAAGTGTTTTTTTGTTAGGGGTAGCACAGATTTTGTGAAGTGTTTATTGAAGGAATCAGCAATGCTACTGGTGGAGAGAGGGGTGGTTGGTAGGGGGGTGCTTACTTTTCCTGGGCAGAGTATAGAATTAATTGTAGACCAGAATTGCTTGGGGTTGTTTTGGGAGGAGTTTAGAGACGTCTGATAGAAAAGGGTTTTGTCTGCTTTTACTTGCTTTTTGACCTTGTTACGTAAGTTCAAGGAAAAATTGCTTATCTGAGGGGTTTTTATTTATGCACCAGTGTTCCCATGTTTTGTCCCTGGTTTTCATAAGGCCCCTGGTGGGTTTTTGTAGCCAGGGGGAGGTCTTAGTTCTGATTCTAGTGTTTCTCAAGGGGGCATGGGAGTTAAGGATGTTGAGAAAGGTATTGTTAAAGAAATGGACTGCTTCATCTAGGTTGAGGTACTTTAGAGGTGACCAGTTTACATTCTGGAGGGAGGAGGTGAAGGAGTTGGGGTTAAAATATGCTTTGTTGTAAATAAGTCTGTGGTAATGGGTTTGCCATCATTAATGTGATTTTTTAGTAGGAAGGTTGGGGAATGGTCACTGAGGGAGTCAGGTAAACAGCCTGCTAGGTAGGTGTGAGGGGCTTTGTTAACTAAGATCCAGTCAATAATGGTGTGGTTATTGAGATTTTTATTGATCCTAGTAGGGGGTTGTATTTGCTGAGAGAAACCATGGAGATTTAGGTGGAGGGGTGGGTGGTTGCTATTGCAAGATAGCCACTTGATGTTAAAGTCCCCGAGGATGATAGTTTCTTGGGGTAGGGAGAGATTGGTCCAGTCCAGTAGGTTTTCAAGGGGATGTATATTTTGGCCTGGTGGGAAATAGCACCCTATAATGTTGATTGATTTTTTAGGGTTTAATTTGAGGGTGGTATAAAGTATTTCTTCCTTGTCAAACTGGGGAGCTGATTTGGTGTGAATATGGATACTGAGGTGGTGTTTGTACAACAGTGCCACACCTCCTCGTTTTCTGGATAGTCTGTCCTTACGGAGGATGTTGTATCCAGGTGGGAATATCTCCTCACGTTTGATGTGAGGATTGAGCCACGATTCAGTTAGGATAAGGATGTCAGGGGAGTAGAGGCTTATGTAGGCATGGAGGTCTTGGATTTTATTACAGATGCTTATGATGTTAAGAGACATAATGAGATTATTTGGGTTTTTGTTGTTTGTGATTTAAGTGATGGGGGAGTTGGTTGAAAGTGGGTTTGTGTAGATATTGCTGATTGTGGGGCCAGGGTTGGGGTGCACATCTCCACTGAGAGCAAGTTTAGAGAGAGTGTTGAGAATATGTTTTATATATGCAGTAAAAAAATGTTGTATTTTATGGAAATTTTGTGTTCAAATGTGGTGGGGGGTGGTAATTGAGTAGTTGTACTGGGAAGAGGTAGTTTGTGGTTGTTGTAATGAAATTATGCAGTGGGTGTTTGAGGGGAGTTGATGTGAGAGTGCAGTGGAAATGGTTGGGGTTATGACTGTAGCTGTTTGGTAGGATATAATATAGGCTAGAATAGTGCAGGTGAGGATTACAAAAGTATTATCTAGTGGCATGGTTGCTTTGTGTTACGATGTGAGATTAAGCAGGTAGGTGGAGTAGGTGGGTAATAACCAAGTTATTTTATACACAATAATTACAGTACAACCAAAAATGTTAAAATTAATACCATATTATATCAAAAAGCATGACAATGAGTTTCTATCAGCCGATAGACTATACAATATAGTGATAAGATCCATATTGGTCCCAGGTAATCACCACCTATATGTCCCCTATTTACCCTATTTATAAACAAAATTAAATAAAGAGGAGTATGTGCTAATCAAAAATATGATAAGGACACGTAATGTAAACTACAATATAATAACAAAATGTCTGGCCCAACTGTATAACTCAAAAACCCATGTCCCAACTCACCATCAAGATGGAACGAAGAGGTAGGCCTGCCTAATACTATCCCTAGATGTTAAGAACAATTTAACACAAACAATGATTATAAAAATCAAAAAAGAATGAGATACATAGCACCGATAGTCCTAGTCACACAAATCTAAATCAAAAAGGCAACAACTATTGTAATTTCAATATAACATAGACTCACTAGTAAATAGGGCTTGTTACCCAAATAGATATTGTTGACAATAGTGAAAAATGTATGTATGAAGTCATTGCCTTGAAAAACTACAACAATACTCCTTTAAGTAACAATTACAAAACTTGCATGAATGTATGAATAGCAAAATCGCATTAATCAGACCCAACCAAACAAAAAAAAAAATAAAAATGTATTTACTTGGTCTGACCTTTCACAAAGTGAGGCCTAACCCCCCAGGGATATTGATAATGTGGGCCACTACAGAATAAACCTTAAGTATGACATTCCTGAACAATATTAAATACACAATAAACACAAAGTATTGTGAGCCACATTCGTTCCCCTTAGAATGATAAACAATATGGAAAATAAATTGTCCAAAAAGTGTCCTTATTGAAATGAAAAATAGTCAGCAATATAAAAGGCTGACCCAAAAAATATCTGTAAAGGACAATCAGTTATAACAAATTAGTTGTAATAAGCATCAAACTGAAGAATGCCAGTTGTATGATTTATAAATTATCCCCTTTGATAAACAGTAGAAACACACAAAGCCTGATTCGACCTGCGTGGTTAATCCAAAAAGGAAAAGATGGTCGTTATACAATGTGATCCTATAATCATACAGGCAATGTCACAAAATTCACAAAAAATGTAGCCCAGCACACATTCCCTGATTCCCAGAACAAAGGATATCCATGTTGAAAGTTTAGATAGGAAAATATTTAACCTATGCACATTTTAATGTTTCATTTTATTATTTGGCTGTTCTTTTGCTCAAAACAGTCTCAATTGTTTCTTAATGCAACTCAGCTCTAACCAAACATGTGACTAATTAACATTCTCATTTAAACAGTTGCCTCACTGCAGGCAACTGTTTTTGACTTGAAAAAGCTTGGCATTCTCCAAGCGAAAGCGCTTGTCTGATTTTGCTGTTCTGTACCTACTGACTTTGGATTTTACCATTTGGTCTGATTTTGCTGCTTTGTACCAACTGTCTTTGGATTTTTACCACTTGGCAACTAATAAAGGACTTACCTTTTTTACGAACTATTGTCTTCACTTTGCGGTTCTGGAACTACTCTTCTTAGATAGGAAAATATATTAGGAACCAAGAGGATGACATGCATTCATTTGCAAACCTGGGATATTGGATCCAGTATCAAACTGCAGTTTTAAGCAGCAGCTAGCTGCAAGAGTTATAAATCACCCCCTTGCAAAAACACACACAGTCCTTTTTGATGGCTCAGTATTAATTCTACTGGATAGAATTTTAATATACTGCACTTACAGACAGGGTAGGCTATCAAACCATTTAAATAGTTTAACAGAAAGATGTACTTTGAAAAGCAGATGCAACATATATGGAGTTGAGAGGCTTCCTGTGATAAATTAATCAATCATCTAATTATAATTTTTTCCACATCAAGTAGTAATTCTCTGATTGCTGTTTCTCATCACTTGGATAAATCAGCTCCTGTTTTCCTCATGAACGCATAGGATTTCTCAGCTGCACGAACCGTGACTATTGCAGGCCGAGCCCAGCACTTGAAACTAAGGTTTCCCAAGTAGAAATTAAACTGTTGAAGTAAGAGTCTCAGGCTTCAGTATTCACACATGCACCCTGTGCAAAGCTACCTTAAGCATTTTGGCAATTTAAAACTTTAGTATACAACAAGAATTCTAGAATACACATCAAAGCAGAGAAAGAACATAAATGAATGAAAGATACACAGTTAAAGAATAGGATATAGCTGTTTGTGTGCAACAACAATGTTCAGACATCAAATATCAGAATAAAACACCGATAGCATTTGCACATTATAGTGCAATGGTCATTAAGTATGTCCTCCCTGTGTTTACCTGGGTTTCCTCCAGGTGTGCCAGTTTCCTCCCATATTACAAAGACATGCAGTAGATGAATTGGATTCTCTAAACTGGCCATAGCTGTGAATGTGCATGTGAGTTTGTGGTATGGAAGAACAGCTATTTCAGGGCTAGCCTCCTAGTGTGTGAACCTTGGCTCTAGATAATTGTCACTGTTAAAGTGATACTCCAACTCCACATGGAGAAATGGGAAAAATGGGTTGTGGATGGATGGATGGATGGATCATTAAGCATAACAAAATAGCAACTAATTTGATTCAAGACAGATAACATTTTGGCTGTATATTTTTGTGGAATGTTAACCACTAACACTGCATACTACTATCAGGGAGTAATATGCATTACTACTCCGAGAAAACTGCACTACATACTACCGTAGCATACTAACACTGCTTACTACCATCAGGGAGTAATGTGTGTTTCCAAGAAAACAGCACTAAATACAACCATAACACACTAACACTGCATCAGGGAGTAATATGAATTACTACTCCAAGAAAACAGCACTACATATTTAGATAATACACTAACATTGCACACTACCATCAGGGAGTAATATGAATTACTACTCCAAGAATACAGCACTATATATTTACATGATACACTAACACTGCATTCTACCATCAGGGAGTATTATGAATTACTATTCCAAGAAAACAGCACCACATACTACCATAAAACACTAACGCTGCATACCATCATCAGGGAGTGATATGAATTACTACTCTAAGAAAATAGCACTACATACTACCATAAACTACTAACACTGCATACTACCATCAGGGAGCAGCAGAACTAAATTTCATTAGGCATTAGATGAGCTTTTAGCCACAATGTCATCAGTAGCCTTCATTGCTTATTTTCACCATGGAGTAGTATTAGATATTTCTATCAGGAACATTCTTCCACAAGGTGTTACTATAAAGGTAATGATTGGTAAAGAAAAACAAGTCTACCACTTTACAGCAACATATTAAGGTGCCATGAAGCTCAGACAAAAAACAAAAAACAAATAGTTGCCATTTTTATGACCACTAAACATGGCTTTGCTATTTAGCCAGCATAACATGTAAAACAAAGTAAAAAAAAGTAATTGTGGGAAGGGCCAGCATAATGGTTTGGGGCTTAACCTCTGGGAAAGAGCATAACCAGCTTAACAAGTATTAACCTAAATAAGTATGAAACTGTAGTGTCCTGCATTATTGACTGAATTTAATCCTTTATTGTTTATATGCAAATCAAACATTTTATCAGGGTCAAAGCAGAACTATGTGGTAAAATCAAGGACACCTAAATATTATAGGGGAGTTACAGTGCTTTGAATTCTATGATTTCTTTTTTTTTTTCATTCATTTGATCACAGTGAGACATCTGAGATGCTTTCACTTAATAAGGTAGCTGTAACTGTTAGGAAAGTGTATGTGTGTGTGTGTGTGTGTGTGTGTGTGTGTGTGTGTGTGTGTGTGTGTGTGTGTGTGTGTGTGTGTATACCTGTGAGTATGCATGTGTTTACATATATTATCTATGTCAGTCTGTCAATGGTTCTGATTTTGTATGTGTGTGTGTGTGTGTGTGTGTGTGTGTGTGTGTGTGTGTGTGTGTGCAATTGTGTGTGCTGACATTAATTACTTACATAACTTATAATTTAGATGTAAAGTACTTTCCACAATTACAAATGTGATAGCAAGGTTAAAATACTATGCAGAGGAACAATTTTACATCAGGAATACAAAAAGTATATAGTAAAAGAAATTCCAAACAATTTAACAGGTACACAATTCTCTAAATACAATATTGCCCTCCAAGGTGGGAGTTGTGCATTAATTCCCTGATAATGCCCACCCTGTTAGGTACTATTGCTTGCATAACATAGCTGCATATTGTTATAAATACAAAGTGCCATAAAGTACAATTATGAAATTCCAAAGTAGTAAGAAAGATACTCTGATGCCTCATAAGCGGCATTTGCTGAAGAATAGGTTCATAGGTGTTTACTATGTTAATGACCACAAATGCCATTTTAAACATAGCCATACATCTATAATCACTGTCAAGTTCTGGTTCCCTTGATAAGTGTAAACAGGGGCTTTGGAGGTGAAACATTTACAAGCTGTATGTGTCCATTAGAGATACAG
Source organism: Protopterus annectens (assembly GCF_019279795.1). Taxonomy (NCBI): domain Eukaryota; kingdom Metazoa; phylum Chordata; order Ceratodontiformes; family Protopteridae; genus Protopterus; species Protopterus annectens. Next base: position 352,406,579 of record NC_056745.1, on the reverse strand, counting down.
GTGCCAAATTAGGAATGAACTTCCTGTTCCCTATCCAATTGTCCATATTACACTTAAACTGTGTAAGGGAGTAACGCTGCTTCACATAGATGAGGAGCCTGTTCCACAGAAGGGGTAGTTTCTGGGATACATACCTGTCTGTCCAGCAGGTCCTATTTATACCATAGGCAAGGTTTAAGTCTTTAGAATGGATAAGTCTGGTCTTCTTTGGAGTCTGACAATGCCTTGTCTACCAGGCATAGATCTCCCCTCAACAGCATGTAGGAGACAGAATGCAGGGACAGAGCCCTGAGGTGGTCTGCATAAGACATGTTACATAAGCCTTGTATTCTTTTAGTGAGGAACCTCTGTGGATATCCCAGTTGCTGGATATGCCTGGTTAGGTTCATAGCAAACAGGGCATTGTACTCATTGATAGGATGAATGCCAAATACAGTGGAGCAATGACTTCCTTGGACCTAGATGCCATACTTCTGTTTATAAATTGCACAACATAGAATTATTTCCTCAATACTGTAGACATGTGATGGTCAAAGACTAGATTACTCTCTATGTGTGTCCCCAAGTCCCTGACTAATGGGTTTGATCTTATGGTGTGTGTTATCAATATGATAGTTACCAAGGGTGGATGATTTCCCAAAGGATACTATTATGCATTTTTTGGCATTTAGTTTTAGTCTATGGCTAAGCTGAAAGAAGTTTTAGTCCATGGCTGTAACACCAGTTGTTTGTCTGTGTCAGTCCTTCCTAGACAACATTTGTGTTGGTGGGCAATTCAATGACAGCTCCTAATTTGCAATCATCTGCAAATTTAGGCAGCCAGAGGACATTGACACTGACCTTGACTTCAGCAAAGTAAATGCCAAAAAAAGTGGTGCCAGGACTGATTCCTGATTGACTCCACTTCTGACTGGCCTTTTTGTAGAGGTGGACTCCCCAGTTCTGGCTTCCTGGGTCCTGTTTGTGAGCCATACGGCTATCCACTGGGTGACATAAGGGTCTGTGCCTAACCTCTTAAGTTTATCAACAATGCCCAAGTGGGTATTGTGTCAAATGCCTTGGCTAGGTAGAGGTAAGCAGTGTGAACTATTTTGCCCTCATCCATTGCATTGGTGACCTTCTCTAAGTCCACCAGGTTAAGTAGGTATGACCTGCTTTTGATTAAACCAGACTGGTTAGATCCAGTGTCTGCAGGTTTCCTAAGTCATTATTGATCATTTTCATGATAATTCTTTCCATTGCCTTGCATATGAAACTATTGAGACTTATGAGTCTGTAGATGCCCCCCCACCCTTTGTGCAAAGGGATAACTGCTGTGTTTCTCCACTCATGACACATGAAGCCTGTTTGGAGGCTAAATTTAAATAGAAATTTCAAAGGTCCTGATATATCATGTTTTATGCTGTTTAGAAGGCATCCTGATATATTTCCTGGCCCCACTGATGCAGTGTTCCTAGCCTTAGAGAGAGCATAAAGGCTCTGTTCCCTAGTCATAGCAGGGGGAGTTATATTTGATGGTATTTCCTGAGGGAAGGTTGAGGGGGAGAGAGAGGAGTAGAGTTGGAGCTGAATTTGTCGGTTGAGGGAGAGAGAGAGGAGTAGAGTTAGAGCTGAATTTGCCAGCCAGTGGATTTGCTATATCTTCTGATTCAGTATAGGCAGCTTCATTTACAATGAGCTCATACACAATTGTGTATTGCCTTTGAGGTTGCAGACATAGCTAAAGAATGCCTTGCTGTTGTCCTGGGCCTGAGAGGCCAAATTTGCCTCAAATTTGGCTTTGGTAGACTTAATTTGTCCTCAGAGTTATTTGTTTAGTTTGATGAAAGTGCTTTAATCCTTCCGGGTTCTGCACCTCCTAATTTTTGTCATAATTTTCTTCCTTCTGTTATACAAACTGTCGATGTTGCAATTCCACCAGGGTGGTTTGTTTCTTTTGAGTTAGTTTTGTACTTCTTCCTGGTTGGTACAGATGCCTCTCTGCATAGGCAGCAGCATTCTTGGGGTTTATGAAGGCTTAACATTTTGCCAGGTTATCACTTAATAGTAAGCAGTTAGCCATAGAATAGTTTCTGAATATTTCAGTTTTTTCTTACTTTAAAGGTGACCATTTTGTGGTCTGACCTTACCAGATGAGATATTACACTAATGGCGCATGCAGCACTATCCCATATTAGTGAGGACCAGATCCAGTATGGTTGCACCTCTAGTTAATGTATTGACAATCTAGTCCAGGGAGTCCTGGAATCTCTGTGCCTGTCTGTACGTTTGGTGTCATATATGATTCCCAGTTAATAGTGTTGTAATTAAAGTTGTCCATGAATATGGTATTGGGTTGGATGGAGATTGTTTCCAATAAATTCAAACACATTGAGTTCAGACATCTTGTCTTTGTCTCCATGAACATTCTACCTCACTGTTGTTTATGGTGGTAAACCATCTGGGGGGGTCTGGGGGAGTACCTGCTTTCCACTAAAGGAACTGACTGGTCCTCTGTGCATCTCAGCTTATTCTCCAACTACTTTTTCCTTTGTGGCTCCAAACTCAGAGTCACTTCACTACCCTATGTCCCAAGTGTTCTCTCCATCCAGCTGCTTCACTCTACAAGAAGTTACATCAACATATGTAAGTCTTGCTATTACTGCTGCTGGAAAAGTTATCATATTCCACTACCTAAAGAACTTGCATAGCTAAATTTCACCTGCAGTTGTAAAAGTTCACAAGGAACAAACACACTGAGTTAAATCTATGTAAGGCAATTTCCAAGACTCAAACGAATAACTTAATTTGTTAAGTTATGCATTAGTGTGTTCAATTTTGTTGTGTTGAATGTGCTGGAAGGATATCCCCACCCCCACTTACTCCCCCACACTCACAGGTCTTTTACTGCTGAAGGTGAAGCTACATTTACACTTCAGCATATTTTACTCTTATCAGTGTAATATATATCCCTGGAAAAACATTGAAAAGACCATAACTATAAAATTTGATGATGTGACTTGAATCAAGTATTTAGAGTTCAGACACCTTATCTTTGTGTCCATGAACATTCTACCTCACTGATTGTGTATGGTGGTAAACCATCTGGGGGGTTTTGGGGGGGGTTCTTCCTGCTCTGTTCACTTCGCTCACTCCGCTCCCTGACCTTCCCTCATATCCCACCCACCCGAAGGTACATTGGATTCCTGCCCTTTCTTAACAGTTATGGCTTATTTCATTTTGGTTCAGCCTCATACTAGAAAAATACAACTAAGATTTCACTGTGTTTATTTCTGGCTAAGTGTTGTGTCTTTTGCTGTTAATGTGTAGTAAATGTATCAGCATGTTTCTAATGACTTTTTACTCTAGGTTTCCGTAGTAGCAGCAAAGTGTTGTCTTTCTGCTGTTAATCTGTAGCAGTTGTATTAGCAAGTTCCTACTGGCTGTTTGTTTTATAGTAGGATTCAGTGAAACCATCAATTGTTATTTATTTATTTATTTATTATTGCTGTTTGTACTGCAGTTACATCAAGTAAGTCTGTAGTATATTGCCATCTGGCTGAGTTTTTTTTTCTCCCTGATAATCTGTAGTGCATATGTTTGCATTATGTATATATGTTTCTACTCACTTCTACAGAAGGCTTCTTTTGTAATACCTGAGCCGCGGTGGTACAGCAGTAACATTGCTGCCTCACAGCAAGAGGTTCTCTGTTCGATTCATGGCTGGAGTGCCTTCTGTGTGGAGTCTGCATGTCCTCCCAACAGTCGAGTGGCCTCCAAAAGACATGCGTGAATGGGCGTGCCTTTGCTGAAGGTTGGGCGTCAGGCTGGCAACTCAGCACAATAAAAAAATCTACTGCCGATCATTAGTGGACCGGAGTTCCGCTGTGGCTACCCCTAACTGGGAAAAGACGAAAAGACAAACAATGAACAGTACAGTTACTGGATAGTATAGACAATTGTTAATATATGAGAGTTTCTGTTTGTGAAGAGTTTTGTCATTGGCTAGAGTTGCTTCTTTTTTTCATATATGCTACACACTCCAGCTGGCTGCCTTTTCTAAGTGCTTAAATATCAGATTTATAGACTGTATGTTGGGTAGCAAAGAGTGGGAACTAACAGATAGGCATACTACCTGTCCCTCTAACATCTGTAAACATACATCTCAGTAACCCCACACTTGCATGCAAATTCATATCTATTCTTAATTTAGTTTACTTTTCTTTCTGTCCTTCTATACTGTGGAAGACACCATTTTTGCTTTTAGTAATCCCAAACTTGCATACCTGCAAATATTTCCTTTAAGCTTTCTTATTGTCCTGTTTAAAGGCTAGAAAGCTGAAATAGACAACTGTGAAATATAGTGCACTACTCTTGTTTGCCAAACATCACTTAATGTGGATGAGTATAGACAAATAGCACTGCACTAGTTCAAGCATCAAGAAATCCTTAACTTTTTCTCTCTCTCTCTCCCCCAGTGAAAAAAGCTCATGTAAGTCTGACTGCTGCTGCTGCAAAAGTTATCATATCCCACTACCTAAAGAACTTGCACAGCTGAATTTCACCTGCAGTTGCAAAACTTCACAAGGAATAAATATACTGAGTTAAATCATATGTAAGGCAATTTCCAAGACTCAAACTAATAACTTAATTTGTTAAGTCATGCATTAGTGTGTTCTGTGTGTGTGTGTGTGTGTGTGTGTGTGTGTGTGTGTGTGTGTGTGTGTGTGTGTGTGTGTGTGTGTGTTGAATATGCTGGTAGGATATTCCCATCCCCACTTACTCATCCACACTCACAGGCCTTTTACTGCTGAAGGTGAAGCTACATTAACACTTCAGCATATTTTACTCTTATCAATGTAATATATCCCTGGAAAGACATAGAAAAGCCCATAACTATAAAATTAGATGCTGTGACTTGAGTCAAGTATTTAGAGTTCAGACATCTTGTCTTTGTGTCCATGAACATTCTACCTCATTGACTGTTTATGGTAGTAAACCATCTGGGGGGTTATGGGTGGTTCTTCATCCTCCATTTGCTTTACTCACTTTGCTCCAATGCCCTTCTCTCATATCCCACCCACCCCCAGCACCTCTACTCTTATCCTAAGCAAACCACTCCCTCTCATTCTTATGATCCAATTATATAAAACTCTACATTTTCCACACATACATTTCATTCACAGCTTACCTTTCTTTTATTTAACCAAACTTATCTGGTTTCCCTTACATCCATCATCTTTAATCCCCCCCCACTATAATTATTTGCAACTTACTCTACTTTACCTTTACAATACAATAACCACCTCAAACTTTCTTCCATTAACTCCAGACTTAACACCTTCACTTCTACTATATACACAAACTAACATTGCACCATAATTTTACTACTGATCACTCACATGTCCCCCACCCCTCTTTATCAGAAACCACAAGGCAAAATACCAAACCACATTGTCAAAGCTCACCCTGAAGTCAAAACATTTCCAGCCTTACCTTCAGCTGCACACATAGCAAAAGATAACATAATCTCTATTTATACCTGATATTACATTCAAGCACATAAATACAACTTTTACTATTTTAAACCCACTATCACAGTTGACATGCTCCTCCTAACTTGCCTAGCTTCTTTAATCTTAATTCTCAACCTTGCTAGAGCTATATCCTCGCATACCCCCACACATCAATACACATCAACAACCTCATACAACCATCTCCCCAATAAACAGCACAACTTCACACATATCTCCTCCCAGCTTTTCCCCTATAGCCTTTCATATTATTCAAGCCACAAATTGACCTCCTCACCTCCTATGAAACCACACTTGACACCAGTACCATCACCTAGGGATAAAAAACACTTCCCAAGGTACTCATTCTTCATTACCTATCTATTCAAATGTGGAGACATACATCCTAACCCTGGCCTACCCTCTAATCCAAATCGCAAGAGTAACCCCAAAGATTTAAACATACTTACGCTGAACCTTAGAAGTATATGTAATAAAATAGCCACACTGCATGCCTGGTTTGGTCAAAATAAACCTGACATACTAGCCTTTACCAAAACATGGTTACATCCCAATGTAAAAGACTCAGAATTAATACCACCAAGCTTCGCATTAACCACAAGAGATAGATCTAAAAAAGGGAGAGGGATAGCACTTCTATATCCCTCTATGCTCAACATCACACCCTACACTAATAAAATATCCATCTTTTCCAATGCTGAGGTACTAATCTCTTTTTTGAACCTCAACATATCAAAAAGAATTTGCATAATAATATATCTCACTAGGTAACAATATACCAGTGTTGGAAAATATTTCATCCTCGGCTTCCCAAACAATAAACCTCAAAACTATAATCTTAGGAGACATAAATATAGATTAGCAAACCATAGCTTCCAACTCCCCCACAAATAGTAGAAATCTGTAAGTTTTTTCTCATTTTATTAATACTCCAACAAGATACAGCGAAGATCTTACCTGCCAATCTACCCTAGACTGGAACCTACTATCCCACCCCACCAATTACCCCTCTTCCGGTACACTGTCTAGCTCCCTGAGTGATCATCTTTCAGTTTATTCCCTTAGAACAAACTCCCAACAACTAAGAGTACACACTGTAAAATCAGTTAGGAACTCAACTCATTTTTGTCAGCATAAATTCAACAATCTCCTACATGAAATAGACTGGACACCCCTTAAGAAACTACCTCTTAATGAAGTTGTACTATACTTTAATAACACCTCTTTCACATACTTAATACCCTATTCATATGAAAAGAATCAAAAAGAAGTCAGCACCATGGCTCTCTAAGGAATGTAAACACCTGATGAAGCAAAGGGACCTAGCTTGATTAGCTTGGAAACAAAACAAAAATGAACAAAATCATGTTAATTTCAAAACACTACATAACAAAGTGACAAAACTAATCAACAGAGACAAGAAGTCATATTATTCTCAGCTTCAACTCCAGCACAAAATCAACCCCAGTAAATTTTGGCACTCCATGTCTTCTCTCCTTAACCCTGGAACAAATGGAGATCACACCCTATCACCTGATACCCCTCCATCACAAATAGCCAAAAAGTTTAACAAGCACTTCATAAAATCAATATCAGACCTACTAACACCCCTAATGCTGGAACACCCATCCTTCAACCTATTCAGACACCAATCCCAGACCATCAACTACTTCTAACCTTGTCATTAATAACCTCCCTATTCAACAAAATGTCATACAAACCCTATTCTCATTTCAGGCCATGCCCACTGACATCATTAAGAGACTGCTACAAAAACTACCTCAGCTGATAATCTTACACCACACTACTTCAAACTGGCTGCTAACTCAATTGTCTACCCAATCAGTATCCTTATAAATAGGTCTTTATCTGAATCAGAAGTACCTACCAAATGGAAACAATCTCACATCACCCCCATCTACAAAGGAGGCAACTCTTTTGATCCATCCAATTTCCATCCTATATCCATCTTGTCACCCATATCCAAAATTCTCGAGAGAGGTATCCATCAGCAGGTAATGCAGTATCTATTGCAAAACAATCTTTTAACAAAAACCCAAGATGACTTCTGACACAGCCACAACACAGCAAAGCACAGATACAGCCTTATTATCCTTTACAGATACCGTGAACAAGTCCAGAGATGCAGGATGCTATACAGCCTCAATGTTTCTTGATCTCTTCAAGGCCTTTGACATGGTGTTTTACCCCTTATTGTTGAATGCACTATCTAACTTAGGCTTCTCAGATAACACAGTAAAATGGTTTCAGAGCTACCTCAAGGATTGTAAACAAGCAGTGAAATGGTCCAATGAGCTCTCACCCTTTCTCTACAACCCTACTGGAGTCCCTCAAGGCTCCATCCTAGAACCCCTACTCTTCAGCATTTTCACAAACAAACTTCACACTGCCTCTCACCCTGGGACCCTCATTATCATGATTCCACCATAATCTGTACTGCTCAATAACTACCAGAACTACTTTCAAAAACTCAGCAGTCCTTTACTGAAGTCGAATCCTGGCTAAGAAATACCCAACTCTTTCTTAATCCAAAGAAGAAAAAACTAGTACTCTTTCATCCCAAGAATACCTCCCCTGTCACTGATCATTTCAACATCCTTGCATCTGACAACACTGTCTTAGAAACAGTGCAGGAACCAAACTTCTAGAAGTCATCATTGACAATAAACTTTCATTTGACCCCTATATATACAGCAAAATATAAAGAAAACTCTGGAGTGTTTCTCCCCGGGCCTCCGCTGAAAATTAGCTTTGTTCCAAGTCAGACTTTCCCGGTAAACAAATGTTAAATAAATAAAATAAATAAATGACTCAACAAAAACTGGAACTCTTATATAGAAACAAACATTTCTTTACTGTTTCAACCAAAACTACCCTTGCAAAAACATTTTTACTTCCCTCCATTCTTTATGGTTCCCCTATCCCAACTAACTTACAAACTGCTACCCTCAGATGGAACAGTGCTAAAATAAAGTTGCAAAGTTTGTCACAAAGTCTAAATATCACACACACCACTGTAAACCACTCCTAGAATTAAACTAACTTGAACTCCCCAACCAACTTGCCTTTACTCAGCTATCCACCTTGCACAACCTTATTTTAAAGCCTACTGCCTGCCCTGCACTAGCCAGTATAGTCACACCTTACACACCAAGTTGATCCCTACGATCAGAAGACAAAAATCTCTTAGCTATTTCAAAACCCACAAGAAAACCAGGTTGCTCTCTGTATTCATACTCAGTCTTTATACTTTGGAGTTCACTACCTGTAGCTACCAGGTCTATACCTGGCCTAACCCATTTCAACCCCTTTTAAAAAAATCATCTCAAAAATATATGGCTCTGCTCCTGCATAAAGCCTGCCTAATGTTCAGCTCTTCCTCTTCTTCTACACTAGCCTCATCTTCCTCTTCTGTGAAATTTCAATCCCTCACAGTCTGCAAGATTCTAAGGCTCTTCTAACTCCTCCTCTGTTTATATACCATACCCTTAAGCTACTGCTTAGGCTGTATTGCTTCTATTCTTCTTAACTCTCTCAGCATCTTTCTACATCACAAACTTTCTGGCTATTATTTTCCTAACTGAAACTAACATTCTATTTTTCATGTACTATAACAGTCAATGCCACACATTGCACTACCTATGTACTGTTTTTTGGACACTATTCTACATCATGTATGGTGAGAGTGACTATTATTGTCTATATTGTTTTAACACTATAGAATTGTCTAGATGTGTAGTAATATATTGTAACATCTTGTAACATAGTTTGTTCTTTCGACCTGTTTTTGTGTAGTATTTCTAATGTAATTTGTATTGTATTGTATTTTACTACATTTGCATTGTACTATATGTGCCTCTGCTGAAAATGGGTTCTGAAAATGGGTTCTGTAGACCTAGTCAGACCACCCCAGTAAACAAATGTCAAATAAATAAATAAACAAATGGTATGGGTTTCCTGGGTCATAGAGGGAGACCTATAGCTTGCATGGAAGTGGTATTGGATTTTGCCTATGGTGATTTGAACATGGAGAAACTCAAATGCATTGCCCTGTTTGACCAGCTTTGTGGTATATTTATTTTTGATGTAAATAGAAACACCTCCACCTTTAGTCCCTGTCTGTATAGTAGCTGGTCTAAATGTGTGGAAGGTATTATAACCTTGCACTGTCAATGTGCTTTCCATGGCTTTAAACCTTGTCTCAGTGACCACACAGATGTCAGCATTCTCTTGGGTGAAGAGAGCTTCTATGGAGTGGAGTTTTTTGTTTAGACTCCTAACACTGAACAGTAACATCTTTAGATTTTTTTGATATGCTATATTAGAATTAGTTTCAGTTTGGCATTGCCTGAAAAAGACACCACCGGGAAGGACAATGTTTTAGCTAATATTTGAAAGCCTAGAGGGGACAGGTACAGAACATACTGGCAAAGCAACATGTTCTGTTGGCCATCTTCTTCCATGCTGACAAATATTGCACCCCCCTTAGAATGACACCAGAAACTAAGCCAATAGTGGAGTTTGCATGTCCTCCCTGTGGTCAAGTGACATTTAAAGACATGCAGGTAGGTGTGTGCATGAATGGGTGTGCCTTCTTTGAAGGTTGGGCATTGGGCTGGCAACTTGGCACCGTATAAATCCACTGCCAATCATTAGCAGACCAGAGTTTCACTGTGGCAACCCCTAAGCGGAAATACATTACTAGTGATCTTTTGTTTGCATTGTGGCATTATCCTTGGAAAAGGTAAAATACTGCTCAGTGCTAGGGTCATACCAGTCTGGGACACATATTCCAGGAGTGCCATGATGTCTCCCTTCATATTGTGTAGAGAGGAATGTCTCATGTCATTTACACCCACATGGACTATGACTGAGTCATGCTGGTACTTGTGATCCAGTGACCTGAGTGTGTACATAATGTGGTGGATCCTGGACCCTGATAAACAACTGACTGTGACATTCTCTTTACTTGGCCTTGTGAGAAGAACATCTCTATGTCTTGCAATGGAGTCTTCAATGACCAGAATGTTGGATTGTGTGGTGACTTGCCTTATGGGCTTAGAAGTAGAGGCTCCATGTGATGTGACTGTATGAGTTGATGTGGATGTTGCTTTGAAAGAGTGCATTAGGGGCTGCTGAGGGTGTTTTTATGCATATTTCATCTAGGAGGTCATTGGGGTTTAGAAAGGTTACATTTAAGTGCCCCAGCATATGTTGGTGTATGTGTGTGATGGGTGCAGCGTGTGTACTACTGACAATCTTATTGACATTAGGAGTTCTTTTATGCGAAAGCTTTGCCTCTAATGAAATTGTGTAAATACATCTCTCACATACCATATCAGATTGTTTGAGAATTAACAGGTTGTCAGTAAACGTGAGGCAATTTCTACATTGCCTCATGATGCCAATATCCACCAAGCTGGTAATGGAGATAGTGGGAAAGTTCATATCCATGGCAACAGACCCTTTTTTATTCATCAGGCAGTTGGAGTAAGAATATAAAGTAATGTCAGTAGTATCCAGTTTGCAACTCTGGGGGTTGTGCTTGTCACTGCAAAGTAGTTGTCTTGTGTGCAAGTAGGTATTGGTGAAATTTCAATGGTGCTTTTACAGGAAAAATGCCAACTCAGTGTACCTGTGTCTATGGGTCTACTTTGGTTTATCAAAGTTTCAAAACTTTGAAACCCTTATGGCCGAGACCATATGACTGACGTTTTGAAACTTCAAACACTTTGAATTGAGATTGCCATACAGTGCAGAACTTGAGATTTACCATTTTCCTCGCTGTAGTGTTATCTTGGAGTTGGTATATTTAAATAGCAAAGCATGTGTGGGGTGCAGGGGGGCTTAACACCCTGCAAAAATGTAAAGATAACATGTTTTATTTAGTTTTATTTTTTTAGTTTACTTTCAAAGATTCAGAATTTCGATCATATGGTCTTGGCTCTATGGGTTTTGAAGACTGAAACTTTGATAAACTGAAGTAGACCCATATCTATATAGACCATTGTCAAACACTTAAAGGGAAACTATTAAGTAGACACTGATGATTTATGGATGAAGTATTTAGACAGATATTCTGAAGTTAGAAGCAAATCAGGAAGTACTTACTGAAAAGAAAGAATTAGCTTCTCAAAAATGATGAAAAGAGGGGAGTCACCTGAATGGCTACTGCCTGGCAACTACTAGTGTTGGTCTCACCACACCTTCACTCTGCTGGGATACAATGCTCCTTTGCTTCTTCTCTAACCAGAAGCAAAACAGTGGCACCAATCCCAAGATGGGAAGCAGGCCACAGTCTGTTTGGTGATCTACAGTGTTGTCACAGATGATCCAAGGATCTGTAGGCTTGTTGTAGCCTTTTTCTGGTAGATGCCTTGAAAAGCAACCAGACCAATCAGGAAGGTCAAACACAAACACTCACTGCCAAATCAGAAACAGGAATCATGCACTCTGTTCCTTCTCTCATCAAGAGCAAAATATAAGTACAAATTCCAAACTGGCACCTATGAAGCAGTTATTAGGCTTTCCGGGGATTAGAACTCTCCAGGAAATAATGTCCTTATGCTCCATTTCTCACCAGGAGCAAAACAGAAGCACTAATCCCAAGATAATTACAGAGAGTCAGAATGATGATTCTCCAATAATTGTGGTCTTGGAGTAGATGTTGCAGATTTTAAAGGTAAGATAGAAAAAGTAGCTAATATCTTAACAGCTGCAGTGTGAACTAAGTACTTAGATATGAATGAGTGGGGGTAACTTAAACTTTAACTATCTAAGTAGAGAGCCACTAATTTTAAAATAGCAAGATAGTTTGGAAAGGGGGTGGGCACTTTGTATTCTGGTTCTGTGGAATGCAGTGGGATTACCAATAAATTTAAATAGTTGAAGGGGAGTGATTTCACAAATGATAATTTTGTGTTTACTCACAGTAGCCAATGAAAGAGGAGAGGGAAGGAGATATGTGATTAAATTAACCTCAGGGGCAGGCAACTAGAAAGGCAGTGGAGTTTAAAAACACAACAGCACCAGAGTGTGAGGGTGTGGAAAAAAAAAACTTAATTTCTGTGTGACTCACAAGAGACACAGCTATGCCCTCTTTCCTAATTTAAATATGCAGTTGTGAGTTTTCACTATGGAAGGCCAAGAATTTGCATAGATCATTCAGCTCTATTTCAGAATAAGCTTGTGACATCATTAATACTTCCATCTCCTGCATTAGGGAACCATTTTTTCCGTTATGGGGACATTTCACCCTCTCAGCACACCTAATGGGAATTCCAAGATTGCTGATGCATTTTAAAGGAAATCTCCACCTTAAAACTAAAACCAAAATCTATCTTTTCACTCTAGCTTTGTTTTCTGTGCTAGTTTAACAAACCAAAATCACTCTGACTGCTTCTTATAGTATTTGAATATGTTGTCTGCAAAATAGTTGCCGATGGGCTTGATATGTCAATGCGATCTTGTTTTTCTTCAAGCATTTCTCTTTCCCATAATCCATTTCAAGTCTGCTTTATATGAGTCATACTAGACAAAAGGACATAGTGGTGTATTCCCATGCTATTGACATATAATGGGATTAATGTCAGCCACTGTCATCCTATATACTGTCTGTAACAGGACTGCTTCTTTTATTTATTGAAGGGCCCTCATTTGTGTGTCTCAGGGCTTATTTTACAATATACCTAGGAGTCATACAGCTGCAAATTACAGGCCTTTGTTCAAAGTATTTTTTTTTTGTAGTCTAAGATGAATTGCTAGTCCCTCCCCACACTTTGGTAAATGTGTTGCTACTTTAAAAGAATGGTGCAGCGGTAGTGTTGTCGCCTCACAGCAAGAGGTTTCCCATTCGATTCTCAGCATGAGCGTCTTCTGTGTGGAGTCTATATGTCCTCCCCGTGGTCAAGTGGCATTCAAAAGAGAAGGTTGGGCGTCGGGCTGGCACCTTGGCACCATAATTGACTGCTAATCATTAGTGGACTGGAGTTCAGCTGTGGTGACCCCTAATCAGGAAAAGCTGAAAGAAAAGCAACAAGAAAAACAGCAGCAAGAAAAAATATTTTATATTTTCTGACTTTTCTCTAAATGTGACAGGCATCTTTGATACTACATTTAAGTAATCTTGAAATCTAAATTAATATAAACTACAAATATTTAAAGTTTAAAGCTTGGCATTTCAAAACTGTGATGTCCAAACTAATGTAATCTTGCCTCTCTAGCTTTGTCTCCAAATCATCCAACCTGAGCTGAACCTCTAATATACTCATTACTAATCCTGTCCACCCTCATCGCACCCAACGCAAATATTAACATCTTTAACTCTGCCACCTCCAACTCTGACTTCTGTCTTTTTTGTCAAGGCCACCGTCTCCAATCCATATGACATAGCTGGTCTCACTACCATCTTGTAGACCCTCCCTTTCATTCTTACTGGTACTCATCTATCACAAATCACTCTCTTATCCCTCCACTTCACCCTGCCTGCACTCTCTCTTTTTCATCTCTCTTCCACACTCACCATTACTGTGAACTGTTCATCCAAAGTATTTAAACTCATCCACCTTCAACAACTCTACTCCTTGCATTTTCACCATTCCTCTGTCCTCCCTCTCATTCACACACATATATCCTGTCTTAGTCCTGTTGAACTTCATTCCTCTTCTCTCTAGATCATATCTCCACCTCTTCAGGATCTCTTCAATCTGTTCCCTACTCTCATTACAAATCACAATGTTATCCGCAAACATCCTAGTCCACCCCACTAGTATTCTGAATACTTGGTTTATTTCTATTTTGAACTAAACAAACATTTTTTGAAAAAAAACATAGTAGTTAATCAATGAGACTTATTCTTAAAACCATGTAAGTATATTTATTCCTGAATCTTTAGGTTTGGAGAGGTACAGTAGATCATGTGGTTTCTGGTTAAAAATTAGAACTACTTAACAACTGTCATCTCCTACGTAGAGAGGGAGAGAAAAACAAGTAACAAATACGTAGAAGACTGCATTTAACAAGTCTCACTAGTACAAAAAACTTTACATTATTCATAGATTTCAGGTGTCTAGGAGGACTTTGTATTTATGATGATTCTAAAATGTACACCCTACCTTTATGGCTTAAACTCTTAAGAGTTTTATTACTAATTCTGAAGTCTAACTATAAGACACTCCAATGATTTCACTTTAATTCTTACCCTAGGATTTAATAAAATCTGTGTAGGCACCATGTAGGATCTACACGGAATGTATCCATGTTCGTGGTCACGGTTCCCCCTTGGCAGCACACCATGATTATTAATGATAGTGTGTTGCTGAGGGAGAGCCAAGGAACACAGTTATTGAATTAGTATAGGGAGAGGTGTAGTGCTAATTGTGGCTGCAGATGAGCATGAGACTCCCTGCAATTTCTATTGTTTTATTTAAATTTTTTTCTATGTTTTATTTTTGTTTTATTTTTTTAAAAAACAAAAAGGCATGTTTGCAATGTGCGGAGCACAGCAATGCCAAGCTATGCTCACAGGGTCTGCTATTTCCTCCACTGTGTTGCGATCTCGGAGTTTGTATATTTAAGTAGGGGGGTCACTTTAGTTTTAATTTAAGTTTTATGTTTTTTTTTTTGTTAGGGAACAGTGATTTTTTTCCCTGGGGAAAAAAATCCCTGTTCTGTATGTTCGTTATTGTGTGGTTTTGGACTTTTGGGTTCGATATTACATCGTTCGAACTTATACAAGTTTGACGATGTGATATAGACCCACGCTCATATATAAGATAGCAGACAATTGCCAGTTATCTAAAAATAGAAACTGGATGTAATTAATTATTTATTTAATGGTATGTTTAAGCATGTCTAAGCATGTTTGCGCAGCACGTGTGATGCTCAGCACTGCTTATAGGTAGCTCAGTAGCATATGTGAAGGTATACCAGATTTTTTAATATCCAGGTAGCTAAATGGATAGAATTACTGCTTTATCTGCAGTAAGTCCAGGGTTTGAATACATGGAAGGGCAAATATGCATTTAATTTTGATATACATATTATGCATTTATTTATAAAAGTTGTCCCCCGCTGCACTTTGCTAAGCTCTACGCATCTATGCTTAGAGCTGCTAGGCACCACACAAACATGTTAATTGCTGCCAATGTTTGTGTGCTGCTTGGCTCTGCTTGGCTGATTTGTGCACTGCTAAGTGACACAGCGCTATTTTGAATGTTGCACAATGATGTGTTATGGCAGGAAACAGCCTATATTAAGCCCAGTAGATGGGAATACAGCAGAATCCATTGGAGTTCTATCAATGATAGTATACAATGGCTGGTGGTGGTAAAGGTGCATGCTTTCAGGTGCAGCATTGGGGCATTCTGGAGTCTAGGGTCATCATGGTTGGGCTCCTCATGCAAAACCATGATGACAGGCTGTTGAAGGGTGTTTCCAGGGCTTAAAGTGTAAGGCTGAAGCCTGGGACTGGCTGGCTAGAGATCCCACAAGTGTCAGTAGTATCCCCTGCACAGGTGAGCAGTGTCATCACCACCATGATGACCTGAAGAGACGGACGAGGGGACTCTTGGACACCTGGGTCCAAGAAGCAAGGCCAGAGAATGCCCCACTAGTATGTAAGTACTTTTCTTCTGTTTTACTAATATGTCATAGACTCATAGGATCATAGGAAGTTACTAGGCTATTGGCTCTGAGACCCTTACAAGCCTAGCCTAGGATTTAGCCCATGTTCCAACAAGTCAGCACCCTTTGCCACTGTCCAGCAGGGACACAGGTGGAAACCCAGGGGTGTATTTTTGTTCTCCATCCAGTTCTCCAGGTTGTGCTTAAAAAGGTTTAATGAGGTACTCTGCTTTATGTGGAGATGGAGCCTATTCCAGAAAATGGAGAGTCTCTGGGACACAAATCTGTCCAACCAAGTCCTATTGATGTCACAGACCAGGTTGAGGTTGCATGTGTGGGTTACTTGAGTGGAGCTTGACTTGTGGATATGTAGCAGTCCCATCAAGGCAGGGACTAAGATTGCTTTGTATACCAGACAAATGTCACCTCTGAGGAGTCTGTAGGAGACTGATTAGAGGGACAGGACTTTTAGTCTATCTGTGTAGGGTAGATGTTTGAGGCCCTGGATTCTCTGGGTGAGGAACCTCTGTGATCTCTCCAGCTGCTGCATGTAATTTGTGAGGTACATGCTGAAAAAGGCATTGTACTCAATAATGGGTTTTATAAGGGAAACATACAAGGATGTTATGACCACCTTGTCCCTGGATGAGATATCCTCACTAATGAGGTGGGCCATGTAGAAAGCTTTCCATACAATGGAGGCAATATGGTGGTCAAAAGTCAGTTTGCTATCAACCTGGATGCCCAAGTCCCACACGACTGATTGTGTGCTTAGCACCTTATTATCAATGTGATCATTTGTGGGGACATCACTCTCCCCAAAAGGGATGATGATGCATTTTTTGGCATTCAGTTTGAAGCCATGTTTCTAGCACCAGTCATGTGTTTGGATGAAACCCTCTTGAAGGATGTCCACATCACTAGGGAAATTGATGACAGCACCCAGCTTACAGTCATCTGCAAACTTGGTCAGCCATAGCCCACTAGATTTGGCCTGTACCTCTGAGAAGTAGATCCCAAACAGCAGAGGCCCCAAGACTGATCCCTGGGGTACACCACTTGTTACAGGTCCACTATTTGAGGTAGCTTCCCCTATTTTGACTAGGTGAGTTCTAACTACTTGAGGTGGCTTCCCCTATTTTGACTAGGTGGGTTCTATCAGTGAGTCAGTTTGCTACCCATCTGGTAACATATGGATTGATGCCTGGTTGACAGAGTTTATCTATTTTACCCAAGTGGGGAATAGTATCAAAGGCCTTGGCCAGGTCAAGGTAGATGGTGTGTACAGTCTTCCCCTCCTCTATAGCCGTGGTGACTGTCTCAAAGAAGTCAACCAAATTTAACAGGCATGACCTCCCCTTGACAAAAAACAAACTGTGTGGGATCAAGTATGCTTTGTCTTTTCTCTGGACTGGATCGTTGTACTTGTTTTGCAGTTTTACTGTTCTGCTGTACTACAGTGTGTGTTGTTGTGTGGGGTCAAGTGTCTGGAGATTACCAATGTCCTTATTAATGAGGTCCATGATAATCCACTCCATGGCCTTGCAGATCAGGCTAGTTAGGCAGGTGGGGCTAGGCCGATGGGGCTATAATTTCCTGGATTGGTGGACGCTCCATCTTTGTGCAAAGGGATGACAGTAGCTGTCCTCCACTTGGCTGGGACGAAGATGGTACTCAGGCTTTGGTTGAATAGGGTGCCTAATGGCGCTGCAAGTTCCTGTCTTAGTTCATGTAGGATGCAGCCTGGGATGTTATTGGGTCCCATGAAGGCTGTACTTTTTGCCTTTGAGAGGGCAGTGATGACTTGCTCCCTAGAAATAAGGGGAGGGGGCAGTTACTTGGCATGTCCTGTTTTACTGATGGGGGAATGGAGGAGTGAAGACTTCACTGGGCCTGTCTGCCATCAGGTTGGCTATATCTACAGGGTTTGTGTATGTGATGTCCTTGATCCTTGACCATCAGTTCTGAGTAGATTTGGGTGCTTCCCCTGAGATTGTGGACATATGTGAAGAACGCCTTATGATTGTCTTTAGTAGATGTGGCCAGTTTGGATTTGAAGTTTGCTTTGGAGGATTTCATTCACTAGTGCTCTTATTTGCTTGTTCAGGCAAAGGATATATTGTTTCCAATTAGACACCTGCTCCTTCTTGTTCCAGAACAACAATTGTTTTCATTTTATTATAGAGTTTATTTATTGTAGATGTCCACCAGACAGGTTTACTCTTCCCTGAGGAGGAGGATTTTGTCCTGTCTGGTATTCCCGATTCCATGCAGTTATCTAAATGCTCCTATAGTACTTAGGTGTAGATTTGGACATATGTGCCAGTTCCTGTGAAGGGGGAGGGGGCTGTGAAGCTCTTCCCTCAGGAGGTTGTAATTAGCTTTGGAGAAGTTTTTTTGTTTGACCCTAACTGCGGGGGAGGTTGGGGGAGATGGTGACTTCAAAAGTGACTGCTTTGTGGTCATATCTTACCAGGGATAATGACACTGTAGGGATGCTGCAGTGGTTACTCATGTTGGTTAATACCAAGTCCAAGATATTTTCACCTCTTGTGGGGGTGTCAAGCAACATGTCCAAAACATTTGCATTTACAAAATCAGGCAATCTCTGGACATTTGTGTTTTGGCATGAGTATTTCTTCCAATCTATGGTTGGATAGTTAAAGTCACCCAGGATCAGGGTAACTGGTTGAATCTTGATAGACTCGAAGAGATCCAGATAGGTAGAGTTGGCATCTTGAGTCAGTGTTGGAGGCCTGTAGCTAGCTATGATTTGAATAGGGGTCTTGTCAATTGTTAACTGCACCTGGAGTATTTCCTGTGCATCATACTGTTTGACCAGCCTATAGGTGTGTATATCTTTTATATATATTATAATGCCACCTCCTTTTGTTTTGCTGCCCACAATTTGGGGTCTGAATGAATGCTAGGATGAATAACCTGGTATGGCTGAGGGGCTCTCCGCAGCTTTGAACCAGGTTTCTGTAACTGCACAAAATGGCAGCTTTTTTCAGGGTTAAGAATGCTTGCAATGAGTGCAGTTTCATGTTTAGATTCCTAGCATTTAGCAACATGACCTTTAATTTACGATTTGATAACATTTTCATGTTGGTAGTTTTGACCTCATGCTTTGCCAGGAGCCTGAAGCTCAAGTGAGACAGATGCAGGCCATCTCTGGCAAAGCATCATGGCTTGTCAGTCATTTCATCCCTGGCTGTCAGGTACAGGATCCCCTTTAAATGACCCCAGAAACTAAGCCAATTGTTAAAGTCAATAATTTTCTGTTTGTATTGAGACATCATTCTGGGTGATGGTAGAATGCTGCTTAAGGCTAGGAACATAACTGCCTGGGACACATACTCAGCAAGCTTGATCATGTGTCTCTTCATATAGTCCAGGAAGGTATGCCTCAAGTCATTCACTCTAACATGGACTATGACAGAGTCGTGACAGTACCTGTTGACAGACTTGAGTGCATTGATGATATGGCGGATTCTGGCACCCAACAAACAACTAACCATGACTTTCCCCTTATCCAGCCTGGTGAGGGACACATATGTGTGTCTCACAATGGAATCTCCTATGACTAATATGTTGGGTTTATGTTTAGGCCTTAGTGGCTGTGAGACACAGGTGTGTGGACTTTGTGCGATGTGTGGTGTGGTGGGCAGTGGAGTGTGTGTGTGTGTTTATGCCTCGGAGGTCTCTTTTCTTTGGGTATGCTTTTGTTGAGGTTCTTCTCATATGTGGGGGTGTGTTGTATAGGTGTGGGTGGTGCTTGAGGTGTGGTGTTCATGTTGCCAACCTTCTCAGTGCCAGATATACTGGTTTGTGGGTGAGAGAGCAATGGCACTAGGTGCTTGATGTAATTGTATCTCTCACAAATTGCATTCCTAGGTGGTAGTAGTAAACGGTTGTTCATGTACATGAAGCAGTTGCTACACTGTATCAGGATGCCAATATCAACCATACTGGCTGGAGAAAATGTAAGAAATGTCCATTCATATTTGTCAGAAACTAAAAGAACTAAGAGGGTAAAAGGAGGAAGGTCTAATAGTACTAATAGATGATAACACAAGTGCTACTAAGGGAAAACTTGTAGCTGGAATACCTCACAAAGGGTTAAAAACCATGCAGCTGAAGCTCTGGATGCAGCAGACCTGTATCTAGACTATGCTACTCAATTTTAAGTTTAAGAACACAGTAAGAAAAAACTCAAAATGAAGTACAGATTATTTACGCATAGTCAGAAGAATAGAGCTCACAGTATGAAAAAATACAGTTAAACAGCAACAAAATGCAGTAAAATGCAGTTAAACAGTAATGAATTTCAGTAGATAGCAATGAAATGGAGTTAATCAGTAGCCTGCTTTCAAACAGTAGCTCACAATCACAACAGTAACAGACAGCACAAATAAAGTGGGGATTCAGTAGAATACTGTCATCAATTTAGTGAGGCTACCAACAAGCAGTAATAAATTTGGCAAACTAAATGCAGTTGAACACCTAAGCACAAGGAGCAAAATGAAGTAGAAAGAGGTACAGTTTTTTTTTAGTAGAAAGTGATGAGATACAAGATAAGAAGATAATTCAATGTTCAGAAGATAAAGGGGTGGACCTTTACTAAGTTCTCACTATAAACAGTAGAATGAGCCGATGTAATGTGATTGGGGGGAGTGTCCAGTATCAACTTTATACTAGAGGTGGGCAACTCAAAGCCACCATGATTTAAGACCACCACAGCAGCTGGGCAGCTGGGTGGGACAAAAAATCAGTTGCACAGATTACACAGATATACAGTAAAAAAGAAGTGCAGAAGACAGTTGAAAATAAGCACTTATCCTTTTCTAATATCATAGCAGAGCAAATAGCAGAAGGCCTATCTCACTGCAGCTTTGACCAGCTTGAGCAAACAAATACAACTGGTTTAAAACACTGGCTATTAAAGGCAGAGAAACAGAAACCAGCCAATTATCCAATCAAAATAACAGTGTAGCAGGAATGTTTCTAGCCAGATCAAACCAGGCTAATTCTTTGTGCCATAAAAAAAACAGTTAAGCCTCTCTAGACAAAAGATTTCCTTATAAGCTCCAAAGGTCACAAACAGTAACAAATGTTCAGCTCTAACAGACAACAAAAAGGAGATTAAAACAGTTGGATATTTTACAAAAAATTGCTCAGATTACACAGATATACAGTAAAATAGAAGTACAGAAAACAGTTGGAAATAGGCACTGAATGTTTGCAAAACTGTTATGCATAATGGTGTGTTTCTCTCCCAACAGCTGCAGCTGAAAGGGCTCACAATGTCTAGTCGCATGCTGGACACTTGGCCAGGTTGCGCCATGAGTGTGGTGAGTACGGATGTTTTATGCTAACTGTACTGAAATAAGCAAGAAAGAGTAAAGCATCAACTGCAATAAATTATATACAGTAAAGTTTGCAGTGCAATAAATTAATAATGGCAACTGTACTGCAATAATAACATGAAGCAATACCATAATAGCATTAAAGTATATACAGTTAAGTTTGTAGTGCAATAAATGTGGAATTAGAACTGTATTGTGATAAATGAATAATCACAACTGTACTCCAATAAAAACATAAACAATAATAATAACTGCACTAAAGTATATACAGTAAAGCTTGTAGTGCAATAAATCTGGAATTAGAGCTGCATTGCAATAAATGAATAATGGCAACTGTATAGCAATAAAAACTTGAAACAATACCTAAAACACCAAAGAAAATGGTGTACATCAGTGTTGTCATAACCATTGCAGTAGAGCTGTATGCAGTAGGGTTGTAAGGTAAGGAGCTGCAATCAGTTATAACACTGTAGTAGCTGTAGAATTTAAATCTAATGGCTGCAAATTGCACTGGTTATCTCATGTAAGTACTGTTCAAGGCTGTCTATAGGCCAATATTGGTAAGACAATGCTCTGTCATTCACAGACATCCGGTAATAAAGGTATATGGGTGAGGTAGCCCACTCCATGAGCTGATATAATTTCTTGACTTTACACATATGATACTGAAATATAGCTTACCTACTATCTGCATTATGCGTGTATTTCATGCATGTGCATTCTACTGTCACTGCAGTTTAGCATAATACTGTAGTAGTACTACCAGGTCATATTTTGGTTCCAGGTGAGTTCTAGGAAAATATCAGTCAGTCAGTAATCAGCAGTGGCTCAGTAGCTCAGTATGTTAAATGGTCTGTATACAGTACATTTTGGCACACACAGTCCAGGGTTTGAATCCAGTGGTATATAGCAGTAAATATTACAGTAGCAGTCATGTAATGCTCACAATTTCTCTCTCCACAGGAATTGTAGGTAAATAGGTGAGGTAGAAGATATTATGAGTAGATAATTGTATGTTTAGATGTCACAGACTGTTAAAATCATTAGCAAGTATGTGTTCATCAGCAATGTTCAGTCAGAAATAAAATGTGTAATCCTGGTATGGCTATATGCCTGGAGTGTCTGTTAACAGTTGCTGCAGTCAATTAATACAGTCCATAGAGATGTCCCCTGCAGTCACTGCTATTGGGTTCTATTCTCATGTCTGACGACCAAGGCATGACAGCTGTTTAGTGTCTGTACTGTACACATACATGTCTCTCTAATGTCATGATTTCATGTTATGTAGTTAATAGGGTGTAATCCGTCTGTCACAGGATTACCATGGAAATGATTACCTAGATTGCAAAGTATTAACAAATCAGCCACCGAACACCTTGGTAGTTATATAGGTCCATCTGATGTGCAAGTGTTCTGTGTAGTTGTGTACCTGCATTTGTTACTGTTGGCCCATAGTATCCCATGCAAATAGCTTGAGATGTATATGTGTGCTACATCAGATATTGGAGACTCATAGTCACTGTACACATAAACAAAATACAGACCCATAGAGCAGATTGTAGTACTGTTGTCAAAGAAATAACCAGAAATGTTACTAATGGACTGTTTCTCTCTCTTTCCTCACCCCTTAACTTCATTTATTTCTTATTGTTATTCATTGGTATCATTTACTATTAGTATATGTGGCTGCATTGACTGTATTTTGGGGCATGTGTTTTATTATTATTTTGTTTTTATAATGGTTGCATATTAACAAATCTTGTTAAATTACCTATTTTGTTGGCATTAATTCTGTAACTGTTACTGGCATATTGCTAACATACAGATTGGTCTGTTATTTATTGTTGTGTTTCACATAATATGCATTGATATGTAATTGGGTTATTTCCTATGATCTGCCATGCTGTTATTTCTAACAATGATTTGTTCACAACTAACCTATACTTACTGTTATACCTCCATTACTACAGCACGTCAAGGTAGGCCACTTCCAACTGATCCACCTATATTGCTTCAACCAGCCATGGCACTGGGTCCTAGCATGTCTGGGACCCAGACCGGTGGTAACCCCTCCGCTCCTCCTGCACCACCTGTGGCGTCAGGTGGAACTACCTCAGAAGATGGGGTCCAGCCTCCCCCTGGGAGCAGTGAAGGAGGGACCATTGTCACCCAAGCTAAACTGACAGTCATGGTACACAGGATTGTTCATAGATACTTTGAACACTGCATGCACTGGATTGAGGGCATTCTGGCTGGCCTGGTGGGGCAGCCTCACCCTGGCACAGAGCCTCAAGCACAGACACCCTAGGGCCAGTGAAGAAGCAGTGTCAACAGTCCCATGGGTGGGATGTGAGTCATGCTGCTACCATCTAGAGGTACATGCGAATTGGATTCCACAATACCCTTCCCTTCCAAGGTGCTCACCCTCTCATGTGTCACACACCTCCCTTGTCTGCTGTCTTGTCTGTCTGTGAATGCATCCTCTCATACCCAACCTACTTCCCACATGTATCTATGTCCCTTCCCCAACATTCCACTCTACCTTAATAAATAAAAAAAATTGGCACCTGTCCCAAAAAATATATCGCCCCATACATAGCTTTCCATTTTGCACGTGTCCATTGGACACAATTAATTTGGTCATATTGGTTTGACAATCCAGTTATGTTGTCCTCACCCCTTTCTCTGGTGTTTGAGAATCCAAATTCATCTACAAATTCCTTCAAAGTGCATAGATGTTGCTGTACAAGAAATGGATAGTGATAGTTCTTTCCTACACCTATCCTGCACATCCCTACCTGCCTTTTACTGTGTTTTCCCCCGGTTGCCCCCATTTTACCACTTTCCTATCACCCCCGTTTTCATTTCTTTATTTTTTTTTAGCAAGCATTTGCGCAGAGTAGCGCGGTGTCGTGCACCTCGCCGCTTAGCTTAGCTGAGCTTAAATGGAGCTTTAATGATTAAATGTGTTTATTTCATTGTCAGAGATATGTACAAAACAAACACCATTGCCATGTTTTGAACCTGAGCCCCTCACACCTCCAGCATACTGCATTAACCTGCCATGCCACACAGATCTTAAAGTAAAACAGGTGTTTTCAGCAGAACATAATGATTGCTACTTACAGTCATAGGGCATGTCTCAGCGGAGCTGTGCACCATGCCACACTGCTGAAACTGGAATAAAATTTAATGGGAAAAATGGGAGTGTACCTTGGATTCTGGTGCAATAATACACCACTAGACAGCCACAGACATAATAAGGGATGTAAGTGAGGCCTGTGATGGCAGGTAAATGTGCCCTTTTATCAGTAACATGTTGAAACACACCTGCTAAGGCATCAGTGACAAAGTACATGTTCAACTGGGACCCTGGTGCAGAACTACAGCCATAGAAAGCCATGCACATACTGATGGATGCAGACAATGTGTGTCACAGCCTGTATGCATGCACATATACCTTGCAAATATACCTGCTGCAGCTTGTGATTCAGTAGCTCAATCTGTTAAATACCTTTCATGCAGTATATTTTGCCGCACATAGTCCTGGGTTCAAATCCATTTTTTTGTTGCAGTTAAAGTACATAATTGTGAAGACGGCAAGTAAGGACTGAGTCATGCAATCTTTATCTGCACAGCTTACTGCTAATTAATGAACTTCGATCCAGTTTTGCAAGTCAAAGGCCTGCAGGTAGGAAAACACTGCACATATCTGTTTAGCCTAACTATATGTCGCCTACTACTCTGTTATTGGCACTGTTGCAAAACAGAAGTAACTTAATCACATGCCTTGACTGGACTGTAAAGTATATCCTCACCCTGGCTCTGCCATAATGACAGGGCTGCCAAAGCTGACACAATTACATGTACAGCTTGTTGTCCCCCAAAATATTCACACTCCCCACATGTGTTCTAGGCTGCAGCAGCAGCTGTAGCCTGTAGCACACATGGCTGTATGTAAAGGTAGCTGCTACAGACCTACTGTGCCTCCCAATCCCATAGAACAAGGAATATTGACAGAGTCATACATAATGGGTGGGGGAACAAAGGCCCAGAGATATGGGCATGTGTAAGAGTTTCCTCCTACAAAGATAGTTATTTGATAGAATAACAGCTATCGCATTAGCAGGCATATTATGACAGGTATGAAATCCGACACTCAAATGCCTTTCATTACTGACCTCAACCCACAATGTGTGCCAGTGAACTGCCAGATGACCACAATGCCATGGGACACTGACCACACATATGAGGCAAAACTGTGGACATGCTGCATAAATCTCTGCAGTTGACAGTTATGGTACCTACCCTCTGTGATGCTGTAGTCTCCACACTATAGTAATGTCCATCTTAACAACTAAGAAAGGGGCTCAGGCCTACATGAAGGGTTTATACATTGCACTGTAGTGGCATGTGATTGGCTAATGATAGTGCAATTCATCTGTTTTGGCTGCAATTAGCAAATGTGCTCCATAGATTTGTGCAGAGGCAATTACCTGCTAATGAGCAGTGCCTTCAAAAGGCAACCTGCTGGTTATGGAGAACAGGTCTGTATGAGACTTCACTCACACAGATAGCATATTTTTAAAAGATTACTGGAAGCAAAGTTCAACAAAGGAGTATTGCACTCCACCAGGTATGTAATAGATTTCTTCATCTAACAGGATGCAGATGGGAGGATGGAGGGATGGGAAATAGGGATTAAAGCAGTAAGCCTGTCTTAGATCTATGATGATGACATGTCATTGATACTCTGCTGTCCTACACCTACAGGCATGCCTCTCATCTGTCCCTGATTTTCACCCACACTTTAGCTCTATCCCTGTTAATCCCTCCTACAATGATTGGCTGCCATAGGAAAGCTAGTGGATTGCATGTAATACATAGTGACAATACGTAAGGGTGTACATTCCTGTAATGTCAAACAATGTACTCTAAGACACCTCCTCTCATTCTGTCAATGTCTCACATAAATAGTTCTAACATTTTCACATTGTCCCTGAATGTCCCAGATGTACTCAGACTAAGTCCCTGATTCTGTTGACATTTGTCCCTGTTTGGTTGAGAGCTATGCGTAACACAACTGTCAACCTCTTACAGCAAGATATCAGTTTAGAGCCATACTTAATGGGGGGGACAAAGGCCCAAACCTAGCAACACTATTTAAATATTGCTCGTACAAAGTAAGAAAGTGAATAGAATAATAGATATTACAGTTGGATAACTGTGTTCTGAAGGGTATGACCTCTGAAACTCAGATGTCTGTCTTTATTCTTTGACAGCAACCATCAATGATTGGCCAACCATTTGATAGAAATCCACACTTTTCTGCGAAAGTGATCAAAACTATGAGACAAAAATCTTCACTCTGCAAATATCTGTATAGTTCAGAGGTGTGATGCCTACAGGGAACATATACTACAGCAGATATGCATTGTTTTCTGTCATTGTGGCACACCAGTGTTGCTGGACTGTTCCCATATATTGGTTGTAACAGCACACTGCTATTTGTTTGGCAGTGGCCGTATGACATATTAGTGGGTGTTTGCCTGTAAGGGACACACCACAACAGACTGCAGTGCTGGGTGTAGGAACATATAGCAGAATATGTCATGGCTACTATCTTGGTGTTATCCACACATGTAGTGATTTGCCAGACTGTGGGGTATGACATGTGAGGGAGCAGTGGATAGTACATACAGACCATTATGGGTTTGCTGGATCTGTACATAATGGATGCCCACATATCTGGTCCTGTAATGTGTTCCCCTTTTGATGTCTTTCAGGAACCATGTACATCAGATATCATGCCCTTTTCTCAGATGCAGAGAATGACATAATAGTGGATGGAGTGAGACAGTACCACCACATATTTTTGTCCAGGAGGAGGCATAATCTGGAACAGCAGGAAGCATTGAGGGCAGACATTGTGCAGGATGTCAATCGGATTAGCCAACAGGACAGGACCTATGAGCAGGTCTGACACTGGGCCACAGACATTCTGAATGCTGCATGACAAAGGGCAGCTGATCTTGCCAGGGCTCATGCCACCACTGGTGGAGGGCCTGTGATGGAACAACCACAATTGTCCACAGAGGAATTCTTAGTGAACCTAGGAACACACAGCAGCTCCCGGGCATCCATCACACCAAACATCATAGAGGTGGGAGTCAACGTGTCCACAGCAGAGGAGCATCCAGGTAAGCGTAATGTGTTCACCAGTGTAATACTGGATTAGTCATTGTGGCAGGGTGTACACACCTGTACATGAGTGTCAGGTTTATCTGCATTGGGGGGATGGGGTTTATGCTCAGTTGTGCACACATACTCAGAATGTCTGCAATACAGCCAATAACACAGTAGCTACTATATATGTGGATATATGCACAAATTACCTTGTAGTGCTGCAACATTTGGTGGTGCTTACAATACCTCTCCCTCACCTTTTCATAGGTCCATCAGGTGTGACTTAAGTCCTGGGTCTTGTACTAGGTAAGTGTGATTCTGTTTTTTATGGATCATATATACCCTATGAAAGTTAAGGTCTGCCATATTGCCCTATGCACAAATGTTGTGTTTAGCCAGAGTAGTATATTTGTATGTTCCATTCTGGAACAGTTAACTATGGTTCTTTAACTGTGTAATCACAGGTGTGTATTTGAATGACCATTGACACATTTGTACTTATAGTTATGAGTGACTACACAGCCTGGTATACATGAGGCAATTACTCCAAGATGCCTGTTCAAACACAAAAAGGAGATGGTACATACCTGAAGCAGTGACACTAGGACTGGCATATCAATCTCATGATAGGTGCACTGGGTTTTATATGTAGCTCTATCACATATACTGTCATATTGCGTACCTTACAGGCAGATTGTACTGGCAACTTTAACTGGATGTGGCTGAAGTACATGTTATAAAGAGCTTGACTTGTCTGTGTATGTTGTTGTGAGGTTGTCTGTTTTGCATGAGATTGGAGATGAGAAGATGTGAGACTGAAAATGCAGTTGTGGATCCTCATTTGTATGAGTCTGTTTAGACTACCATATATAATACTTTAGGTAGTAATGTATTGCTTTGGTCTTGGTTTTCATAGGTGACCAGGGGGTTGGAATCTGTTCCCCTCACAACCTGATATCAGTGTCTCATCGGACTTTGATGATGATGGTGGCCATAGTGAGGCATAATTGGGGTTGATGGGGTCTGAATCTATCCCAGTGGTTGACATCCCTCTTCTGCCCCTATTGTCACCGCACACAGTCAGTATGCCAACACATACCCAGTCCTCAGAGGCCACAGATATTGGACAGTGAGAGGGTAGCAACATTGAACAGGACAGTGTGGCAACTTTGGCATCAGTGAGTGTAGACACTGGACATAGCCAGAGATCTGGTGAGGTCCTACACAAGCAGATTGACAGGGATGCTCATAGGAAGACTGCTGTCTATCCACCACCTGTTGCAGGTGTCACATCATGGGTCACTTGGCACATGTTTTGGGCCATCATGGAGACACAGGCATATTCTGAACACTATACCAGATGGTTGCTTAGGGTTATTGATGCAGCACAGTCTGACAACTGTGACTGCCTCCACCGCATTGGGGACAATCTGGATCGGTTCACTGATGCAGTAGACAGACAGTGGGCTGAAACACTGTCTGCCTTGGACTGCACATTGTCTGTGCTGGAACATCTGGTTGTAATTTGGCATCAGACATGTGGACGTAGGACAGCAACACCATCTACTGAGTGTCCAGCATGCCC
Organism: Protopterus annectens; assembly: GCF_019279795.1. Taxonomy (NCBI): domain Eukaryota; kingdom Metazoa; phylum Chordata; order Ceratodontiformes; family Protopteridae; genus Protopterus; species Protopterus annectens. The sequence goes on along the minus strand of NC_056745.1, from coordinate 352,377,282 downwards.
ATGCACAGTCATGCTCCCATAGTGGCAGTACCTTCAGCACTACAGAGGGATGTGTGCTGTCCACACCATGATGTGACAAGCCATGGGCACGTGGTCCTGAGAAGTCCTGTGGGGGACTCAGCCAAAACAGACAGCAGTCACTGACAAGTACTAGCACCGTATCTGACCTTGGGCATGGTACTGCCAGTGCTACTCTTGGCATGGCCAGTTTCCGTGTTCATGGCCAGAAACGGTGAACTGTCCACACTACCATGTACAGTCCACAGCTGTCCAACATGAACATTGGTAGGGCTAGCACTGGGCTTGACTGTGTACATGTACACACTCAAACACCACACATGCAGGTCACCAACAGACACACATGGCACCTCTCTATGGCCCATTTAACCCGTACCCTTTCCTGACTCACACACATGTTGTCAACTGTTTGACACAGCCTAGGCCTCTGGCACCCCCACACCACACCCTGTGCATGTGATGATACCTGTGCCACATCTCTGGCATCCATGCCATTGATGCAGGGAAATGCTACTATGTGCCTGATGCACAGGGTGTCTACATAACTTGACATGTACTTGTGTAGCAAAGTATTCTTTTGTCATGCCATCTGTTGTGGGCCATAGCAGGTACTGTATGCTGGCATGTGTCATGACTACACATCACACTTTGTGTATCTTTGTTGCAGGATGTTGGACTGGTGGTAGTGTTACAGAATGACAGGTGTGTTACAGACCTTTGTATGTTTCTGTTCCAGGAATCTGAGGGGATAAACTATGGACAAATAGTGGCAATACAGCTGCACAAGATGACATGGCAGCACAACAGAAATATGACATCAGCAAGGTACAGCAGTATACCTGCATGGCTCCCTAGATGCATATGTGTAGAACAGTCTATCAGGGACAAAGGGCAGTCAGCGTAATTATGCATTCATACTTTATGATAAGGTCTGATACCCTTGGTACATGTCACATGGGTTTTCTGAGCTTACAACTCTAGAAGATGTAGTGATAGAGTTGACACATCTACAAATATCCTGTGTCCAGGTCGGACAGGTGTTGGATATCAGTTATGATTATGTAGAGGAGGGCAATTTAAGGACAGCAGCTAGTCACAGGGCCATAAAATGCATAACCATTGCATGGAGATAGCCCGTATGGGTATGTCCATAGTGCTGCAAGGGGATATATTTATATACACACAGAGGTGGCTGATGGGAGATTAGAACCCCTACTTATCTACTATTGCACACTATAGCTCACAGTACTTATTGCATGTGCCATAGAGTTGATCTGATATTGGACTGTCTGCCAGTGCTCTTAAGGTGGATAACATCAGCAGGCCTTGTAGAAGAGGGTAATGTTGAGGCCAGCAGCTAGTCATAGGGCCATAAGATGCTTAACCATCACATAGAGACAGCCCATATGGGCATGTCCATAGTGCTGGAAGGGGATATATTTACACACAAAAGCACACACACACACACACACACACACACACACACACACACACACACACACACACACACACACACACAGTTGGCTGATGTGAGAGTAGAATCCCTCCGTATCTACTATTACACACTATAGCTTGCAGTACTTATTGCATGTGCCACAGAGTTTATCTGATATTAGACTGTCTGCCAGTGCTCTTAAAGTGGATAACATCAGCAGGCCTTGTAGAGGAAGGCAATGTAGAGGCCAGCAGCTAGTCAGAGGGCCATAAAATGCATAGCCATTGCACAGAAAAAGCCCATATGTGCATGTCCATAGTTCTGCAAGAGGATATACTCACACACAGACAGGCACGCACACAGAGGTGGCTGGTGTGAGATTATAACCCCCTACCTATCTAGTAATACTCACTATAGTTCCCAGTACTTATTGCACGCCTCACAGGTTATTTCTGTTGCATATGTGATTGCAGGCACAGTACTTGTGGAATATGCAAAAAGTAGCCATGTGTTGGACAGCATGTTTGGCCTGCAGAGTGATACTACTTGGAACTGTTATTGTATCTAGTGTCTTAGGAGTGGGATACCTGTTAATATCCCTGCTATGTGTGTACAGTTACCAGTATGGCCATATGTGGCTGGTTGCAGTCAGATAGGCAAACATATGGCCAGGGACTATATGGCCTGTTCAAGGCATGCGTGGAAACCATTTTACATTAGAATGGCTGCTCACCTGTGTCTGTCTACAAGGTGACATTCTGCAGGCACAGGGGTCTGTGGGTGAGTGGATTATGTATTGTTGCAGCCTTGGTCTTGTTCCTTCAGACAACTGTTGTGATGTGTGTGTGTGCAGATAACCTCAGCATTCTTAGGGTATGTGGGGATATATACATACATATATATATATATATATATATATATATATATATATATATATATATGTATATATGTATATAGGTTTACCTTTGAAAGGTTGAAGTGCAACTTGTCGAAAGACAGTGGCACGAAAGGACGTTTTCAAGATCTCAGTTAGTGGAATACAAATGCATCAAATGTGCAATGAGTGAATGCACATTGGCATTCGCTCATCACAGATTCTACATTGTGGGTGCGGAGTGCACTATAGTGGGGATCGGGAAATGGATCCCTTCCCCACTGTAGGGCATCCTCAAAGTTAGAATATTAAAGTAGGGGGGTTTGGGGGCACAGCCCCCCACATGAGGGGTGCAGGGGGGCTTGCATTACATTACAGTGTGTTTTCTATATCTGAGTTCCAAACTCAGCGAATCTGCTTTTCGATTTGCTGAGTTTCGAACTTCAATGCTGTTCGGAACTGACGGTTTTGTCATTTCAGTTCACACAAAGGGCTGTTCGGCAGGTTGATTTTCAACCTTTTAAAGGTAAACCATATATATATATATATATACATATATATATATATATATATATATATATATATATATATATATATATATATATAAATGTGCATAACAGGGATGTCTCTTTGAATGTTGCTGTCTGTGTACATTATGTAAATGTGTTAGTTAGATATATGTAGAGAGTCTATGTATCACTGTAATTTATATAGTGATGCATATATCAGTATCATATATATATATGTGATACATAATGATAGATACACTAATCATGTGTGAGGGAGATAGGGACAGACAGATATGTATACATAGCTGTTTATATGTACAGATGTATTTTCACATAGCAAGTCTTTGAGAGGAAGAGGCAACAGATTTGCACTCAAGTTTGCTAAGTTAGCTAAGTGTAGGAGCATGCCCAGTGGGACAGTCAGCCCTTACAAGGTGACTCAGGGCAAATGCTACTTGTACTCTGATCTGGGATTATGTGTGTTGCAGACATTCGCTGCTGCACCTGTTTCTGCAGTACAGCACTTCCCTGAAATTGTCCAAGGCATTCCCTGGCTGTGTGCTGTACTTAATATGTGACTGGGGTACATGATGTTGCAACCTGCTGTTATACTAATCACCTTCTAGGTTCATCAGAGCATATGTAATGTCTGTCTGTAGTTTTGGCCCTTTGCCCCTCCATTCTCTTTGACTTTGTCCAGCTTTCTTGCAGTAACACATTTAGGGGAATGATAGTCTGTGGGAATACCACCTATGAGTATCTCACATGTAAAAGATGTGTCTGCTGCCAGATTCAAACCATCAACACCATCACCTATGCTAACATCCCTAGCCCAGTGAGCCAAACCAGCCACCAGACAGAGAGGTGTTATTCCTCATGCAGTCAACAGCATACAGATGTACATTGTCACCCCTGCATTATATGTGTTGCCAGGTTCTATGCCACAGCCCTGGAATTTGCTGGTCTGCAGATATATCATTGCAGACTTACTGTTACAATAAGCCTTCAAGTGTGGCCGAGGCGCTAGAGAAATAAACCTTTTTACTGGTCTTTCTGTGGTTTCGTTTTTGTGAAGAAGCAGCTGATTCTTTGTTGTTCTGTGCTAGTTACTGTTACTGTAGTTGCATGGGAACACTGATGTGTTGGGGGTGGGGGAAAAACAGCACATGATCTGCTGGCATAGACAGTAGTGCAAATATCATGTGACCACACTGTTTAACATTTCCCTTTACTGCTGTAGTGAATATTCCAACCATGAAGCCTAGTGAATATTACGAAACACATACTATAGGACAGGATATCTGTAGTCCCATGTGTATGTTACATCTCTCCAAATAGCACACTACATTCCCTTGCATACATGCAGCAGGTCCATACATATGATGGCATATCATAGTACGTCTTACAAGTGGTGTGTAGGTGAGTGACTTACCTTGCAAATGCAGCAGTTGACAGAACTGTAGTTCAGGGCTGATGCTGTCTGATGCATGCCAATACAGCCAATACATAATTTGTACTATATGTATGTGAGTTGAAGTATGTTGTCAGTCCCTAGGGCCCTAAGTTTTCAGTGCATATGCTATTCGTTGTCTCTTGGCCAAGGCCAGGGGATACTGGGTACACCTATGTCTGCCTACAAGGACATCCTTAGGGGTTTCTGCCTCTGAGCCTCCCTGTAGGTGTGGTTGTGGGACCTAGGCACTGGTGGGGGGCTGTGTATCCCTTCCCTTTGCTGATCCAGCTGCAGCTGTTTCCACAGGATCATATTGTGTATTGTGAACATCTGTGCACATGCGCCTGGAGCGTACTGCAGGGCTCCACCAGATATATCAAGGCACTGGAACCGTGACTTCAGCAGCCCAAACACATGCTCTGTGATGTTCCTAGTTTGTGGGTATGCCTCATTATGGCATTCTTCCATGGGTCATCAGCCACAGTTCCAGTGCATAGCCAGCATCCTCCAGTAAATGGCCGTGTGGGATGTCCCCCCTATCAAACATCTGGTACAGTTGTGATACATGCCAGATAAGGGAGTCATGATAACTGCCAGGGTTGCCAACATGCACATTCATGATAATGCCCTTGTCATTGCACATGACCTGGCAGTTGATGGAGTGATACCCCTTGCAGATGATGTAGAGTCTACCCTCCTCACCGGGTGGTGCCTTGATGTGTACATGAGTGCAATCTATGGCACCCAGTACATCAGGGTAGTGTGCTACATGGTAGAAGTGTTGCATACTGCTGGCCCTCTCCTCAGGTGTGTTTGGGAAAATAAAGGTGCTCACTGGCATGTGGTAGCATGGCATCCAGGAACTGGTGGAGTACCCTGGATGCTGATGCCTGTGAAACCACCATCATGTCTCCAGTTGGTTTTTGTAATGTACTTGAAGCTAGTACCCTAAGTGCTACACATACCTTTGTTTCCACTGGGATGTGTTCCCTTCTGTTGGCTCTGGGTCTGAGTTGAGGGCAGCAGAGCTCAGTGAGTTCTTGTAATATATCCTTGTCTACCCTGTAGTGGTCTATAATTTCCAGCTCATGTAGCTCCTGGAAGGTTACCCTGGGCCTGAACATTCTTCTCCTTCTCAGTCTAGGCCTATTGTCAGCCACAGCAGCAGCAGTATTCACTTCAGCATCTAGCACATGCAAATGTAGCAGACCTGCAGTAGCCCCTAGCATTCCTTCGGTTAAAAATCCCAAGTCTGTACTCCACTGGTGCAGAGTATGGGGGTGAAATCAGATTAGGGTGTATGCAACCTTTATAGTGCTCTGCTGTAGGTGCAGCCTGTGTGATTGGCTACCTATGATGCATTCCACCTGCCAAGTACACCATTACAGACTTGTTAATGGCCCTAGTTAAAGTACAGGGTCATCAGTAATTAATATACCAATGGTTTTCTCAGCCATTTTTTTTTTTTTGGCACAACCTTCCTTGATCAGCACTGCGGTGTGCCAGGCAAACACGCACCATGAATGTAAACAATGCTCAGCAGTCACTTCACACAACCCAATGAATAGTCATGCTCAGCATGGTGGTGCACCACTCAAACATGAGCAAACATGTGGAAACACATGGAAACACACACCCAGAAGGTAAGCAAAGCTTAGCAGAAACTGTACAACCTCCCTGCTCAGCAAAGCACTGGACTTCTCAAACAAGTTCAGTTGAGTTCTTGTGAGCTTACAAGTCCTCAGATGTACCCCCCCTTGATGTTTACTACCTCTTCTCTGGACATCAACACAGTTCTGTGGCTACACGGATACCCATTTGTGCTATTCAGTAACCCCTCCTCATTTGCATAGGGATCCATGCACACAACCTGGAAACTATACGGTTCCAGGCCCTGTCTCATTAGCAACAGCACCATTCTACCATTGTAGATACTCCATGCAGGGTCCTATAATACATTACTGTCACATACTAATAAATTTTGGTTTTTACACTCTCTTTTTTATTTTTATTTTTTCATAAAAGCATGCTTGTGCACTGTTGCATGCCAAACATACCCACATCATTAAAAAAAAATAAAATTATTTTAAATTATTTCCCATATGGTTTTGGACACACAGTGGATAACTTTGCACATATATATATATATATATATCTGCTATGCTATTTCTGTCCATAGAACTACACTTTTGCAGCCCCTGTTGTCTATTTAAAATCCCGTACATGGAATATTTCCATGTACACTACAGACACCAACTCGGGGTCTGCAGGACTGCCTGTCTGCTTGCTGGATCACTCTACCTCCCTCATTTGCATGTAATTCACCAGCTTATGACGTGATTTGCATGCCATGCATACTTCCGTGTTGGCGCATGTGTGCATGCCACCCAGCTCTGTTTACTAGATTGCAAATCTGCTTACTTTTGTGTATGCAATGTGCCACAATGCCTACATGGAAAAAAGTCCATGTAGGCTTTATTAAATTCCACCCCCTACTGTATCTCTAAATAATCTAGAAGTAAAATTGATTCCAGTAAAATAACTGAATCACTCAAGAATGAATTAGATTATGTAGCAAAATTAAATTCTGAGTTACATATCTTATAAAATTATCCTCTGTGAAGTTTCTTTTTATTTTCTCTCGATCTAAATCTATCCAATTGCTGACAGCCTTGTGTATTCCAGGTTCCATAGACCTCATTTACTGGTATTATTTTTTAGGAATGTTGTTTATATTTATTTTATTTTATCTGCATGAAAAATACTTAACCTAACACATCGCAGCTCAGAATGTCATTGAATCTAATATGATTTTTCGGTATATTTTATCAGATTTCATCAGGATACTGTCACACATCAATTATAACAAATTTGTTAAAATATAAGAATTTTAGATACTTCCTTTAGTAATGTAGTATTGTTGACCATTATTTAAATAACCACAAAACCTGTTTTTAATTCAGGTGGATACCTTGAGATACCCATTTGCAAGTGACTGCAAACCACTCTGATAAGAGTTTCTTTGAGCTGTTTTCTTTTCTTAATATTAGGCCGGGAAGGAAATAATAATGTATCAAGTTATTGATCAACTATTTTGGAAAAAAAAATGAAATATGAAAGACTAAAACTTGGAAAAAAAATGCAAAACTGCATAGTTCAAATCATGGACATTTGCTTTTCTTCTTATTAGTAATATTTTGATTTTCTCTGTCATAAACATCATGTTGTTATTCTTTTGATATAAAACTGTCCAATGATGTGCAATCTATTCTTGATTTTGTTGTCATTTCACAACGGCTTCACAATAAATGCAAAGATTTTTGCTTCAGGTAATGCTGTAACTCATACTGTCATCATATTCATTACTTGTTTATGTCAGAGCAAGTTTTTATTATGTGCATTAAACATACCATGCAAATGGTCATTGAAATGGAATTTATGACAGGCAATATAAAGTTGAAGGTTTACACAGTACAATATATATTTATTCCTGAGGTGTTCTATAAGCATATGAAGCTAAAGAATTTAATTAACCTTAACAAATTGATTAGTCATGATTTTTCCACATAGGAATGACTCATGCAAAAAATCAAACAATTAATTTGTTCAGTTATTCATAATGTGGAGAACACACTAGCATAAATACTACAACAATTACCAAGAGGACAGCAAAATATTAAAAAATCTTGAGACAAGAGATTAACAAATTACTTATTATGCTCTTAATTTATTAAAAGCAGTAACAGGCATAGGTACTCTGCAATACTGGAAGCCTAGCAGTTCTCTCTCCCAGCTATTTTACTGTCAAAAGATCCTTTTAAATTATGCATTAGAAATTATTAGTTTTCTATGTAGTTATTAAAGTGAACATCAAGTGGTTTACATTTCTGCCTTTTCTACTTTTGAAATGTTCTGTGTTTTACTAGGGCTGAACCTGAAATTGGTCACTATAAATCAACACACTAAAATAAATAAATAGATATATACATAGAGATGAGCTTATAGTGATCAACTGGTAGAATGGGTTAAGTATTGAGGAAAATAGTTAAAAGAAAATGAAAGATCATACTGCATAAACAATGAAGGAAAATTACTTTGAGATAGCCATGCCAGTTCAATAAAAATAATTCCTTCTGCATGTAAGTTTTTGTATACATGGTATTTAACCGGAGAAATATGAAATGTGATATTAAAGATGATAGCCTCAGAAAGGCAGAAAAAAATCTGAAATCAGTTTTTAATAACAATTTGTTTTAAATAGAATAGATTTGCTATAGTTGTGTCCAAAAGCTAGGAATTTGTTGATGCCCAACATAGCTTCATAGGATCATAGGTTCATAGGTTGGTACTAGGCTATCGGCCCTAGGGCCTATACAAGCCTATCCATAACAATTCCCTGGCTATTTCTTCCCACAGTATTTACTTCCCTGGACCCCTGTCTAGCAGGGCGACTGACATGATCCCCAGGGTGAATTTCCTATCTCCCATCAAATTGACAAGGTTCCTTTTGAAGAGGGCCAAAGAGGTGCTCTGTTTGACATGTATGTATGGGCAGTCTATTCCAGAGCCTGGGGAGTCTCTGGGTCAGGAACCAATCCCCTCCAGCATGTTTTGTTCTTTGTGATGACAAGGTTTAGATCCCTGGAGCATGTGGCTCTGAGGGATTGGGATTTCTTTAAGTGTAGTATGTCCAACAGCTCTGGGTTTGATATGGCCTTGTATGTTAAGCAGAGATTGCCTCTGAGTAGACAATATACGACAGAGTATAGCTGGAGTTGTTTTAGATGGTCAGCATAGGGCATCTGCTTTAGGCCTGTGATTCTTTTAGTGAGGTATTTCTGTGGTGTTTCCAGTTGTTCCAGATGTCTTGAGAGGTACATATCAAACAGGGCGTTGTATTCTATAATGGGTCTAATGAGGGAAGAGTACAGTGGGACAATGACCTCCTTTTTTCTGGATGAAAAGCCCTTAGTGATGAGGTGTGCCACATAGAAGGATTTCTTAACTGGTGTGGTGATGTGGTTATCGAAGCTGAGACCACTGTCCACCTGTGTCCCTAAGTTTCTTATCACACTTTCGGTGTTTAGTGTACTGCCACCCATGTGGTAATTCATGGGTACATGTTTTTTCCCAAAGGAGATAACTATACATTTCTTGACATTGAGCTTGAGCCCATGGCTCTGGCACCAATCATCTGTTTCTGTAAGGCCCTTTTGTACAATATCCACATAATTTCGGGATACAATAATGGCTCCCAGTTTGCAGTCATCTGCAAACTTTGTTAGCCAGAGTCCCTTAGTGTTGGCCTGTACTTCAGAGAAGTAGATGCCAAACAAGAGTGGTCCCAGGACTGAACCCTGAGGTACTCCACTTGTCATTTGTCTGAAGCTGGATTTGGAGTCGGCTACTTTTACAGTGTGGGCTCTGTCAGTAAGCCAGTTGGCAACCCATCAAGTGATGTAGGGATTAATGCCCAGCTTAGTAAGTTTATCTATGATTTCAGAGTGAGGGATGGTGTAGAAGGCCTTGGCAAGGCCCAGACAGGCTGTGTGGATCGCCTTACCCTTGTCCACAGCTCTGGAGACTGATTCAAAGAAGTCAATCAGGTTCAGGAGACAAGATAAGCCCTTCATGAACCCAAACTCAGTGGGGTCCAGTGTTTGAAGGTTGCCAATGTCTTTGTTTATAAGGTCCATGATAATACGTTCCTTGGCCTTGCAGATTAGGCTCGTCAGACTGATTGGGCAGTAGTTCCCAGGATCCAAGGTGAATTCCCCCTTGTGGAGTGGGATAACTGTGGCTGTGCGTCACTCCATGGGCATGAAGCCTGAGGTGAGGCTATGATTAAACATGACACTTAGGTGAAGTGCCAGTTCATTTTGTCGTTCATGTAGTACACAGCTCAGGATGCTGTCTGGTCCCATGGATGCTGTATTCTTAGCTTTGGAGTGCATTTTTTTACCAGAGTGGCCATTATTACTGGAATTTGGCAATCTTTTGGTATTGAGACAGGCCCTATAGGGGTTGAGAGGGGGGTGAAGTTGGCACTGAATCGATCTGCCAGGATATTGGCAGTATCCTTGGGATCAATATACTTAATGCCATTCTGTTGTAGCTCAGAGCAGATCTCAGCATTGCCATTTAGATTCTTGACATAGCTATAGAATGCCTTTTGGTTGTCTTTGGCAATTTTATTTTTGTAACTAGCTTTTGAGGATTTGATGAGGGATCTCAGCTTCTTACTGAGGCTGGTAAGGGAGTTTTTTGCATCCTGGGATTTTCCTTTTTTTTGCACCAGTTTCTTCCTTTTGTTGTAAAGTTTGTTTATGGCAGGGGATCACCAGACTGGCTTCTTTTCTTTGGAGGAGAGCATCTTGGTTCTATTTGGGATGGCACAATTTATGCACAAGTGGATGTGCTTGTACAGTGACTTAGTGTAGGATTCAGCAGTTGAACTTTCAGTTCCCATCTGCATGGGTGTCATGAAGTTTGTCACTTATGACTTGAATAGCATGAAGTTGGCTTTGGAGAAGTTTTTTATGGAGGTTTCCTTACTGGGGAGTGGGGGAAGGATGTGAATGTCAGGGGTGATTAGCTTATGGTCAGACCTGACCAGCGAGGGGGTGACCATTGGTGTGGAGCATCGATTTCCCATGTTGGTAATGACCAAGTCTAGGATATTGGAGCCCCTTGTGGGACTATGGATTAGTTAATCCAGGGCATTGGAATTTATAAATTCCAAGAACCATTGGGCAAAGGTGTTGGTACATGAGTAGTTTTCCCAATTAATGGCAGGGTAGTTGAAATCATCCAGTATTAGGGTGTTTGGCTGTATCTTAATATTTTCCAATATGTTTAGAAAGGTGTAGTGAGAATTTTGAGGCATGGTGTGGGATCTGTAGCAAGCTACAGTTTGGGTTGTAGTCTTACTTAGTGTTAGTTGCACCTGGAGAATTTCAGACACATTGCGGTGGGCAACTAGCCTGATGGTGTGAATATCCTTGGTGAATATGGACACTCCTCTACCTTTAGTGTTTTGGTCATGGTTTGGTGGCCGAAAAGTGTGGTAAGAGTTGTAGCCTGGTATTCCAGGTGTGCTCTCTGGAGCCTTAAACCAGGTCTCAGTTACTGCACAGATATCAATGTTCTCCATTTTTAGGAGTGCCTCAAGAGCATGCATTTTGAGGTTTAGACTTTTAGCATTGAGTAGAATTGCCTTCAGATTTTGCATGCTTGTACCTTTTATGGTGGTGGTTTTGTCCTTTGAACTTTGCCTAAAAAAGGCACTATAGGGGTGGCAAGAGCCTTAGCCAGTAACCTGAATCCCCGGGGTGACAGATGCAGACCATTTCTGGCAATGCATCATGGTCTGTCAATCATGTTGTCCCAGGCAGACAGATACTGGATTCCCTTTGAATGACACCAGAAACTTAGACAATTGTTGAAATCAATAATTTTGTCCTTATGCTGTGATATCATTCTGGGCGAAGGCAGGATGCTACTCAGGGCTAGGGTCATACTTGCCTGGGCCACATGATCCAAGACCTCTTCCATGTCTCTTTTCATGTAGTCCAGGGAGGTACATCTCAAATCATTCACTCCAACATGGACAATGACAGAGTCATATTTGTACTTGCTGTGGAGTGACTTGATTGCATGCATTATGTGGCAGATCCTGGCATCCGACAGGCAGCTGACTATAATTTTCTCCTTGTTCAGCCTGGTGAGTGGGACATCAGCATACCTGACCATAGAGTCAACTATGGCTAAAGTGTTGGGTACGTTGTCTTACCTTAGGGACTGTTGTTGGGTGGCACACTGGTGCTGTGAGCTATGCGACACTTTGGTTGTGATTGGTGTTTGTTTGCATTCCAGCTTTGGAGGTCCTTATCGCTTGGACAAGTTACTGTTAATGGCCTCTGCATTTGAGGGTTAAGTGTTGCTATGTGAGGGTGTTGGTGGTATGGGTTTAGAAGAGCTTAGTGTTGCTTGAGGTGTAGTGCAGATATTAACCTTCTCCTCTTGACTGTCTAGCACAATCTTGGGTGGACAAAGCTTTGCTTCCAGTTTGGCTATGTAAGTGCATCTCTCGCAGGTTGTAGTGTTGGGTGGTAGGAGGAAAGGGTTGTCTGTGTACATGAGGCAATTGCTGCATTTCCCCAGTATATCCAGATTCACTAGGTGGACAGGAGAAATCACCGGAAGCTCACCCTTGAACATGTCTGGTTTGGTGCTTTTTTTGTAAAGTACAAGAGCTGTTTTCCCTTACCTTAGCAAGGTACTTTGCAATTATAGGCTGTTTAGTGCCTACGATTAATTTCTCCTTATTAACAAGGAGAGTTGAGTGCTTGTATCAGTTTAAGGCTTCCTAGCACTTTTCAGCAGGTTTTAGAGCAAGTGCTAGTCACAGGGATGCTTAAAGGTAAGATGAAAAAAAGTAGTTTATCCTAAACACTGCAGTGTGCACTAGAGGAGTTAGATGTGAAGGTACTTTTCCATTAATGAGGCAACAGTCATCTAGCAGTGTCACAATTTCTCCATTGGTTCAAGTCTGATGCATAAGCAAAATATTGATATCATAATGTCAGTTTATGACAGCTTCCATTTTTAACCACACAGACCCTGTTGTGCGGATGACCTGAGTGAGTACCAGGCTACCAGCTGTAGTCCTTGGATGTTTAAAGTGGACAAAATAGAGTGTGCCGTTAATGTCAACTCACTGCTGTTTATTTTTGGGTGCTTGCAATGACATCATCATTCTCACAGTATTTTTGATTTTGTCATATGTCACTACTGCTTATTTTTTTGTTGTCTTCTGTTTGTACTCCCTGCTTAGTTGTGCTACTACTAATGCATTTTCCTGCAAGTCAGTACTGCTTAGGTTACTGCTGGGTTCTGCTTCTCATTTACCGTTTGTTATGGTACTATTTCTGCAAGTCACTGCTGCTTCTATTGATCTTGTATTCTGCTTTCAGTTTTGCCTTTCTTGTCGGAGTGTTACTGATTTCTTGCCAACTGACTGCCACTTACACAGACATTTTTACAACTATTCCGTGTGACTTCCTAAATAGGGTGTAAATGAGAGACGTTCTATACTGAAAAAGGAAGGAAGTGGTCCTCTGTCTGACCATCTACTGATTTTCAACAGTGACTGTCTTAACATTTGTAATACTCTAAGGCATAACTGTCAACCTGCAAACAGTAGAAAGGGGGCAAAGGCCTTTCAAACATACAAAGAGCTGTTGAATATGTGAAGTGAATATGGAGTGAAAGCGTTAATGTGCCAGCACATAAAATGTACGGTCACTGTCAGCTCAGTGGTGGTTATTTGTTAGTATTTTTATATTTGGCTGCCTTCTGACAATATAGTATACATTTTTTGACATGTCTGTAGTGGTTGTTTCATTGTTTTGATCTGCTTTTCATTTTGGGTACAGTTCGCGACAACCTTTATATTTGCCGATGACTGTTGCCCTGTTAATGGAAAAGTACCGATGTGAAAGTAGGTAAATTAAGTTTTGCCTGTCTAAAAAGTTAAGTTTTAGTGGAGAGTCACTGATTTTAAAACAGCAAGATAGACTGAAAGTGGGTGGTCAAATTTCTATCCCGGTACTATGGAATACAGTAGGATGGCCAATCAATTTAAATAGTTGAAGGGGAGGGATTTCACAAAATAATAATTTTGTGGTTACTCACACAAGCCAGTAAAAGCAGAGAGGAAATTAGATATATGGTCAAATTAACATAAGGGGCAGGCATCTAGAAAGACAATGGTGTTTAAGAACACAACAGTAACCAGGTGGCAGGGTGGGAAAAAACTTGTGCCTGACTTACAAGAGACAGAGCTGTGGTCTCTTTTCAAGTTTTAATATGCAGTTAAAAGCAGAATACAAGTAAAACACAAAGTAAAGAAAACAAATCACAGTATACAAAATAGAAAAAGGCAAGAAAGTAATACAAAATACAATTAATAAAAAACAAACTAACCTTTCCTTCACAGCAAAGTGTAGCAGAGTCTGTGTGAGCCTTTTGTAGTAAAGCTCTGAAATGTTTTATTTTACCCCTTAAATAGAAGGTTTAGTTCCTAGCTCCACCCCCTCAGTTCACAGATGATTGACCTTAACTGACCTATTCTATCTTATGTGTGAGTCCTTATTTGATCTGTTCTGATTTCTGCCTGACTCACAAGAGACAGAGATGTGGTCTCTTTTCAAGTTTTAATATGCAGTTATAAGCAGAATACAAATAAAACACAAGGTAAAGAAAACAAATCCCAGTATTCAAAATAGAAAAGGGCAATAAAGTAATACAAAATATAATGAATAAAAAGCAAACACACCTTTCCCCACAGCAAAGTGTAGCAGAGTCTGGGTGAGCATTTCTAGTAAAACTCTGAAATGTTTTATTTTACCCCTTAAATAGAAGATTTAGTTCCTAGCCCCACCCCCTCGGTTCACAGATGATTAAACTTAACTGACCTATTCTATCTTATGTGTGAGTCCTTAATTGATCTGTTCTGATTTCTGCCTGACTCATAAGAGAGAGAGAGAGAGAGATGTGGTCTCTTTTCAAGTTTTAATAGGCAGTTAAAGGCAGAATACAAGTAAAACACAAGGTAAAGAAAACAAATAACTGTATTCAAAATAGAAAAAGGCAATAAAGTAATGCAAAATACAAGAAATGAAAAGCAAACCAACCTTTCCCTCACAGCAAAGTGTAGCAGAGTCTGGGTGAGCCATTCTAGTAAAGCACTGAAATGTTTTATTTTACCCCTTAAATAGAACGTTTAGTTCCTAGCGCCACCCCTCAGTTCACAGATAATTAAACTTAACTGGCCCATTCTATCTTATGTGCGAGTCCTTAATTGATCTGTTCTGATTTCTGCCTGACTCACAAGAGACAGAGCTGTGGTCTCTTTTCAATCTTTAAAATGCAGTTAAAAGCAGAATACAAGTAAAACACAAGGTAAAGAAAACAAATCATGGTATTCAAAATAGAAAAAGGCAATAAAGTGATGCAAAATACAACAAATACAAAGCAAACTAACCATTCCCTCACAGCAAAGTGTAGCAGAGTCTGGGTGAGGCTTTCTAGTTAGTCATTTGTGTATTTTATATTTTTAAAAGTCTTTGTGTAACATTAATGAATTACATACATATCAAGCAAGTTTAAAGCAGTCAGGCATAGTGGACCTTCTAAAGAGAAAAAAAGAAATATATTAGCTACCTTTTCCAGTTGTATCGTTCACCCTACATATCCACCAGTATTAACTGTTGTTTACTTACTCAGATCTTCATTGATCCCTTTTTAATACATAGTTTTTACTGAAGGATTACGTAAAATAGTATTACATTTGTATTGATGTGAATTATCATGGAGTAGCTTTATACTGGTATCTCTGAACATTACAACTGTATGGTTTTAAAGAATAAACTCAAGAATAAAAGTCATTAGCTTTGGAGGGAAGGTGGGACTACAAAGTGTAGGTGAGATTGGGAAATGATACTATGGGACTGAGCTCAATCGATAAAGTTCCTACAACTAAGCCTATACATTTCTTTGAGTAATACTAGCACCAGGATTTCATGTGAAATGGTTAATATTTATCCTTTACCCTGAAATGTAGAGATGGCTAATGAAATGTCATTTGCAGTCCTAGAAAGATATACACTCTTGCTGCTATATTTAGTAAGACCCCCCCACTTCCTTTAAGCCAAACTTTGTTGATTGGACAGGTGTCTATAATTCATCCTGGGCCTGATGTATTTTTCCTTCCTGGAGGCAAGAGGATGGTTATTTTCATGGTGACTATTGTCCATGAACTGACTCTACATTTTAAATTCTAGAAAAGATTATGTCCTATACTGGTCACCTCCAGTGTTGAGTAAACTAATTTCTCTTTGCTATACTTGGATTACTGTATCTCAACAATCTTTGTGTTATGGGAAGTTAGTGACCATCCATCATTACTGGCCTCTATGAAAGTAATATTAACCAAGGGTTTATCCCATAAGTTGGGAGGTTCAGTCTAATCTACAGATAGTGAGGGCTTCTGTAACAAATACATTCATTTGTTTATAGTTAATCTCTAATGCTTTCTAATATGCCAACAGATGAGGGCATTCATAAAATGCATGGATCCACTCATCTCCTTGAACTTTTATACTGAGCAACATTGATTGAAGTCTTTAAAATGGTAAAAGACTATATTGCACTTTTTATGCAACAATCTCCATTGGAGTAAATAAATAATCATACAGAGGCAGTGAGTATCTTAACTGTCTCCCAATATATTAAAGTCAGCGAGCAGTTTATGTTTATTTGTGTAATATTAGAGTAGACTTTATCAAAGGTTTTGGACTATTTTGGTAACTTTGGTAGACATTTTTCAACCATTATATGGACTCATCACTAACTCACAAGGTACTGGGTCAGGTCTGCTGTACACGTAGGGTATGCTGTAACTTTACTTCATTTTGGTCTGAAAAATGCTTCTTTGGAAACTGGACACATTTGTTCAAAATTACTCAGAGAAGAAATTGCTCCTGTATAAAGGACTGCCCTGCTTTTTGAGTGTTTCCTAGTTTTGCCCGAGTAAGAAGAATATGGAACATGCTACCTACATTGTTTGGATCAAGATTACAGTACCAAAAATCACTGGTTGTCCCTACTGTGAATAAAAGAAAAAAAATCAGTTTAATGGGCATTTTAGGTTGGCAATAAATGTTTAAGTGATTTGCATTTATTAATGATTACATTTTCCAATATGTCTAGATCCGCTTTCCTTTATATTAATCCCGACAATATACTGGTCAAGTCCTCTGTTGGCAAGATCGTTATGAGTTATCTGATTCCCTATTCTATCATTGTTCCAACATCTGAGAATTCCATCTATCTCTTTTTACATTCTGGGTGAGAAAATAGGTGACTCCAGTAAATGTGTGGCTTTTCTAATACTGCCAGTACTCCAGCTTCCAGTTGTGAAAAGGCTATGCCCCTTCAATTTAAGAGAAGTGATGTAGAAGCAGGTCTATATTTGGTTCCAGGGGATAACTTATATACTCCCTGTATTATTTATCCATACACTGAAACTAGTTACTACTGGGTTCTGACATAACTCCTACATGATGAATAGGATTTTAGGGGACAATATCATCATGACATTTGTTTTCCTGTGGTCTATGGCCAAAAGAAAATCCTCTCCAGCTTTCACTAGATGCCCCAAAGTGTTTTATAAAACACCAATAGTCATTATATTAGTGTATTTTAGTGAAGTGGGTAATATTCCTGCCATGTAAAAGAATGCATCTCACCATTCACTTTAGATGCTCTGCTGGGGCTACATGTTGAATGAGTCATGAATGAGTGCAACATATTTGGATAAATGACTATTGTCATCCATGATGCTCTAAAATTTTATGTATATATCCAAAAATAATAAGAGACACAGTTTGGGGTCTGCTAAGTTTGCCAGCAAATCATCTGTGTATACTGACATACCAATATATGGTAATAGTTAGATGTCAGGACTGACATCTGAAGCTTATCTTGAAAATAATGCATCAGTAGGTCAATTTCTAAAGCACAAATAAATTGGCGGAAGCAGATGGCTTTTCCTGTCAGAACTAGATACAGTGGATATAAAAAGTGTACACACCCCTGTTAAAATGCCAGGTTTTTGTGGTATATAAAATGAGACCACAATTAATCATTCTAAACCATTCCCACCTTTAATGTGACCTATAACCTGTACAATTCAAATGAAAAACAAATCTGTTATGGGTAAACTATAACAACATACATACAATAAGCTGTTTGCATAAGTGCACACTCAAACTAATACTTTGTTGAAGCACTTTTTGATTTAATTACAGCATTCAGTCTTCTTGGGAAGGAGTCTATCAGCATGGCACATCTTGACTTGGCAATATTTACCCACTCTTCCTTGCAAAAGCCCTCCAAATCTGTCAGATTGTGAAGGCATTTCTTGTTCACAGCCCTCTTCAGGTCACCCAACAGATTTTCTATTGGATTTAGGTCTGGGGCTCTGGCTGGGCCATTCCAAAGAGTTGGGTATATGCTTCAGGTCATTGTCATGTTGAAAGGTGAAATTTCTCTTCATCTTCAGCTCTCTAGCAGAAGCTTGAAGGTTTTGGACCAAAACTGACTGGTATTTGGAACTGTTCATAATTCCCTCCACCTTGACTAAAGCCCTAGTTCCACCTTATGAAAAGCAACCCCAAAGCATGACACTGCCACCACCATGCTTCACTTTGGGGATGGTGCTCTTTTGGATATGGGAAGTGTTGTTTTTGCACCAAACATACCTTTTGGAATTGTGGCCAAAAAGTTCAACCTTGGTCTCATTAGAGCATAACACATTTTCCCACATGCTTTTAAGAGACTTGATGTATTGTTTTGCAAATTTTAGCCAGGCATGGATGTTTTGCTGTGTGAGAAAAGGCTTCCATCTTCCAAACCTACCCCATAGCCCAGACATGTGGAGAATATGGGAGATTATTGTCATATGTAGTACACAACCAGTACTTGCCAGAAATTCCTGCAACTCCTTCAGTGTTGCTGTAGGTCTCCTGCCAGCCTCCCTGACCAGTTTTTGTCTTGTCTTTTCATCAAGTTTGGAGGGATGGCCAGTTCTTTGCAATGTTACTGTTGTTCCATATTTTCTCCACTTTTTGATGACTGTCTTCACTGTATTCCATGGTATATCCAATGTTGTGGATATGTTTTTGTACTCTTCTCCTGACTGATACCGTTCAGCAATGAGATCTTTTTGATGCTTTGTAAGCTCTTTGCGAACCATAGCTTTTGCTGTAGCAGGCAATTGAGTAAATGTCAAGAAAATTCTACTAGGACAGCTGAATATTATTTCGGGTTAACCAGAGTCTCTTTAATTGATGGTATCCAACAAGACTGAATGCTGTAATTAAATCAAAAGGTGCTTCAACAAAGTATTAGTTTAATGGTGTGCATGCACAACAAAGTATTAGTTTAAGGGTGTGTACACTTATGCAACCAGCATATTGTATGTTTTTTATTTTTCATTTTTTTCCACTAACAGATTTGTTTGATTTTCAATTGAATTGTGCATGTTATAGGTCACATTAAAGATAGGAAAAGTTTTGAAATTATTTATTGTGGTCTCAGTTTTTATATCACAAAAACCTAGCATTTTAACAGGGGTGTGTACACTTTTTATATCCACTGTAACTGTGTTGAGCATGAGATATATTACTTTAGTTTCATTGTTGCCATTGATCTGTGGTAAACATGTTGGAGCATTTTTAAATCACTTCTATTGCAAAATTTCCAGAAATAACACATGGGATACATTTGGTCCGCTTGGCTAGGCTCATAAGTTATAAAGGCCCTAGTAGTCGTTAGCCTTGTATACATCTATAGACCTACTAAAAGGCTTGTGTATTAAAATATAAGACCTTACACTTCTAACACTAATACATATAAGTCATCCGATGATCTTTTAAAGACAAGTTTGAACAAATCATTGAGTATCAGTACAGAAAAAAATCCATCAGGTTGTCATGAAACCTAGTAATGGGAGAAACAAGCCTGTAATACACAAAATTATATATAACTCTATAATTCTTGGTGTGGTTATAGTGATTTCATCAACAATCTAACACAATTTTACATTCTATTTCTCATTTTTGTCTTCCATTTTAAATAATCCAATTTTACCCTCTTTCTTAATAAGTTACATATAAATATAATTGTCATACTTTTAAGGGGTTCCTCAGTTCTGGTTTGCCACTTACTAACAAAGATTGTCTTGGGGTTAAATAACATGCTACACAAATGTTTAGTTTCTCTTCAATTCATATTTTAGCCTCCTTAACATTTCACATCCATAGCTCCAAGAAAAATGTAAGGTGCTTGTTAAATATGTTTTCTGTTCAGTGCATATCCAGAGTCATTTTTCCTTGTCTCTTTGATATAGCCAAAACATATGCAGTGTTCTTACCCCCTCCAGTCCACATTTTCCAACACATGATATCAAGAGTGAGATACCATGTATATAAGAGCTTCATAGATGGATCCAAGAATATTTTGGCAATTCTGTTCCATCCTTCCCCAGATATCTTTTCATATGTTACTCTTCTACAGAACTATCATGGTTAACCTTCCACATTTTCTATAATATTTGATTTAGTTTCTCCTGTTTTATCCAACAAATATATATGTGTAAACCATCTTCTAATTTTCTCCACTGTTTTACACACTATCTAAATGTGTGAATCCCTTGTGCACATCCCTGTGTTATTCTTCATTTAAGCCCATATGCATTTTACTCTAGGTTAGTCAAATTATTGGATATCAGGGGCACAATGTGAATCTGAACCTCCCAAAAAAGTGATGGTGGGTATTTATTTGAAGCTGAATAGATGTCTTTGTAAAACAGTTGCTTTTGTCTAATTATGCCGCAATTGGCCCACGTTTCTATATCTCTGCTGTCTTCATGACTAAAGAAATTTACAGAATTCCTATACTGTTGTAACACTTCAATCCTTCCAACGTAAAATCTCCCTAGTTTAACAATTCAACAGTTTATTTTGACAGCATACTAACTGGTACTCCCAAGCACTAGTGCCTGGGTTTCCTAGTTTAGGCTCTCAACTTTGTTGTATCATGCTGGACACTTAAGAGAACTGCTGAATAATCACACATCATGTAAATAAATCACTTTTGCCCCCAAGGATGTACTCCTTTAATATTTCAAACCCAGTTTTTATAGCTTGACGGCATTGTAGAAATTCCTGTTAAATCCACTGTTGTTAGTCTCTGCTACTAATTGATACTGCACTTCTAATGAAGCTAGCTCTACTGTTAGTTTGTTGCTGTTTTGCATTTTGCCCTGCAGGCCCAAGCCAGATTGTTGTTCGCTTATGGTACTGCTGTGTTATCAAAGCCAGATGGTTATCCTTTTTTATTTCTCCTTGATTTGTGACATTCATGCCTACTTGGTGGTTCATCTCACTGCTTTTGTAGCATCCTAGCCAGACTGCTGATTCATTTCATTGCAGTTATATGCTCTGATGTTATGATACCTGAGCTAGTTTGCTATTTCAGTTCACTGTACTTGTATAAGGTTCTGCTGTGGTGTTGTAGACAGGTTGTTGATTCATCTCAATGTACTTCTGCACTTTGCTGTTGTATAATCTGAACCAGTTTGCTAGCTCATATTGTTCTCCTTGTGGTACCCAGGTACATTTGCTACTGATTCATCTCACTGTGCACTGAAGATAATCAGAGTTGTTGGACATATTTTAATACTACCTGATCTTACAGTATGTGATTGTGACAGTACTGTGCTCGGTAAAATCTTATAATTAACAAAAAGATAAGTCAGGAACCAGGCGAATAGCTGCACCTTCTTTATTACACACTTCTTTTGGTACTTCGGCTAAAAAGCCTTCAAGGTATAACACCATAAACTATAGCAGCCTTTTTATATCCCTTCAATTTTATATGCAAATATAATTGATTCACCTACATATAATTAATAAAAAAACACAACCCAAGCTTAAAGACACAGTTCCCCATGGGGGGAGTGGGTGATTTGTTTGTAAGTTATTAAATTTGGAAGCAAAACTTATAATTAATTTAGGAACCTTACATTCACAAGGGTTGAATTTGGAATTAGACTGGGATGGTTTATAAAATAAATACAATTAAGATGATTTTGTATATGTCCATGTAGTGGAAATGTGAATATGAAATCAGGAATGCTGCTATTTATTCATTAATAATGATAGTAAGGGGGCAGAGCCTGAATGGCTAACTGAAAGCAGTAGTGTTTTAGAGCTCCATATAACTAGTTAAATAAGACAGGAAAAAATATTATTTTTTTTTCTTCAAAGTATAAAATCTTATAGATAAAGGACTTCTTCTTTCGGCTTTTCCTGGTTAGGGGTCAGCACAGTGGATCACCTGTCTGCTCGTGATTGGCAGTGGAGTTTTTACAGTGTCGAGTTGCCAGCCCGGCACCCAACCTTCCACAGAAGGCACACACACATGCACATACTCATGCCTAGGGCAATTTTAGAGTATCCAGTCCACCTACAGCATGTCTTTGGGATGTGGGAGGAAACCGGAACACCTGGAGGAAACCCACACGACCACAGGGCGGACATACAGACTCCTCACAGAAGGCACCCCAGCCAGGAATCGAACTGGAGAACCTCTTTTTGTAAGGCAGCAACGCTAACCACTACAACCCCGTGGCCGCCCCTTATAGATAAAGGACTAATTTACATAATTAGAAACTTTGGTGAAGTTTTACAAATAATTACCTGTCAAAAAGCTTGGAGATATATTCACTTGTTAAATGAGCAACTCAAGTAATTCTCACCAGGATGCTGCCTTAAAGAAGGAACTACAACAGATGACATCTACCCTGCAGGAGTTGTCTTTGAAGATGGATGATTTTAAAAAGAATCTAGAAAGTCTTAAAACAAGCAGTCAAAAAGAGGCTGACACCCTCAAGGAAATTCTACAACAATCCCGGACAAGGATAACAGGAATAAAGGTTTCTTTAATGACTTAGAAAGCAGACTTAAAGAAGAGGAAACACAGAAAGAACTGCTTCTTAAACAAAACACTTGGTTGGTTAATAAAGTAGATGACTTGGAAAATAGGGAGAGGAGAAATAACATCAGGATTTTCGGAATACCTGAAAACACAGAAGGTGAGGATATTATTTCCTTTTTATCAAGCTGGATCCCTGGCTTTTTAAATTTAAAAGAAAGACTTTCCTTTGGCATTGAAAGGGCGCACAGAGCTCTTGGGAAACCTGCCACTAACTAAAACTCTCCTCCTAGGTCAATAATTATCAAATTTCTTTCATTCTTGGACAAGGAACTGATTTTAAGATCTGCTTGGAGGAAGGCACCTCTAAAATATAAACAGAGCCTGATAAGATTTGATAACAACTATTCATCTAGAATAATGGAACAAAGAAAAAAAGTGTGGCCAATGATAAAGTTTCTGAAACAAAATAACATCAAGGCACAACTTTCATATCAAGCTAAGATAAGAATACTGTATGCCAATGAGATGAGGACTTTTATTGACTTAGAGAAAGCCCCTTCATTTATTAAAACTAATAATGTGATTACTTTACCAGAAGATATGGATTGGATCTCAGCTTCTCTCAACAGAACAAAAGAAACAAATGTCGGGACAGACGTCAAAAAGAAGAAGCAAAAGACTGATACTGTTACAGCCAAATCTCTCAAAGCATCTACTATGATATGAATTGTTTTAACATTACTTTAAAGGACCAATTTTACTGCTTGGTATTTTAAAACAAAGGTAACTAACTACTGGAATCTTTATCTATATTTTTTGAAAATAGATGACACATGAGAGTTTTCACATTACCTCAGGTATGTAAAACAAGGTACTTTTCTTTCACAGAAGGAGGGTTATATAGCACATAAAATATTTATACTGTAAATCAACATACCTAGTATATGCGCATTTTCTCTTAATTTTCTCTTTTCTTACTCTCTCTTCTCTCTTTTCTCATTATTTATTTCAACTGCATCTTGTCTCCCTTTCTAAATTCTCTCCTATTTAAAAATACTAATATAGTCTGTACATATTTAATAACTCACTATCCATACACAGATAAATAATAGTCTTAAATAATCTAGTTTTAAGGTAGTCTAATTGGAATAGTGAACTTAATTAGTTGTTTTTACAATATTTATTAGATTAATGATAGTCACTGTTAACGCTTATTTGGATTAGGGACATGTTTGTGATTAACTCTGAAATGTTCCATTCATGTACATATGCCCTTTGAATTATTTCCTTTTAGTATTAACAAATACATAAAAAAGGAGGGAAAATGTACTGTTGCTTAAGAGAAGTGAAGCTTTCTTCACATTCTATTTGCGTTGCACAGGAACAGTAAACAATTGCAGCAGTTTCTAAGGAATCTGAACCTGCGAAGTGCATTTAGCCTCAGAGATAACAAATAATAAGAAAAAGTAATGTTGTTTAGTTATTAAAATGGAAAACAACCTAAGTGAGGTAAATAAATACATAATAGGACTATTTGTAAATATTTTATGATTTATCCTCATAGGATTACATATTCCTGGAAACACAACTGAAGTGTTCCCAAACCACATATGCACTAAAATGTAGTTGCTTGATTAAAAAGTATTACTCAGTTTAACATGCTGATTCCACATGCTGTCTGCATTGTAAAAGTTACATTTTATATGTTAGAAATTGACAGTCTTTAGAGCACCTGAAAAGATACATATTACTTTTTGCAACATGTTATCTTTGCAGTTACCTCAAACTCTGTACAAACTCACTTGGCAGATGATAGCTACTCATTTAAAATAGTTTAAATATTAAATGTGCCCTTGAAATGCTAATGACATTTTGACAAAATATAATCTGAACTGTAAAATGAATGACTTGAAAAAAGTGAAGTAATGCATAGATTTCAAAGACAGTTCTTGACATCAGTATAAGTAAAAATGTATATTCACAAGGAAGTATTGAAATGTTTTAGTCTTCCAGTTAAAATAACTTACTGTCAACATTTTTCGATATCAGAAAGTTTGAAGAGCTAGGAAATTACTATTATTTGTCTTTATAATGATTATTAGACAGATGTTAGACTCTGCTTTGTTTAATGAATTGTGACAGATGTTTATGAGGAAAAGTGGACTCAATTACTCACATTGGACTGCACAACCTGGAAACTCAACTGAAATGTCCCCAAATTACTTGTGAGTTTAAATGAAACTGCCTGATTAATAAGCACAATTTACTTTAACAACCTGACTCCATAAGCTATCTGCTTTATATATGCTACATTATATATGTCACTTGCATATGACAGTCTCTAGAGCACACAAAAAATACATATTATTTTTGCAACATGCTATATTTGTACTAACCATACATTCTAAACTAACTCAATTGGCAACTGACAAGTTATTTATTTGAAACATAAATCTAAATATTAATTTTGCCCTTGAAATATTGTTGCCGTTTTGACAAAACAAAACCTGAATTGAAAAAGGAATGATTTGAAGAAGTGAAGTATTGTACAGATTTCAAAGACAGCTATTGACACTACAATATAAGTAGAAATGTATGCATGCAAGGAAAAATTTAAATGCTTTACACTTTCAGTTAAAATAGCTTATTGTTAACTTTTTGCTTTATCAGAAAATTTAAAGAGCTAGGAAATTATTTCTAATTTGTCTTTATAATGTTTACTAAAGTGATGTTAGTCACTGACTTGTTTAATGGATTGTGAGTCGTGTACAAGACGGACTGCTGAATGTTATTTCTGTTTACCTATGTTTGCTGAATTTCTTTTATTAGTACTGATTTAAAACAAGGGAAAGAAAGGGAAGGGAAATCTCTGTTTCTGGTTAAGGGAGGAGAGGCTTAAAAGTATTCTAACTGCCCTTAGAACTCTCTAAGATGGTTTAAACACTATTTGATTAATACTTACCTAAGGTAAGTCTTGATTACCATATGGGTACCTACACATTCATTCTATACCTGATGTTATTACCCATTCTGGAAGCAGGAGGTGCCCTATGCAGGGTGGGAATTGTCAGGGTGATCATAGTTCATTTGTAGACTCTGCTTTGTAAATCTATAAATATGTAAAAGCACTGCACACTCGAATGTAGGGTGCCTCTACTCAGAGTCAGGATACCAGCGATAAGCCATGTTGTTTCATAAGTGTAAGTTGAAGTTGGTGAGCTGAAGAGTGGGAAAGTATAGGAAGACAGTACACCTATAGTAAATTCATATTTCGTTGGTAATCACTCATTTTCTCCTACAGAGTCCTTTGAGTCAAATTATTTTAGTAATAATCTATTTGTTGTTGGCTTATTTCGTGTATGCTCCTCTGTTGCATTTAATTTATCCGAAATTACATATCTGACATGTTTGGGATCTCTTAAGGATAACTATATATTGGATATGTTCTAAGTCAACATAATAATTGTTTACACTACTAACATTCCATCCTGATATATAAAATACTATAGAATAATAATAGAATAATATAGAATTTCATATCTCTTTTAGGAAAATTCTCCATATAATAATTTAACATGTTGAGCTCAGTTGATATTGTTGGTTAAAGGTATCTTTATCTATTGGATTAGGAATGACTTTAATTCCATGTTTAATGGGAAATTCATATTTACTTGTATTTGATACTTTAGCATTAATGTTTTACAGAAGTCCTTTTTTAAAGTCTGACTAGAATTTTGCCCTACTTGTATTTAAAGAAGAAAGAACATTAAATTACACTCACAAGTTTACACACATAAAAATAACATTCAGTGTTATCAGAGAATATGGTATAACTACTATAATCAAAATAAAAAAAGAAGAAAAATGTTTCTTCCAACAATAACTTGAAATGGATTTAACATTCTTATCATTAAATATTAATGGCTTAAATAATGCAAATAAAAGATCAAACTTACTAAAATATTTAAATTTAAATAAGGCACAAGTAGTATTTCTCTAGGAAATGCATTTTAAGACTAATGATAGCTTTATTTGGAACCCTAAGGACTATACAGTCTTTGTTCAATCCTCCTATAGAACAAAGACAAAAGGAGTATCAATTATCTAGAAAAAAAACATAACCACTCCAAAAGTTATTTATAAATATGAAGACAAAGAAGCTCTACTAGCATTTGTTATAATTAAATTTAATAACAGAATATGGACCTTAGCTAATCTATATTGGTTCCCAGGAATAGGCGCAGGAATGATTTAAAAACACCTAGATTTTATTTCCAACA
The DNA here is from genome assembly GCF_019279795.1 of Protopterus annectens. Classification (NCBI taxonomy): domain Eukaryota; kingdom Metazoa; phylum Chordata; order Ceratodontiformes; family Protopteridae; genus Protopterus; species Protopterus annectens. The sequence continues at coordinate 352,350,146 of NC_056745.1, read as the reverse complement.
GTTATAAAGGACATCTTATATTGTGAGGAGACTTTAATTGTACCGTAGAAGCTTCTAAAACCACCAAGAAGTCTTTTCACATAGCAACTATTTCAAAATCCTTAAAAAGATGGATTGATTCATTTAATTTAATAGACACTTTTAAAGAAAAAGATGATAAATCCATATTATTTTCCCATAAAGACCATAGATTTGGAACACAAACCAGAACAGACAAATTATTCGTAGTTCAAGATTTACAAACAAAAATCCTCAACTTCTCAATAGTTCCGTGCCCCTTCTCAGATCATGACTCTCTGATAATGCAGCTCCAAATAGAGTTTAATCCTTTAATCCTCTCAACTAGAATTCCATCATATATATCACAAAAATTAAAGAATTCAGACCCTGGATGTTGTCAGAACTACAATTATTTTTTGAAATTAATAATACAACAGAAATCAGTAGAGTCATGGTTTGGGACTCATTCAAAGTGTATTTATTTGGTAAGAACCTTAGCTAGTACAAAAACAAAGTTAGAGAGTGGGAATCTGAATCATTAGACTTGCAAACCAGACTCTTGATAGCAACATCTAAAAAGAATCAGAATTGTCCAGAAGTCAAAAAAGAAATAGAGGAATTATAATGAAATTCTAACACACAAAACTTGTCTAGCCTTGGAAAAATTAAAAATAATCTCATTAGCCACCTCCCCCAGATATCTACATAACCTGTCTACAAGAATTAAAATACAATCTAAAGCAAATAACATTAGTAGCATATATCATGAAAAGAAAGGGAAAAAAGTATCAGATATAGGAGACATCCTTGAAGCATTTCGGTTCCATTATATGGAACACTGCAAAAAAGATTTAGATACCAACCAAATAAACTTAGATACAAACCTTATCAATATAAACAAAATTCCAGAAAACTTAAAACTAGACCTACAAAAACCTATATCCTACAAAGAAATTGTTGACAAGATAAAGTACATTTAACAAAGCTCCAGAGATAGATGGTATAATTACAGAAATTTACAAACTCTTCCCTTCAACAGTAATCTCCCTTTTTCATAAAACTTTGCTAGAAGTCCAGTCAGCAGCAAAAATACCACCTGCATGGAAATATTCTCTCATAACACTAATTCTAAAAGATAATAAATCATCAGACCTTTGCAATTCATACAAACCTATATAATTACTGAATAACGATTGCAAAATATTCATGTCAATCCTAGCTAACAGAATGAAAATCATGCTTTCAAAGACAATTAATAATGATCAAACTGGATTTTTATATATCAGACACACACATGATAATATTAAAAGGATACTTACTCTTATAGATTATGTGAACAAAGAAGCTAGAGAAACACTTGTAATTGGATTAGACATAGAAAAAAGCTTTGATTCCCTCAACTGGGAATATCTATTTAAAACTTTAGCATTATTTTAATTTCCTCCTCCCTTTATCTTATTACTAATATATATATATATATATATATATATATATATATATATATATATATATATATATATATATATATATATATATATATATATATATATATATATATATATATATATATATATATATTAATAACTTAGCTTACATTTAGCTTAGATTAAATTGGGTCCTTTCACCTCAGAATCTATCCATATAATGAAAGGTACTAAACAAAGATGCCCCTTTTCTCCTATTTTATATGCTTTGGCTAAAGAAATACTTGCAAAAATAATACGCATTAATCCAAGAATAAAAGGAATAGAAGTCTAATGACCAGTACATATCTAAAACAATGCTTTTTGCTGATGATATTTTATTAAGCCTATCAAAATCCAGAGAGTCATTAGGAGAGCTAGAAGTAATAGAGAAATTTTATAAGATTTCAGGTCTACACTTTAATAAATCAAAATCAAAATTTCTGTTTTTAAATAAGAAAAAAACAAGTTACAGATAAACCTATCATAGGAAAACAAGAACTTATGCTAAATTATTTAGGAATAGTGTTATGCAAAAATATAAATGAAAAAATATTAATAAATTATAAAAACATTATTGAAACAATAAATATATATATATAGCAAAGTGGAAAAAAATTATATTAACTTTTGAAGACAGATTGCAATTAATAAAAATGGTCTTATTGCCAAAAATACTATATGTAGCATTAGCAATGCAGTTAATTCCTGAAAGATGCATTCTTAAAGAAATAAATTCATGTTTAATAACATTTTTATGGTATCCTAAAAAGAATAGAGTAGCTCTAACTCGTCACATTAGACCCTGGAAGCAAGGAGGACTGAACTTCCCAGAAATAGAAACGTATATAAAAGCATCTGTGCTTAGAACTACAATAGACTGGATAAACCCAAATTATTTTGACAACTGGAAAGAATTAACAATGGCTATATTACCAAATGAATTTAATCTGTGAAAAAAAATGTTGATAGTAGACAAATCAAACAAACCCTGGTACATACTATGCATGAGTATACAATATAATATAACAAAACCTTCTAAAACAACACTGATTAATCATTACATCAATTCCTTTAGGAAACTTATCAGTGCAAACATAGATCTAAAACTTTGGTTTGACCTTTTAACCCCATTTACCATCACTAAGAACTTTCCTCACAAAATATATAGGGAAACAATAACCTCCTGTGAACCAAATGGATTCTTATGGTGGGTTCAATGTGTAAATAAATGAAATGTTTTAGATGTACATATGATAAAAACTGCTTACAATATTCCAACACAGGACTTTGTTAACCTTGCAAACCATTGTAATGTACACTCAGGAGTTAAGCAGATTAATTAATAATTCTTCATTTAAAGATATTCCAAATCTAATAAGTTTTCTGTATGAATTTATATATAATAGTAGTGAAAAGAAAAATTCCATTTCAAATCTATATAAAGAGTTAATAACATATAAAACAATACCCAAACTATCATACTGGCAGTTCTTAACAAAAGATCAGTCACTGCAGTTAACAGAAGAAATTAAAACTAACATCTTACTATCAGTTAATTACACCTCTAACACACAGCAATGGAAAATATTTAACTGAAAATACTTACATAGAGCATTTTTAAAACCAGATAGAATTAAAAAGATCAGTACTACTATAAATGTTTTTTGCTGGAGGTGTAAAAAGTCAAATAAAGCAGACTGTGTTCATATTTTTTATGAATGTAATAAAATTAAATCATATTAGAATAGAATCAATTACTTTTTACAAGCTTTATTTAATGAATCCTTTACCTTCACTAAAGCATTGGTTATACTAAATGTAAATGAAGGTCCTTACCTGAATGAGACAAATATGTATTTGTTATGGACAATACTTGCTATATCTAGGAAATGCATAACCAGAAGGTGGAATTCAAATACACCCCCAAATACACCCCTGACCTTGGAAGAATTCTACACTTTACTGAAGAAAACTGCATCAATGGAAATAAAAATCAAAGAACTTCAAATCTATAAAAACACCAAAAGAGGTAGAGCTGAAATCTCTTTTACTGCACAAATCTGGTACCTCAGCTATTTGCCTTCAACGGACAATTAGTACAAAGTGCAATCCACTTAAATACATTTGAAAAACTCCAGTCACATTCATTTAATCATAATTGACTCCATGCTGTTAGCATTTTGTCTCAATTATTACAGTAGTAAATGTTTTTAATAATTTTTTTAAATAAATATTAAGAATATAAACTTTGACATTTTTAAACAACATATAAACCTTAGAATATATATATATATATATATATATATATATATATATATATATGTATATACATATATATATATATATATATATATATGTATATATATATATATATATATATATATATATATATATATATATGTATACAAAATGCCTCAACACATGAACATGTATGCATGTATAGCAAATACCTGGAGAGAAAGTTGTCTAGCCGTTATGCAAAAAATCCTAACATAAAATATTCTACAAGACTATGAAGCCAAAATAAATATAATCCTAATACATATAATTCCCTTCCAAACTGAGACCCCTGGGTGAAAGTGTCCTATAATTCAATATAAATTTGCTCTCCAACTCCAACATTTTTCTTACTACATCGCCACCCCTCTTGATAGTGCAAATCTTTATTTTCTTCAAGCGAACTTTGTCTTTAAGCTTGGGTGGAGTTTTTTTATTAATTATATGTAGGTGAATCAATTATATTTGCATATAAAATTGAAAGGATATAAAAAGGCTGCTGTAGTTTATATTGTTATTCCTTGAAAGCTTTTTATCCGAGGTACCAGAAGCAGTGTGCAATAAAGAAGGTGCAGCTATTTGCTTAGTTCCTGACTTGTCTTTTTGTTACTTTATGGTGCACGTTGCATTTTATGCTGTGTTTATTCAGTAAAGGCTTATAATTCTTATCTTATTAGTGAAAGAATCAGCTCACCATTGTCTGTGTGTGTATATATATATATATTATATCACTGAGTTTTCAGAAACTCAAAATTCTTATGGTTGAGATCATATGATTCAGTTTCCAAAAACTCTAAAGTTAAAAACAAATAAAATCTACATTTGTGCACATATAGTAATACTGATATTATACTACAGTAGGAAAAAGGGCAAATCCACCACTCTCTAGTGTACCACAATATGCATAGAAGTGCCTCAATGGGAAATTCACCCTTTTCCCCATTGCAGTGCGATCTCAGATGGAATTGATATATATCATTTGAAAGAGGTGTAGGGGGTGCAGGGGGGCTTGCCCTTTCCCTGCGAAAACACAGATTTGGTCTTTTTTTTATTTTTGAGTTCTCCACTACATTGAAATTTTGGAGTTGTTATGTATAATTTGCAGGGGTGTGAGGGGCTCTGCAAAAAATGTGGATTTTATTTTTACTTCTGAGTTTTTGGAAACTTGATTATATGGTCTAGAGCATATGAATTTTGAGTTTGAGAAGACCTAATGATATAAATAAATCCATCCACACACACACACACACACACACACACACACACACACACACACACACATATATATATGTGTGTGTGTGTGTGTGTGTGTGTGTGTGTGTGTATATATATATATATATATATATATATATATATATATATATATATATATATATGTTTATTTATATCAGATTATGGAAACCATGAGACCACAGTCAATAGTTATACCACCTGTTGCCATATTGCCAGCCTGTTACACTAGGCATGCATTGACAGAGCTCTAGCTGCTTCATGCTTACTGACAACCAATTACTCCTACCAAAAGCTTAATCTATTCATGAGAGGTGTAATTTATTAAATCCAAAGGTTGGCCTCTTGTAAAATATATTGCCAGTATCCACTGGGTCATCAGTATCTGTACCTAACTCATACCAGCATGCTATTCAGCAACTGCTCACCAGTCCTCAGGTCATCAAAGGCACATGCAAGGAGTACTACCAATAGCTTTTGAACAGAGGTGTAGCTGGCTCAACTAGCACCCTGTGCCAGTCCCACACACTGCCCCAACCCCTCAGCTCTTTAAGTGAAGAGAAAAAAGGAAAAAAAGGACTTCTGTAAACTGCAGGAAATTGATTGGCTTCCTACAGTACCATAGCCAATCCCCACACTCCACTATGATCTTCAAGTGAAGAGCAAAAAAGAAAGAAAAAATCTTCAGATCATTTTAAGATGCCACTGGGCTTCCAATAGTAATTCAGCCAATCCATAGCCTACAGCTCTTTAAGTGAAAAGCAAAGAAAAAAATAGAAGCCAAGCTTGACTGCCTTTCTGTACCGGCATTTCAGGATGGAAAAAGACAGGAGCGGCCTTAGGTCATCTGGTGCCCTTGGCAAAAGGGCTCCACGGTGCCCCCACCACACCACCTGGTGCCCCCATCCTGGTCTACCTACAGCAAATAAGTACTGGAAAAGTGCCACTACTAGAATGACTCCCTAGGTGACTGCCTAGTTGGCCTATGCCTAAGGCTGGCTATGGAAAAAGAGCAACTCCAGAGCTAGCCTCTTGATCATGCACCCTGATACTTTGTGCCCAGGGCAATATCCCCCTTCCCCCACCCTTGCTATGCTATTAATTCTGAATGAAGAAAGTTCCACAGGAGATGTATTGCCCTAGATACAGCTTACAATGAAAGAAAAAGAAGAGCCCACCAGAGACGAAGTAAGAACAGCACTAAGGAAAATCAAGTCAAGGAAAGCAGCAGCTTCACATGACTTCATGGTGGATATGATCAATATGTTGGGTGAATTAGGGGAGAAATGGCTCCAGGAAGTACTTACAGCAGTAGAGAGAGAAAGGTGTATCCCACATGACTGGATAATAAACAATATGCAGAATCATTTATCAGTAATAGTAGTTTCTTCTTCTTCTTAGATGTCCCAGTTTTTGCGTACAAATATAAGGAATCTAGAATAACCCAGTGGTCCCTAATGATCTAGTTGATGGTTACTACTAAGATCCCATGTGCATGTTTAGCAATCTTCTTTCTTTTCTGAGGGATAAGATGGGGTACACTAAGGACATCAAGGCAGAATTTCAAAGTTTTAGGAGCTCGACTGAGCTTAGGTATATTTCTTGTGAAAAAAGACTATCCACAACATTATGTTTCATCTAGGTGGATATCCTGGGCCAATTTCATGGGTTATTAAGCCTACTAATATTAAATGCTACAATTTTAATATACATTAAACCAAAACATTTTCTACATCTATTGTGCACCTCATTAGTATTATTAAACTCTAATCATACTATATTAAGCTCTATTTTATCCCATTCTGTTTACTGACTGGGAGTCTCATTGCCAAAACACAGTTGCAAGTAGTAGGTGAGGTTGTTGCCACAGGTAAGGAGAAAAAAGGCATAGGGTGATGGAATTATAACAATCAACATGATCTAAATCTAAAACAAGAGCTGTGTACAAAGATTCCTTCTTCATACATGCTTTTATTTTTGGGATTAGTAACAATTAAGGTATTAAGCCCTTACTTCTTAGTTTGCATTACAGCTTAACTCATAAAACTGTAGTAAGTGATTATTGAATAACAGTTAAAGGGGTGAAGTCCATGGTAAAATACATCTGAAATATAATATTATATATCTATATATCTATCTATATATATATATATATATATATATATATATATATATATATATATATATAGTTTCTGCTCACATACCTCTATAACATGTTGTGATTCACTGTCTCCTTTCTCCTGCCTAAAGCAAGAGACTCTTGTTTTATAAATGACCTTAATACAGAATAAAGTAACTAAAGATCATCTCTTGTTTCACGGACCTAATTGCTATAGTTTAATGGTGTTCAAGGCATGTTGAAGAGAAATGGTGTGGGTTCTTTAACAATTTATGTCCAAAGTAGTCCTGGTTACCATATATGACAATAATATTAATAAATTTAAAGATATTATTTACAAAAAAATGGGATATTTTAAAATCTGATCAGCATGTGAGTGAAATAATACTGGGCAGATGTAATTTTGTTTTCAAAAGGGCTAAAACTATTGGACAGTATTTGGGAGGTTATAAAAAAAACTGTTTTCTGGGAAATAAACAGTTACTATTAGCTGGGAAAATAATCATTTTACTGTGGATGATTTTTGTCATGAACACTTGATAAGAGTGGATCCATGCATTTGTTGCTAATATTTGAGTGTATTAAATTATACAAACTGCAAAAACTTCAGAGAAGCTTATCTAGGCAAACAGATGTATCATGTCCAAAAGATGGAGAGCAGTTGCACAAGCTTCCCTCTAAAATAAGTTATGCTTTGTCAATTTTCCTAAGTAAAATTAAAAAAATGGGTTTCATATCCTTAAACACTGCAGAGGCATTTGACAAAGTAGAATAGACCTATCTGTGTGAAGTACTTAAACAGATTAATCTGATGAATTGACTTATTGCTGTCCAAAGGTGCTAATATTAGGACCACTCATCTCTGTGGCAATTTAAATCTTCCAAGTGGACAAATAAGACTGACATTTACCACATACCCCCAGATTCTGCAAGCCTTGCACAGTGTGCAGGATTAGTGCAGGAGCTCCAGCAGGCAATATGTCTGCCGTGCGATCCAGGAATGGCCTGCAGGGGCATGCACGAGCGTTCCTGCACTAGTCCTGCATGGACTAAGGCCCTGTATGCAAATTACCCCATTTGCAGGAGAAATCAATGCAAATAAGGTGAATTTGTGATCCAGGAAGCTGGAAACCGGCCGTGTAGGGCTAGTGCAATATCCAGAAATGTACTTGGTTAGTAACCAAGTACATTTCTGCAAATTCCAAAATGGAGCCATGACAGCTCCAAATAAAAGGTGCATATCAGTCAGGAAACATGCCGATGGCCAAGTATAAGGCCATTGGTATTGAAAACAGCTTAAAAAATAAAAAAAATCAACTTTTATTTTTTTTAGCCATTCTTGGCTGTTTAAGCATAGGGCAGTGGCGTGCAAACAGGATCAGGGGGAAAATAAGAAAATAAACCTAAAATAAACATTCTAACTAAAATCACTATTCTGCCATTAAAGTCAATGGCAGGCAGAAGACAACATGGCCAGTGACTAGTGGTTTCTAAGGGGGGAGGCTCAATGTGAGGCATGTATTTGCAGGCAATCCTATGCAAATGAGGGGAATGATAGTGAATCTCACTTTCCCCCAGCATGCTAGTCAGGTTCCAACAGTGTAAGAGCAGGAATAGCTTGGTGCAAGCCTAAGAGTTAGCTGACATCATAGGGGGATGTGTCAGGCATACTGTAAGAGGATTGGAGCTCTGTGGCTCAGATTTGCTCTTAGCTAAGCAGAGCTAAGCAATGGGGTGTGTCTGAGTCTGCCTAACACTCTTTACATTGCCTAAGCAGGTGTGCATGCCGCACTCTGGGTTTTAAAGTAAAAAAAAAGTTAAACCAGGAACTACCATCTCTGTGAACATTTGAGCACTGTGTTTGTGCGGTGCACCCCCGGGCTTAAACAGGAAGGCAATGGAAAGGGAAAACATCAGTAGGAAGGTAATCTAGGAGAATACCCTGAGGTAGTGGGTGCTATAGACTGCATGCAAATATGCATCAAAGCACCACCTTGTGAGCGGGGTAGGGTCTACATCAACCGCAATGACTTCCCCTCCATCAACTGTCAGGTCATGTGCGATGCCCAGGGCATAATAATGAATGTGTGTGCTGGCTGCCCTGGAAGCTAATATATTTCCCACATCTGGCATCTGATGCAGCTGTACCAGAGATTTGCCAATGGGGGACATCCCTCATTTTCACCTAGTGGGGGGTGCTGGATATGCACTGGAGCCATGGCTGATGACACCCATCAGAAATGTGCACACACCTGAACCAGAACTCCATAATGAGGCACGCGCACAGACCAGAATTATAGTAGAGCATGTGTTTGGGATGCTCAAGTCACGGTTCCAGTGCTTGGACACATCCGGTGGAGCCTTGCAGTACTCACCATCTAAATGAACCCAAATTGTCATTGTATGTGCCATGCTGCACAATATGATCCTGCAGAAACAGCTGCAGCAGGAACAGCATGGGGCAGGGCCACAAAGCCCCCCCCCCACCATTTCCAAGGCCTGCGCAGGCACAGAGTGGAGGAGCAACCTGAGCCTGCCCCAGTAGGCAGAAGGAGGCATGCCCAGTATGCCCTGGCCTTGGCAAAGAGGCAACGCATAGCACATACACTGAAACAGGAGGGACCCAAGGAATAACACCTCTCTCTGACTCTCACATACAGTAAAAGGGATGCCAAACATGACACTACGTATGCTCAGCCATGTGTAGGGAGTGTATTATGTGCATCTGACATAGGCAGCCCTGCAGCACCATCCTCAATAATGGGACATCCACAAGGTAAGTGACTCACACATGCCAGTTAGGGGTGTTCACATACCCAACAACAGTCACAGCCAGCAGGACAGGTGTAGACGAACACAAACAAAGGCTGTGCTATGGCCTATGAATGATGCCTATGGGTAACCTCCCCCCCCCCCCAGGCCTACACAGACATACTACAGCAAGTTAGACAGTGGGACATTAGTTCTGAAAGGTAGGAAGTCAGAAACTAATATGTAGGTCAATCAAAGCTAAGATCTGTAGTAAACTGATATGCCTGTAGTCAGCATGATAGGTTAGAATACAGAATGAAATGAAGTACCCGACATACCAGTACAGTCTTAGCAAATGTGTACAAGTGTCAGATGTGCCCCCCATCCTACGTAGTAATGTAATGTAATAACAGTCAGGTGTGCCCCCCAGTCCTGTGTAGAAATGTAGAAATAGTAAGGTGTGCCCCCCCATCCTATGTAAAAATGTAGTAACAGTCAGGTGTCCCACCCCAATCCTGTGTAGAAATGTAGAAATAGTCAGGTGTGCCCCCCTCATCCTACGTAGAAATGTAGTCACAGTTAGGTGTGCCGGTGTGCCCCCCAGTCCTGTGTAGAAATGTATAAATAGTCAGGTGTGCCCCCCCAATCCTGTGTAGGAATGCAGAAACAGTCAGATGTGCCCCCCAATCCTGTGTAGAAATGTAGAAATAGTCAGGTGTGCCCCCCAATCCTTTTTCGGAATGCAGAAACAGTCAGGTGTGCTCCCCCAACTCTACTTAATTATGAAGTAATGGTCTGGTGTGCTCCCCGTAATCTGATGTACACACATCGTAGCAGTCAGGTGTGCCCCCCCCACAACTTTATGTAGAAATGTAGTAACATGTATGTGTAGGTATAATACCAGTAGAGCACAGATGCATAGAGGTGGCCAAGGTAGCAGGATAGTTTGTAGCATCTGCACAATATGCAGGTATGTGTGTGTTAGGTTGGTGTGTGTCTCATATTGTGTGAGAGTGGTCGGTATGTATGCATGTTGAGGTAAGTCTGGTGGCCATTGCCCACTACCGCTGATGACAGGGACAAGTCCTCACAAGTCCTCACAACTGCAATGCCATACACAATACCCATCAGTATAACACAAGCTAGTAGTAGGCCATTGCAAATGTATGGTGGTAATTTGTGTCACCATCTGAAAGACTGACATGGCATGGCTGTTGGGCTAGATATACAAGCAGTACACAGGGGAAAGTACTCCAGACATACATTTTATATTGTGTCACTGTGAAATGGACACACCCTTGGAAAAGTACATACAGGTATGCATCACATTATCTGGTCCTGTAGTAGGAGATACCATTGTTGTCTGCCCAAACACTTGCAGATCACAAAGGAGGTAGGACTGATGTATTGGGAAACAGCTGATGTACCTGCACATGCAAGCATAACTGAAATGCCCAATGTATATCTATGTGTCAGATGCAAGTAGTGTCCATAGCACACATGCACCCAGTGCATGCAAACACCATTCACGGGCACCTGTCTGGTCTTATCCCTGCTGTGGGGAATAGGTACAGTAAGAGCCTACCTGTATATGGCAATAGCAGAACACTGCATCATGCAGTGCAGGTGTCCCATGCAGATGTGTCCCTAGCTGCAGGTAGCACCCTGCCAGCATCCACACCACCTGAACATGACAGTTAGGAGGTATTGGCATGAACACCTATCACACCCACCCTGTCACCCCAGGGGAATATATTGTATGGTGGTCTGGGACTGTAGAACTGACAGAATGCAATGACCTGCCACATCTGGCATGCAGCAGCACCTAATGCCCCACAGGCATCTGCCAAAGGCCTGTGTCTCACATGTACTGCCAATGTATGTTATGTCATGGACACCCAAATAACAACATAACACACTCCACATAAGCCATATGCAAGACCATGTGGACAAACCACAGTAACATGTCCACCATGTCCCACTGCATGAACTGTGGACCAACGCTAACACACACCTGTGATGGGGTGATACCCTTAGGAAAAGTATCAGAGAATGTATGCATAATGTATTGAAGAGGTTAGAATAACAGAGGGGGAGGGGGTGGGAGCATGGGTAACATGGAATGTGTAGCGTCTGACACCAAGCTGTGTGCACACACTATTTCTGGCTGCAAACACATACATTGGTGGCTATACACCTGCCCGTACACCACAATAGGGTAAATGTCCTGACCCATGGCCTCTGCCCCTGACTAACCTGTGTGAATCTGTACAGCTGTGAGGTATTGCCCCAGCAAGATAAGCCCATACTGTCATGTTGATGGGTGTACAAGTATGGTATTCTCTGCCAGCACTGTCCCAAGGTGCTAAACTGAGTACACAAACCCAGCACTAAGTGTCTGCAGCTCCACCTCCAGATTGGAATAACTTACCATGAATATGTAGGCGTCTGTCCACAATACCGGACACAGCTGCAGTCACCTTTGTCCCCCAAGACATCACTGTGAGCAAGAATGTCCACCTGACAGTACATGAGGACAGAAAACATCACCGTGTATAACAGTACACATCTGAATATCTCTTCTAACAGTAGTACCATGCAGCTGAAGGAGCACAGACACAATCACCTACAGTACACACTATCCCCTGCACACTTTGTCCCCATATTGTCAAAGGATCGACTGATACCCTGCAGAAACAGTATACTACCTGTAGGTGTACGGCACAAAGGTCTGCACTGCAGTACAAACTACCTGGACTTGATCCGCACATTCAATACAGACAGGCATACTTGGCATACTCACACACTTAGAGAAATGAAGGCAATGTCAGTCAACATACTGAAAGGTCATACTGGGCATGCTCACACACTTAAACAGATGAAGACCATGTCTGCAAACACCAGTGGACCAGACATATCTGGCAGTCGCAGATGTTAGTGCAGAGACTCCTCAGTATGCATCATTCATGCTTTGCACACACAGTGGATAGGAATACAGACATATATCTAAGGACAACACACTATAAAGCCAAAAATAGATGTACATAGATGTGTGGAAGAGGGTAACTGTGACAAGGAGCCATCCAGGCCTGTCCCACCCAACACACAGCCAAAGGGCCACAACCACAAGAGGTTCAGCCGTCATTCACTGTAGATACTAGCCACCGGTATCTGTCAGCATTACAAACTATGTGGTGCAAGTGCTAGCTGTGCAACATGACTGTACAAGGAAGTAGTCATCTAGCAGCTGTATACACGTACCTGTGGAATATGACCCTGTGTGTGCCCGCATGTGGTGTGTCAACCTCTAGATGAATGGGTTATGGCACATGCACACACACTGCCCACCCCATAGCCCTACTATGACAAGCCTGCTGAGGTCATCCACTGTGAAATACACCTTTGGGAAAGTTGTAGCCCAGTAATCTCTGTGGCACGACCTATAACTGCGTACTGCTGTAGTGTGTTAAACTAGTTAGGTAGAAGTTTCAATCCCAGGCATGGCAATTGTGTGTGTGTGTGCATGTTTGTCTGTCTCTGTCTGTGTAGGAAGCAATGCTTTTTAAGGTAGTCACACTCCCTACAATACAAATACCCTACTTTGGTAAGGCTGCTGATGTCATCCACCTAGAAATACACCTCTGGGAAGGTTACAGCCTGGTACTCTCCGTAGCGCATCCCATAACTGTGCACTGCTGTAGTGTGATAACATAGTTAGGTAGGAGTTCTAATCCCAGACTTGGCAACTGTGTGTATCTGTCCCTGTCTGTGTAGAGAGCAATGCTTTTTAGGTTAGTCACACTCCCTACAATTTGAATGCCCTACTTTGGCAAGGCTGCTGATGGCATCCACCTTGAAATACACCTTTGGGAAAGGTGCAGCCTACTAATCTCCCTGATGTGTATTACAACTGTGTACTGCTATGTGATAAAATAGGTAGAAGTTCTAATTCCAGATATGGCAATTGTGTGTGCTTGTCTCTGTCTGTGTAGGGAGCAATGCATTTTAGGATAGTCACACAAAGTACACTTCAAATACCCTACTTTGGCAATCCTGCTGATGTCATTCACTGAGAAATACACCTGTGGGGAAGGGGCATACATATGTTCATAGGGTCATAGGTAGGTACTAAGCTATCGGCCCAGGGGCCTACGTAAGCCTAGCCAACAAGGTTCCCTGGCTTACGCCACCCAAGAAAGTTATTTTCCTGTGCCACTGTTGAGCAGAGACACAGAAGTGATTCCCCGGGGTGTATTTCCTATTTCCCATCCACTCATCAAGATTTTTCTTGAAAAGTGCTAATGAAGAACTTTGCTTGACATAAATGGATAGCCTGTTCCAGAGTATGGGAAGACTCTGGGACAGGAATCTATCCCTCCAGCATGTCCTGTTTATTGTAGTGACAAGGTTTAGGTCCCTAGAGTGTGTAGCTTGGAGGGATTGGGATTTCTTTATGTGTAGCATGTCCAACAGCTCCGGGTTTGACATAGCTTTGTATGTTAGGCAGAGATCACCTCGGAGTAGGCGATATGCTACGTAGTAAAGCTGGAGTTTTTTTGAGGCAGTCAGTGTAGGGCATTTGTTTGAGGCCAGTAATCCTCTTTGTGGGGTTCTTCTGTGGCCTTTCCAGCTGCTGCAGATGTCTTCTGAGGTACATTCCAAAAGGGGTGTTGTACTCTATAATGGGTCTAATGAGTGTCAGTGGGGAACAATGACCTCTTTTTTCCTGGATGAGAACCCTTTTATGATGAGGTGTGCCATGTAGAAGGACTTCCTGACTACTGTGGTGATGTGACTATCAAAGGAGAGACTACTGTCCACCTGGGTCCCAAGGTCACTTATCACATATTCAGTGTTAAGTAGATTGCTGCCTATGTGGTAGTTCATGGGTACAGAGTTTTTACCAAGGGGGATGACACTGCACTTTTTGGCATTGAGCTTGATGCCATGGCTCTGACACCAGGCATCTGTCTCAGTGAGGTCCTTCTGTAGGATGTCCACATCATTTGAGGACTTGACTATGGCTCCTAGTTTGCAGTCATCTGTGAACTTCGTTAGCCAGAAGCCTTCTGTGTTAGCCTGTACTTCAAAGAAGTAGATACCAAACAGGAGATGTCCCAGGATGGAACCCTGTGGTACTCCACTTGTCACTGCTTTGAGGTCAGATTTGGAGTCTGCAACTTTTACAGTGTGGGTTCTGTCAGTGAGCCAGTTGGCAAGCCATCTTGTGACGTAGGGATTTATACCTAGTTTAGTGAGTTTAGCTATAATTCCAGAATGGGGGATGGTGTTGAAAGCCTTGGCGAGGTCAAGATAGGCTGTGTGAATCACCTTACCCTCATCTACGGCTTTGGTGACTGCCTCAAAGAAGTCAATCAGGTTCAGGAGGCATGATCTCCCTTTCACAAGCCCAAACCTGGTGTGATCCAGAGGAGTCTGGAGGTTACTAATGTCTTTGTTTATGAGTTCCATGATGATACGTTCCATGGCCTTGTGACCAGGCTCATCAGGCTTATAGGTCAATAGTTCCCGGTATCAGTGGTGGCTCCCCCTTTGTGGAGTGGGATAACTGTTTCTGTGTGTCATTCAGTGGGCACAAAGCCTGATGCGAGGCTATTATTGAACATGGTGCTTAAGTGGGGAGCCAGTTCGTTCTGAAGTTCATGTAAAACACAGCCTGGGATGTTGTCCGGTCCCATGGGTGCTGTGTTTTTGGCTTTAGAGAGTACAGCTTTTACCTGTGTAGTTGTGATTACAGAGACTCTGCATTCTTCCTGTATAGATATGGGCCCTTTAGAGAGTGAGAAGGGAGTAAAGTTAGCACTGAACCTATCTGCCAGGATGTTGGCAATATCAGTTGGTTCTGCAATTTTCGTGCCTTTGTTCCAACAATATCTGTGGTGTGTTCTATAACAGCATCATGCAGTAGTGTCATATAGAACTCTGTAGGGGTTCTCTTCTTACACATGGCAGTTGTGGATGCTTAGTGTGTGTTTCTATATCTGTGTCTGGAATAATGTGCTTTAGGCTAGTCACACTCAATACAATTCAAATGCCCTACTTTGGCAATCCTGTTGATGTCATTCACTGTGAAATACACCTTTATGGAAGGGGCATTCCAACAACCCCATGGTGCATCCTATAACAGCATCATGCAGTAGTGTGATATAAAACTCTGTACATGGCAGTTCTGGATGCTATCTATGTGTTTCTACGCCTGTGTAGGGAGCAATGCATTTTAGGCTAGGCATACTCAGTACAATTCAAATGCCCTACTTTGACAATCCTGCTGATGTCATTCACTGTGAAATACATCTTTGGGGAAGGGTCATTCCAGTAATCCTTGTGGTGTGTCCTATACCAGCATTATGCTGTAGTGTGATATAGAACTCTGGTAGGGGTTCTATTCTCACACATGGCAGTTGTGGATGCTTTGTGTGTGTCTCTATGTCTGTGTAGGGAACAATGCATTTTAGGCTAGTCACACTCAGTACAATTCAAATGCCCTACTTTGGCAATCCTGCTGATGTCATTCACTGTGAAATACACCTTTAGGGAAGTTGGCATTCCAGCAATCCCTGTGGTGCATCCTATAACAACATCATGCTGTAGTATGATATAGAACTCTGATAGGTGTTCTATTCCCACACATGGCAGTTGTGGATGTTTTGCATGTGTTTCTATATCTGTGTAGGCAGCAATGCATTTTAGGCTAGTCACACTCAGTACAATTCAAATGCCCTACTTTGGCAATCCTGCTGATATAATTCACTGTGAAATACTCCTTTGGGGAAGGTGTACTCCAGTAATCTCCATGCCATATCCTATAACTGCGTACTGCTGTAGTGTAATATACTAGTTAGGTAGGAGTTCAAATCCCAGACATAATAGGTGTGTGTGTGTGTGTGTGTGTGTGTGTGTGTGTGTGTGTGTGTGTGTGTGTGTGTGTGTGTGTGTGTAGTGTAATATACTAGTTAGGTAGGAGTTCAAATCTCAGACATGACAGGTGTGGGTGTGTGTGTGACAAACAACTGGATTCAATGTGGAGTGGGTTTTGCAAACTTCTTATATGGTGGCCCAAGTATATATCAGCTAAACAGCATTAGCAAACCTTGCATTACCCAGGGAACACTCTCAACCCATGTCTCATACACACACACACTTGCCTAGGCAACAGCCACTGTGTTGGTAGCACCCTGCATATTGCCCACTGATAGTAACCATGGTGTGATTGCAGTGGGCAACAGAGGGCATGGCACCCTGTCCATCAGTCAAATAGACATGTACATGCTGACAGTGCACCTTCCCCATGTTCCCCACTGGGCACCTCCGACACCTGTAGTCCCATCAAATTTGACCCACAAAGGACATACCGTGCCTGAAACACAAGCCCTGTATGGACAGATGCCATTGACACCAGGAAATACCGGTATCATGCTATCAATGTAGGTGCAGGGTCAACCTGCTGTCCATTAACAGTTACCACCACATGAGGTCAGAACTGGCACATCTGATGATAATCTCTGTACACAACATGGGCCAGACACCCCAGGTACAGTTCCACATGTCACTGTACATGCATGTGGGAGGTGTGCACATCCCAGACACTGTCCATATCATGGACTAAGGAACACATACATGGCAAGCAATGCACAGCAATGGCCACATGCAATAGTCACCCAGGTGACTGGATGGTGAATACAATACACACCTGTGTGGGCAACTCCAGACACTACACCCCTGAGCCACAATGCAGACCATTGTCATGTGGCCTAATGCCAAGGTATACCCATCAGCTAGCCTTGTATAGCCATCTGGCACCATCGACCACAACACACCAGTGAAGCAGTGCACCTATGCATGTCAGTACTGGCACCTGTGTGTGTGTGTGTGTGTGTGTGTGTGTGTGTGTGTGTGTGTGTGTGTGTGTGTGTGTTGTATGATGCGTATGACCACATTCACACTCACTACAACCCATGTCTGTGTGTGTGTTGCATGATGCATATGACCAAATTCACACTCACTACAACCCCCATTGGCATAATGAATCATGCTGTCTGATGTCAGACACCTCAACATACCCTTTGTGCATATAACCTCCGTATGACCCCTGTGGTGCATGTGATACCTGCACAGTACCATGTTGTGGCAATCCCACTAGTGATGAGTTGTAATACTGGCCCTTCCAAGTGTGTCAGTGTGTGTGCATCCCTGTGAGAGTGTGGCTGTGTTGACGCTGACACCTGTTCATGCTGACAGGCATGTGTACTACACCTACCGCATAACTACCATATCCCTGTTGTTTTTGTCACTCGCCATCACATACACGTTTTGAGGGCTCCTCAACATGCAACTTATGTGATGCCTCCAATAACTTCATGAAAATGTGATAGCACTACATAGTCGTCAGGGGTTTGATACCTTGTACTGGTAGATGTGTGACACAAACATGCTTATGTTTTATTTTCCCACCCCTCCCTGGCCTTTCTTTGCCTCTGTCTGCATCTCAGTCTCCATCTCTGGTGGATGTGGAGACTTACACCTGCTTTGCTTAAGCAGCAGCATGTGTATTTTAAGTGATGCTCAGGATCAGCTGATGGCCTCTGCATGAATTGCAGCCCTCCTCTAGCTGATTGCATGTGGAACAGCTGTGGTAACATTCTCATAGCTAATTGCATGGAAACACACTCCAATATCTAGGAACATCATGTTGGTGTTGGGCCTTTCATTCACTGTGACCAGGAACACGATCTGTTGTTTGTCAAACAGCATCTCAGCTGGATTGGAGATTTACCTCTAACAACATACACTGTGGAAACAGGCCAACACACAGGAAGGGGATGTGCCTGACCTGATTACAGACTGTAAGTGCTACTATACTACATTTGGAGTAATGTTGGTTTAACAGGGTGTGTGTGGATATGGCTGTCCTACATGTTTTAATACCTGCCATGTCAGTGCTATGATTATGAGGAAACACCGATCTGTAGGGTCATTTGCAGACTGGCCAGTGTGTGGTACCTTTTGTTTCAGGTGTTACCCACAGAACACCTATCTGTGAACAACAGAAGGTAGTGTGAGGATTGCCATTTGTAAATGGTGACAGCCGTGAGAGTTACTGACTTCATATCCCTCATAGGACATATGTTGCAACAGACACTGTTACAACAGTGAATGTATGAGGCTATCACAGCAACATGTCAATATTGGCCCTGTGTATGTGCCTCCAGCCACAAATCTGTCAACCTTTGCACATATGTCATGCAGTAAGGGGTGCATATGTGCCTTACACCATAAATAGTGACATCATATCTGATAACAAGCCAGTGAGATATCAGACTGCTACACATGTTACGTATAGAAGGGGTTATATTTGATGACATAACCTGGACAATCTGTGGTTGTGTGTACAGTACTGAGGTCTGTTTACTTATGGTGATTGTCGGCAGTGTGTGTATTGTTAATATGTACTGTGGCCTGTGTACAGACTGTGGTAGATGTCATTGTTCTTGGACCTGTTCTATCTGATGTTACATGCTGCTCCACTGTATGTTACCCTATTGGCTTACATGTTTGTAGGGCCATACATGCACATGTCCCATACCACAGACAGGCATTGGGCCACACTGTGCAGTGGCCCAGTATATGTAGGGTTAGCGTATGAGTGGCACATATGAGGTTGGTGTTGAACAGATAGTCCATATACTGTAATACTATGCTAGCATACCATATGTGGCTGTGGCTTTGTTCACATTGGTTGTGGTTATGCACTTTCACACAAGTGTATGTTACCCTGTGCTTTGGCATGCCTGTAGAGCCTGCTATATATGCAGGTACATGTGCATTCCCCCATAGGAAATGTAGGCCAGTGTTGAGCCGGTCTGCCTGTAGCCTGCACAGTGCTTTGTTACATGCCTAGCAGCTTAGTGTACTTACCCAGTGAGATGTAATGTCCAGATACTTGCCAGATGTACTGCTGTCGGGCCACCATAACAGTCATGTATGTCAGACAGGGCAATGGGATGCTGTACAGATGTATGTCAATATCTAGTGGGTAGTATGTGGCCATGGCACCTCTGTACCAGCAGTTATTATATGGCAAGACAGACAGGGATGTGTGAATGGATAACCTATGGGGGCACATGTATACCAGTAGATACGTGTTATACCCATCTATATGGCTGTTTACATCCACATTGTCAGGATTGGTCCACATGTCTTGCACTAAGGGGTTATGTGTCTACCTCTGGACTGTCCAGAGTATGTCAGACTGTCCACATATATTGGCCATTATCTCTGCTGTAGTCCACAGGAGCATTACATGCTAGCAGTGGTACTGTACTATAATGTCCTTAGGATGTCTGTCAGTAGCCAATGGCACACATGTGAAATGCAGATGTGACCTCCCATACACACCGTATCTGTGAAGACACTCCCTATTACAGTAGCAAAAGTCTACAAATATACCTGCTATACATACCTGACATCCCCTTGCACTACGAAGTTGGGACTATAGGAGCTGAGATAGAGCTACACTCCATGATCAGGACATATGGTGAAGATATATGTACATATAATTATCTAGATATCTATATAGACATACACATATAAATATCAACATGCATAGATGGATATGTATATGTACATAGATATACATATAAACACCAAGATATATACATATGCAGAGCAATATATGTCTACACATATACAGATAGAGATACATATGCACATATATGTATGGATATCTACATATATATTGACAGTAGTAGGTATATCAGAATAGATCTGTATGCACATATAGTTATTGATATCTACATATATACCAACATAACTAGGCATATCTGTACACATAGCATGTGCATATATATATAGCTATATATACATACATCTATATATACATATACGTATATCTATATATACATATATCTATATATACATATATGTATATGGGAGCGCTACAAAATCCTGAAAGCACAAAATCCAGAAGACTATCAGGGGTGAGCTGCCTTAAGGTATATGGATGTACATTACCATATAATCTACCTTGGGTAGATGCAGGCTTACTGCCACCTGCCATATAGACTGTTCTGTTTGTCAGTGTGCTTGTGATGGTGTCAGTTATGCCTTGTTATGTAACAGTTACATCCCATTGTGTCAACTGAGGTCTTTTCCCCCTAGAGATTGTTTACAGAGTGTAGATAGAGGCTGTTGATCTATACATCTGCATTACTTACTGTTGATTGTTTGGTATCCTGTGGCTCAGTCTGTCTTTACTATTGTACTACTTGATGGCCTTGGCCTGGACAGCAACATTTGTTAACATTTCCAAACTACTGTATTACTATAACTATTTCACAGTTGCATTACTCAGTTTATATGGATGTCCATGTCAAAACAGCTATATGACATCACATATACAACTGTAATAATACACAAATGCAGATTTCCCATTTATGCAAACCTATGTATGGCGTTATATCCTTTGAACTCTCTGTGGGTATATGTTGCAGGCAATGATTGTCATTTGTATGGGTGGCTCATACAGTCTCCAGTTGGTAAGGTGGTAACTGTAGGAATAGTGGCTGTTCTATATTGTGTGCACCTTCTACATATGTATCTTACTATACATATCTCTACGTGAGTACGTGTAGTTGCATATATATATATATATATATATATATATATATATATATATATATATATATATATATATATTGTTGTGTCTTTCGGCTTATCCCGGTTAGGGGTCGCCACAGCGGAACTCCGGTCCACTAATGTTTGGTAGTGGATTTTTACGTGCCGAGTTACCAGCCCTGACGCACAACCTTCAACTAAGGCACGCCCATTCACGCATACCTCCACACAGAAAACGCTCTAGCTGAGAATCGAACTCGACAACGTCTTGCTGTGAGGCGACAACGCTACCGCAGCACCACTACCGCGGGATTATATGTATATATATATATATATATATATATATATATATATATATATATATATATATATATATATATATATATATATATATATATATATATATATATATATATATATATATATATATATATATATATATATATCTCTGTATCTGCATATATGTGTCTGTGTATATGTATCCTAGGGATGTTGATTGCTACCACATTGTACATTCCCTATGGGAGCCAGACTGTACTGCATGATATGTTACTGATACCAGCCTGACATCATAAAGGTGGGATGGATTGCTGTTAACATCTTGTGCCCATGTCATGTCAGGTCCTGGGTATCGGGGCTGCAACAGTTGGCAGTGTATTGCAGGCCAGACATGTTTGACTGTGGGGGGGGGGGTACCTAATCATACAAGACATATGTTGTTTGGGGCCTGTCAACCCCAGTAACGGTGCATGTGGACATATATGTTTATGTTATGTTCCCATTGTTATCTACAGATGTATGTCCATATATACCTATGTAGATACATATATCTGCTTACATATATATATATATAACTTGCTGTATATATGTAGACATATAGATGTAGACATATATATTTATAGATGTATGCATTCGTATGTATATATGTTTACATTTATATATATATATATATATATATATATATATATATATATATATATATATATATTTCTATATTATATCTATATCTACATATATAGGTACAGTATATCTATTTAGATAATAATATCTACACACACACACACACACACACACACACACACACACACACACACACACACACACACACATACATGTTGGCAAACATTCCCTGTACTGTAGAATGACTGGGCTGGATGATATGTTTGTGACAACGTCAGACTTATGTATATCTGACATGGCTTAGGGGTAAATCCCTACAGCAATACTGTGCAGGGTCCTCGGTTTGAGCCTTGCAAATGCTGTTTATTTTGTTGCTGGGCAGAACAAGGGCCATTGGATACAGAGTGATTAAGGCACTTTTGAGCAGTTGCATATGGGTTTGCATGGAGTTAAGCACTGCTAACTGCAGGTTACAGTTTCTTATACACAGTTAGCTTCTAAATTGCTTAACCTGTGTACACATTGCTTACCCACGCACAAACAGGCTTAAACCCGCTTACTGCTGCTTAAAAGTGCTTACTCCCGCTTAGCCCCACACTAATTTATTTAAAAAAAAGAAAAAAAGGGTTGATAGGAAAGTGGTGAAAAAGGGGCACAAAGAGGGAAAGGCAATAGGAAAAATAGCTAGGGATGTACAGGCAGGGTGTAGGGAAGGTCCATAGCTGCCCATTTCTTATACAGCAACAGCTGTGCATATACACTGAATTTGGAGGTAGATTTGGACACTCAAACCCCTGAGAGAGGGGTGAGGACAACAATAATATGTTGTGATGGCAATTAGACCTGATTACATGTGTCCAGTGGACACATGTGTGAAATGGACAGCTATGTATGGGGTGTCATTTTTTTGGGGAACAGATTGCCCTTTTTTATTTTTTTTAAGTTGAGAATGGGATGTTAGGGAGGGGTAGTAGGTATATGTGGGGAGGCAGGTTGGGTAGGCTAACAGACAAGACAAACAAGATGCATACAGGGGCAGTATATGACATATGTGGAGGTAAACACCTTGATGGGGAGGGGTTTGGGAAATCGGAAGTCCATGAGCCCACTAGTGGAAACAGTGGGACTGAGGTCCCCACTCATGGGCAGTCACCACTGAACCTTCACTGTCCTGATGGTGGCTGTGCTGGGGGCTGAGTCACAGAGCCAGACTGATGCTCTAGTCATGACTTGCGGCTCTCAAGCTGGCATAGAAGATCACCAAGCTGCTGGTTGAGCTCTCTACGCACCATGACCCGGACCTGGTGACGGGTGACAGGTACCTGCCCATGCCCACCCCCGGGGGATGCGAGCCCCATCCCTTGAGGCGGTTCCACTCAAAGGTGGTGCAGGACCAACAGACGAGGAGATCCCAGGTTGGGCCCCAGACATGCTGGTGCCTGGTGCCACAGCCAGCTGAGGTGGGACAGTTGGGTCCGCTGGGACCAGCCTTCCCAAACGTGCTACAGTGTTTAGATTTTATCATCATATGTGGGTTAGTAATAGTCAACACATTCCAGGGTTAGGTATAACAGCATGCATAGATATTCCCATTAACCCAGAAACCAGATATTGAACGGCTGCATAGCAAACAGAACACATGTATATAAGGGACCACAGTGGTAATTACAACAGCTTGCAGGTACATTGATGGCACCATGCCACCAATGTTAGAATAATTTAATATAGCACATGCATGGAAGCAAATATAAATGTTTATTTACCAATATGGCATAGGGTGGCCATGGTGGTGAAGCGGATAGCATTGCCGCCTCACAGCAAGAGGTTCTCTAGTTCCATTCTCGGCTGGGGTGCCTTCTGTGTGGAGTCTGCATGTCTTCCCTGTGGTCACGTGGCTTTCCTCTGGGTGCTGTGGTTTCCTCCCACATCCCAAAGACATGCTGTATGTGGATTGGACACTCCAAATTGGCCCTAGGTGTGAGTGTGTGCATGCGTGTGCCTTCTGTGGAAGGTTGGGTGCTGGGCTGGTACCTCAGCACCATAAAACTCCACTGCCAATCATGAGCAGACAGGTGATCTGCTGTGGCAACCCCTAACTGGGAAAAAGCTGGAAGAAGAATTAACCAATATGGCATAAGCAGACTATTGGAGACATTACATACTGGTTGGGGTGGATATGTAGTTTATTGTTGGAGATATGGTGGGGGGCAGATGTCAATTAACAACTAGTATATTCCTGTAGTCCACATTACTTTCCTAGTCAGTGCTGTTATTTGTACCTTACAAGTATTACTACACTACCCTATAGCCTTAGTTTGGACAGTGATATGGCTGTTGTCATCATTATACATGAACTTGTTTTACCTGCAGTATACACCTCTTACCTGGTATACCTGTGGAGGAAATGTTTGTTAACATTAACTAACTGTTTTTACACATACTCCCAGATTCCAGGTTGATGTCGTACACATAGCTATCCAACTCTTTCTGCACAGACTCTGGCCATGTCTTGACCACATGCAGGTGTACCAGGACATATCTAGACTATTACCCTCTTCAACCTTTATTGACTTGACACACATATACATGCCTTCCTACACAGTTATATTATGTAGCGCAGTGTGGATGACAGTGATCAGTGATACTTTATTATTTAGAGAAACTGCAACACTCACTATGCCCTACAATACCAGAGTAAACAGTACCAGTACAGGGTATGAAGGGTTTTATTTCTTGGCACAGTGTTCGTATCCGACGTATCTGTGGGAGCGATTATTGTTAGCACTACCTGATTGTTGCCACACAAAGTTTCAGATTACACATTAGTATTATGCACATACATCTCACTCTGTTATTATACACACTCTGGTCACAGCTTGACAACATGGGGGAGTAGATAGGACATACTTGGCTTATTACTCTCCTTACAGTTTCAGGTGTTGCTACAGTGACAGGTTTGTTCTCATAGATGTTTGACAATCACTTGTATTCCCTGTTTGCTGGCTAAACATTGGGATCATCCCACAAACTTCCCAGGGGGACAGGGGGACAGGCAGCAGATATGGGCCTATATACTGGACATCCTGGTCTTATCTGTACAGTTGTGGGGGTATGATTCTGTATGCTGCCTACTTCCACTCCCGGGATTCAGACCATGGCTGTGTCTTCTACAACTTACAGACTGTCCATCAGAGTTGTGTGTGCTATATAGATATTGCTGTATATCTCTTATCTGCTTTCTATCTTATTATTCTCCTGTGCTTTGGCATTTTGACCTTGTATTACAACACTCTTATACAGATATCCTAGACAGTTATATTTTGTAGGACAGTGTGGGCAACAGTGATGACTACTACCTCATTATTCAGAGCAACTGCATCAGTCATAATGCCATACAATACCAATGTAAACAGCACCAGTACAGGGTAACATTCTTGTATTTCTCGGACAGTGTTGGTATCCGACAGACCTGTGGAAGAACTGTTTGTTAGCACTCCCTGGATGTTGCCGCACACAGTACCAGATTACACATTACTAATATGCACATACATCTCACTTGACAACATGGGGATGTAAATGGGACATACATGGCTTTTTGCTCTCATATGGTTTTGGGGAGTTGCTAGTGTGCCAGCTTTATTTTCATAGATGTGTGTCAATCAGTTGTATTTCCTGTTTGCTGTCTATATGTCTGGGATCATCCCATTGATTTCACAGGGGGACAGGTTGACAGGCAACAGATATGGGCCACTTTACTGGACATGCTGGACATATCAGTACAGTTGTGGGGTATGATTCTGTATGCAGACTACTCCCACTGCCAGGATTCGAACCATGGCTGTCTGAGCTAAAAATATAACAGTGTATAGCTCAGTTGCATGTGCTAGCCAGGTTTTATTGTCTGCCATTTCCCAGTTTTCTATCTATGTGTCTCTCAGTTGTACTAAATGGCCTCAGGGGATTACACAAATTATATACATGCATTCCTACACATTCTATTTATGGTGCACAGTGTGGGTAACAGTGCTTAATACAACAGTACTATTACTTGATTGCAAAGCCATATTCTGCAGTGTATGCAGTACTTGCCTTGAACAATACAGGTTTTATACAGGAAATTAATTTACTAATACTTTTAGTTTTATTTTCTATGACAGTAAATGCATGAGTATTACTGACCTGCCTTGTGTTGCAACCTCGTCAATCAACTGACGTGGGCTTCCTGGTTCGTGGCCCACTCCATTGCAGCTGTGGGGGACATAAGAGGAATATTTAGCCATACCTATCCATGATATACATGAGCTGGCAATTATTACACACATAGTGGGGTGATACTTACACACAGCTGGGACATCTTCTTCTGCTCTAGCATCTTGGATCCACTGGTCCAAGAGGTCCACCTTACACTACTTCAGGTCAGCATAGTGATGCTTAACCTGCTCACCAGTTCGGGTGTGCCACTTGCACTAGTGAGGTCATGGGTGAGATCGTCCCATGCCTCCACCTTATATTGGGAGCTCTGGTACTGACCCTGCAGCAGTCTCTGATCATGGTCTTTGACAAGGAGTCCTGCCATGACTCTGGACTCCTGGATGCACCAGCACTGAGCCCGAAAGCACACACCTTCTCCCATTCTTGACATGGTGCCTGCAAGAGGAAGCTACAACCAGTTATAAGATGTATTCCCTCCTCCTGGGTTTAAGTAGGGCTGATTTCCCGCACTTTTCCATGATTGGCCGGTTTTGAAAAGGCAAAGCTATGGGCAAACCTCTTTACCTAGGGCTGGCATTGTTTAAAGGGGTATACCTCTGGGTACACTGTGTTAGCTAGCCTACACATTACTTACACCTCCTAAGCTGGCCTGTGCAATGCTTAGTATTGCTTACATTAAACACTACATTATATTTCCTTTTTGGCATTGATTTATTATTCATTACACTTTATATGTATACCTAGTATCCACGATTCATGTGTACGTACACTGTATGGGGTCCTTGTGTTTTACTGGGGACTTCAACACCCAATTACAATTACACCTGGCGTCTGTGCTTATTGCTGTACTCCAGTTCACATATTTATGTTATTTAGTTGGTTAAGGCACATATGTCTGTATATGGATTCCTTTCACAGGTTCATTTTGGTTTTACTATGGTGAAGACTTACTTGCTGATACCTCATTCTTCCGCACTTCTGTAATGGCTTGGTGGTTAACTACTGTGACTATGCTGTATAGAGTCCTGGGTTCAAGAGTTGGATGGATGTTGATTTTGTTGATGGGCAGAACAAGGGCATTTGGATACAGAGTGATTAGGGTACTTTTGAGCATTTGTAAGTGGATTTGCGCAGGTTTGTGCTAGGGTAAGCAATGCTTACCTCCGGTTACATATGCTTACAGAGAGTTAGCTTTAAAATTGCTTAACCTGTGTGCGCATTGCTTACCCCTGTGTAAACGGGCTTAAACCCACTTACTAGTGCTTAAATATGCTTACTACTGCTTATTGGTGCTTAAACCTGCTTATTAGTGTTTTATTCATTATGATACTGACACCTCACATGTGCATTTACTGCAGTACTCCAGTTCATTACTATATGTTATTTAGTGGGTTATGCAACATAAATATTAGTCATAATGTGCTGCAGTAGGACTTGAACCAGAAATGCTCTGCCCACTACACTATTGCTATGCTGCTGCATTTGCATATATCGTCTTTGTTATCCTATTCAGCCATTTAAGCTTCATTAACCGTAGCTAAGCGATGGGCACTCCTGCGCACCTATGGTTAGTTTAATTGGATTTAAAAAAAAAAAGTTTGTTCAATTTATTTCTGCATACTTGCTGTTGTACATGAGGGGGACTGATATGTGGACACCTATGAGCAATCTTGCTAATTTTTTAGCCCTTTCTGCTGTTCTTCATCTTGGGGGCATGTATATTCTGAGAGCTCTGCTCTCAGCCATGCCCCCTACACTCTTACACACTCCATGTAAGATTAGGAGCTCAGGCAGCGCTCCTCATTAATATGCATTGTGTGCTGCCGTCCTGCTCCTAAATGGCCACTTCCATGCAGGACTAAGCTAGTCCTGCATGGAGGGTTAGTAAATCTGTGGGATATTCTATTTATTTTGGTCCTTAAGCCTAAAGCTTTTTTTCTCAGAGTACCTCCAAGGAAGACCCACATCACTGGGAGATAGCTCCCTCGGATGAAATTGTACTTTTAGCTGATGACTTAATTCTCTCATTAAATTATCCTGAAATGCTTAATCCAAACATTTGTCAATTTTTTTAAGTGGAGCTACAGCACTATTATAAGGTTAATATAACAAAGTCTGTCATCCTAACTATCCCTTTTCTTTGCTTCAATAATTCATCGAGCACCTCATGATTTACCTACCAAGGAATTAAGATGACCCCTTCTCAAGGTGATTAACAGTGATCTGAATGTTAAAAATCTGCAAAATATTATGATAGTAGATCCTTGTTCTTACTACAAACAGAACTTATATATTTATCGTCCTACTCAAAATAATCCTCTTTGTAAAACTCCTGCATGTTCTGACAAGCTTCCCTAAACACATTTTCACAAAGCAGGTTTAGATTTGGGATAAAACATCTTGTTATTCATGATATCTAGCAATAACCTTTGCAGTCCTATCTCCATACTATGCCCAGTCTGCTCCATTCTTTTCAAATAGCAGCTTAGAGGGTTACAATTCTTTGTTGGCAGCTTCAAGTTCTTGTTCCCTGAAAACCTTTTTCAGGCAGCAGCTGTATATTGTAGCTTTCCACCTGCAGACGCAACAAGGGAGAAAGCAACACATAATAAGAACCTTAAGCTCAAAGTTATATGAATATTGTGTGATGTCCCTTCTCTGGGCCAGTGAACAAGGACCCTCATTCCTCAACATTGCCACCAGTGGGGAGCATTCACTGTGAAAAAAATAGACTCACAGTATTTTCAGATGCAGCCCTCTGCATCAAGTACAGTTTCCCTTAAGAGCACACATAGAATGCCCACCCCAGTCCTGGGGCTGGCCTTTCTTTCCAGGACCCAAATAACACTCCCCACTAATCACTATAGTGCTGAGTCCCTAGCCTAATATTCCAAGCCAAGTTCTCCACCACCTTCTCTGTGAAATCAGTGCTCTCACTGTCCCTATTCAAAGTAGCTGTCACACACACTGTCTTTGAGATTTAATTTTCACACACACAAACCCAGCTGGGAAAGGCTGGCACAGCTTACCCACTCTTGCAACTCCACCCAGACTATAAGGTAGATTTGCTGCCACCAGAACACCCAAAGCCAATGGAATTTAAGGCACTTACCAGGGTATCTAATTACACTTAGTAAAATGAATATTTACACAAATGGTAGTGTTTAACCAAGCAGCAAGACTTTCAGGAATGAGGAGCCACAGTGCCAATAAATAAATGCAAGTACTCTCAAAGATTAAATATTTTCTAAAAAACTAGCCACAATGAAAGGTTTAGATATATTTAATAATAAATAATAAAAAAATGAAAGTACTGAATATCTATTTATAATCAACACCAGGGTTTCAATCACAAGAAATGTAAAATAAAACACAGATGGATAGACTCAGACAGATACAAAAAAAATGTAGCTAATCTCACTACATTTTTTTAACTGACTGAAGAATTACTGTTCTCTAGTTAGTTATTAAAGCAAGGCAATATGAAAGTGGATGTGTTTCTGAGGGCACACCTCACATCTCTTACCAGTATTCAAATACAATTTCAGTGCTGGCTACAGAATGTCATCATATCTGGTCACCTGACTCTGTGGTTCCCACACTATCCCTTCACTAGAAACTAAGTCAAGATCTGGCACTGATGTATCGCAATACACACATAGAATTTTAAATAAGGTTTATTACAGCATCTTGATATTGTAAAACAAATCCAACACTCCCATCCTTCCAGCAGAAACTAATAAGCCATTCTCTGCCACCCCAGAGTAGCAATTAGCTCACCAGTAAGGACAATAGTGCAGGATCCCAACCCTGGCCTTTCACAGACATTGCATCTCTGGCTGCATGCGGATCTGTGAGATAAGATCTTTATGGCCTAAACCAAGTCATTTAATTTCAGGCTATTTTTCTCAGCGTTAGCTGGACTGAGCTTAAGCCCTTCCCTTCCAGTATCCTCTGTTAAAACATATGCATTTCATCAGTTACAACAATATAGTCTGACATAAATGTATATTTTTGCTTCCACAAACAGCTTTATTATACGTTAAACAGTAGCCAAATAACACGTATTTCGTCACTAGAATTAGACTTCATCAGACAAGAAAAAACATGACAAACAACCATTTTTATATGCTGACCTTTTGTTTAAAATACCCAATAAGAATCTAGCAATCCTCATAGAATATGAATGAATGTGCGCATGCACTGAATACAAATATAAATGTATATGACATTGAACAGATCAAAATAAAATGCTGCGATTCACAGATGTAAAATATATAGAATGTATATATGAATATATATACCACTTGTACAATAACAAATGATGTCATAAAACCAGTTTATATATATATATATATATATATATATATATATATATATATATATATATAAAACTTCGTGGCTACACTAGTTTGAAAATAGAGACTAATTTGTATTAAAAAATCACCAACAGTACTCCCATCTAGTGGTCAAAATTGGATGTGCACTGAATTTCCACCCTAAATTTAGTGCACCATTAATGGATAGCAACTGTTTTACATTGTATCTGAATAAATGATGAATATATATATAGGAGTCTATGAAATATAAAAAATATATGTATATATATATATATATATATATATATATATATGGAATAGATAACGATTATATATAATATGCATATTCTAAATATATGAATGAATGTTGTTGTAAATGAGTTAGATATATACACAAGTGTAAAAATGGAAAAATGGATAATCACCAAACATAAAACAATGACAGACCATAAATTAATAATATAATAATAATGTAAAATAATATATTGTATATATATATATATATATATATATATATATATATATATATATATATATATATATGTACAGGCATGACGTGTGATAGAGCAAATGTATAAAAAATACCTCTGAATTCTATACCAACCCCTAGATCAAATGTATAAAAAACATGTTGTATAATCTAAAATTTCATCTGAAAAAGTTTATAAAAAATGGATTGATGCAAAATAAACTATCAGAAATGTACCAGGTAGGTAAATATATAAATATATAAATATAAATATGAATATGAATATAAATATGAACAACTTGAAAAATAACAGAACATCTCCAGGAGAGCGACCATTGCAATTTCAATTTAAGATAGTTACCAGTCCTTGAAAGAAATCACAGTTCCACAGAAAAGGACCAAATCCAACTTCAGTTCATAAAAACACAGCACTGCTTTATTCAAGAGACACAAGCGCTTTCACTACAGCTTCATCATATATACATTCTATATATTTTACATCTGTTTATCGCAGCATTTTATTTTGATCTGTTCAATGTCATATACATTTATATTTGTATTCAGTGCATGCGCACATTCTTTCATATTCTATGAGGATTGCTAGATTCTTATTGGGTATTTTAAACAAAAGGTCAGCATATATAAATGGTTGTTTGTCATGTTTTTTCTTGTCTGATGAAGTCTAATTCTAGTGACGAAATACGTGTTATTTGGCTACTGTTTAACGTATAATAAAGCTGTTTGTGGAAGCAAGGTTGTCCGGTGCAGTCCATCCTCTTCACAGTGCTTGTTTTGTTTAATAGTTTGTTTTTGCACTGCGCTTCATATCCTGGTTTATAAATGTATATTTCTTTTCTGTCAGCAGGATCCACTGTTGATACATTTTTAACATAAGCAACTTTACAAATGCATTTGTAATGCAAACATCTGTACAAATCAGTTTGATATTCAAATGTCATATAATTCTTTGCAAAACTCCAGCTGTACAAAACTCCAGGTAGCTATGCTGGCATATGTTACCTATGCACTGACATACTCCCTCTGGCACAGCTGGCACTACCTCACATCATCACACCTTACAATACAGAAATGCAGTCTACTCAATATTTTGAAAAATGTTTCCTCCACTTGTAAAAAGATGCTAGCCAGGAATTCAAATGTTCCCACTTGATAAATGAATGATTCATTAATCATGGCTTGCCTTTATAGTATCAGAGGTGGGGAAATAAATGTGTCATCCTAATCCTAGATGAATGCCATGTATAAGGAAACAAATGAGCCCTATCCATTGGGAGGGGGACATGATGGCCAGAACATATAGGGTCAAAAGACAAGTAAAAATTAAATCTTCCTGATGTCACTTGTTCTACAGTGAGATGTTATATAACTTAAGAAGTTTTAGCTATGATAATTTGCATCTTGATTAATCCAATGCAATCATTTGTACAAAGGCCATTATGACTGAGTGGTCAGATTACTGAGAGAAAAACAAAACATACATGTGAGGCAGTTTCACAGGAGTGAGAACAAGTAGTTGTTTTATATCCATTGATCTAACATGGCTTTAGCTGTAGAGACAATTATGGATTCACTTCTGTGGAAAAGAATTTCAGAATGCATTGATGACAAGCTCTGGGTGGGGAGTTTCATTGAATCCAAGACAACATAGTAGTGTTTTATGCTGTCTTGCAAAAGAGGAATTTACTCAAACCGAAGGTGTTAATTTCTTGTGATATCCATATGTTGTGTCTAGAAGTATTTTGTTTTTGCTACTTTTATCAACATGCATCATCAAGCAGCAAGCTCTCATCTCTCAAATGCTGTATACAAGTCATTCATTCCCCTAGCAGGTAAGAGTTGAGCAGCAGAGATTGGAGCTGTCACCCATTCAAGGGTAAAGGACTATGTGGGTGTAAGCTCCTAATATGCCTATGACTGCCCTAAGGTTCAACATGCAATGCATGTCAGCATGGGCATGTGGCTTGCTTTCATGGCTGGCAACTTTTCAAGACTCAATACCCCCCCACCCCCACCCCCACCCCCACACACACACACACACACACTTAAAACCATCACTTCTGTTGGATCTCTAGTGTCCACTAGAGATTCTTCAGTAGGAACCAGCAACCAGATAAGCACCCCATCATCTCTTTCTCAAAGGAAGATAAGCCAACAACATTTTCTTTATCCACATTAGCTTCAGCAGGCTCCCAATCTACTGTTTAGACTCAAGTCTTCTAGGGCTAGTCATGGATTCATACTTCTGTACTAATGGAGCTGTCCTAAGCAGTATAAATATTAATCCTTTCTGACATTGAGTGGTAGCAGAGAAAGTGCAATCATTCTTTCCATATTCAAAGAGAATAATAGCCTTTTAAACAACATGAAGTGACCCTGGAATTAGACTAGATAAGTAAGGGAGTGTTGGCATCCAAAGTAAGCTTACCCCCCTCCTGAAATAATGCATATTTTTAACTATGTATTTGCAAGAATTCTGTTCTTTCATGTAAACCTGTTCATCACTTATAGATACTAAAGGTAAGGGGTCTGAATGTACAAGCTCTTGCATTTAGAGCTGGAACATTTCAAAAGTAAGACAATAGACACATTTGCAGTGTATTGGTCATACCAGGCTCTTACGAAGACCTGGATAAGACTAGAGCTGTTTGCATTACTCAGAGTTTAGCAAGTCATTTCAAATGGTGGCATACAATAATTTAAATGAGCACAGCTGACAGACCTTGAGAGAGTCTTATGATGGCAAAAGATGAGAACACAGCATTTAATAGAAAATAAGAGTGCACTTAAATGAAATAATGGGTAAAAGCATGGGCCAAAACCATTGCTTTCAATGGATCTGTAAGTGACACTACAGATAGTCTGGAAAGACAAAATTGCGTGGGTTTTTTTACATCACCATGGTCTGCAGTAGAGCCTAAGCATAAGGAAGCAATGCAAGGTTAGTAAAAGGGCATGGAAGGATTGAAGAAATTCTCTAAATCATATAAGATTAAGCTCAGAGGAAAAATAAGCAATACATCCTGGGGGAAAAAAACAAGAGAAAAAAACAGAGTTAGAGAGAAAATAGTGGTGAAAACAAATGTGGACATAAACCCAAGAAACTTTTATCAAAACAACTAAGCATCTGCAAGCAATACATGAAAGGAAAAGGTAACGCTAGTGGGATAGTGGAATTTCTAGAAACAGATATCACCATTGACTAAGTTATTGACGAAAATATGATTTATAGTATGTCATTATAATATGTAAGCACAGAGAATTCATCAATGTCCTGCTTGATTACAACCCAGGCATACAGTGTTAATATAGCTCTTAACTTCTTTCTGCAAGAATCATGGGATTGTACGATCATAAAAGGTTACTAGGCTAATGGACCTAGAGCCTTTTTAAGCCTAGACATTCAACCCGCAGTTTTACCAATTATCAAGGCTCATTTGCTAGAATGGCTTTGGTATACGCCTGTGCCTTAGGTCATCTAAATAATCAAGGATAAAGCCAGAAATAATGAGAAACAAAGGCCCAAAATTAGTAGCAGATTTTAAAAAGCATTCTATTTTTTAATTGATAGAACAGCAGATTTTGCATTGAGATGCATTTTATGGAGAAGAATAGGTAGTAAATGCCTGGAATTAGCTTTTGTCCACAGTGATTTACTGGAAAATAACATTTTTTTACAAGGGAAAGGGCAAGGATATTAGGCAAAATCGGGGACAGTTCAGAGCTATGAAGTGAAGACCCGAGCTTTCACTTTGTATGTCTGAGAAAGAGAGAGCGAGAGAGAGAGAGAGAGAGAGAGAGAGAGAGAGAGAGAGAGAATATGACGAAAATATGTGACAGATTTTAGCAGTCCTAGGTTACCCTCTTGTGGCTGAATGCATCCACTGCAGTAGGAAATTACTGTTGATGTTTTGCTGTGGACATTTCCTTTGTATACTGTTTTAAAGCTATTTAAGTGCATTTCATAAACATAATTTATTAGTCAGAGAAATATATTGCTGAATGTTTAGCTCTAATATTCATTATTTTATCATAGTCTACATTTTTTATTGATTTTGTCATGTCAGACTCATGACCTCTAAGACCAGAGCACTAGAGCTTATCCTAAGATTCAAGTTAAGTGAAGATACAGATACAAGGCTCTTGCAAATCCACAGCTGGCTTCTTCACCTCACCCAGCATCCTCATCAATGGTTCCATAGCTTGTAAAAGTAGGAGCAGGGGAAGTTGGTACCCTTGCTAAATACCCTTTGATAGAAATAAAAAGTGTGGGGTGATATTTGTTAAGACAATTGCATGAGGCTGGTTAAATCAATAAAGCCTCAAGGGATAGTTAAATATTTAATGTCTCTCTATAGGAAGATATGGCTGATGGAGTCAAATGCCTTCTCATAATCAATAAAGACTATCAACACTGAGTCTGGACTGCTCCGAGCCTCCTGCAGCATTAAAATCAATGTCCCAGATCGGTTCATACTGGACCTACCTGGTATAAAAGAAGAATGTTTTGCAGCTTTGGCCCAGGTTTTTGAAATAAATTGTGATGAACAGATTG
This sequence comes from Protopterus annectens, assembly GCF_019279795.1. Taxonomy (NCBI): domain Eukaryota; kingdom Metazoa; phylum Chordata; order Ceratodontiformes; family Protopteridae; genus Protopterus; species Protopterus annectens. Next base: position 352,314,196 of record NC_056745.1, on the reverse strand, counting down.
AGTAATGTTATAGAATGAGAGTTTGGCATTTGCTAAAATTAGGTAATGTGCTTATGATAGAGGTAGATATGACAGATCAGGCCAGGGGTTTAGTATCCTTGAATTACCTGAACCAGTAATTCATCACATGTGTAATGCATGTCTCATTAATTTGACATAGTTCTGTGTCTAGGCTATCTGGTCTTGTAACACAACTTCTAGTACCTTATGAATTGTACATGTGACTTACTTCACTGTAATCAGCTTTATTAACACAACCGTTGCTACAGGATCCAGCTGTAGGAGATAAACTCCTACTCACCATTTGAAATCTAGCTGATATTAATTGTATAGACTTAGAGAGAGACTTCTCATTACAGTTAATAAAAAGCAGGAAAATTCCTAATTCATTTTTTCTGGGATCTACCAGCTGCCTTCCACCTTTGGATGCAATCATAATAATTGCCAAATAATCCCTCATCTCCTTCAATCTTGGACCTAACAACTTGCTTATAAGTTATCACATGGCCAATGGAAAATTGCACCAGCAATTTTTCTGCTGTTTCCACAATTGTCATCTTGTCTTTAAAACAAAATCCAGACTAGCTTTGTAATGTGTATTATAATATTATTGGCTAAAGCAGAAGTGTAGGTAGGCCAGGGTGAAGAGGACTGCTGTCTTGGGAACAAGGTGTTGGGGGTATGACTGACAGATTATGATGGATGGTATTGCAGTAACAACATTCTGAAGTGAATGCTGATACAGTATTTTTGCAGTCAAGGCTGGGTGAAGCACATAAGCACTTTGAGTGTGGCCATTCATTAGTATGTATTACCAAGGCCCTTTTTGAAACTTAGAGTTCAGGGCTACCATATTGGGGAACTGCACATGACATCAGACAAGCTACATATCTGACTAAAATGCTGCAGATATTTACATACTGAAGTAAGTTATTTAACAAAGGATAGCAACAGCAACACAACAAAAATGTTGCAATATTTGGTAAGCTAAATCTTTCTTTAAGTGATTCGTTTTATGGCTGGTTTCATCATCTAGGCCATATGTCAGACTATGAAAAAGAAAATTGAACAACAGGTGTAAGAAGTGAACATGTCCTTATTCTCATGGAGGCAGCAGTAATATACAGTAGTCAAAAATCCCTGCTATTGATAGTTCATCCTAAATATTAATTTAAAAATATGGAAGTTTAAAAGACTAGGCTATTTAAAATGTTGAGTGCGTTCAACAGAATTGAATTCAGTGATTCCATGCCAGTCACAGCTATAGCTTCCTCATCTGGCACCTGATCCAACACTCCCAAACTCTAATGTGAGGAGCTGCAAAATAAACAAATAAATAAACAAAAAACAAAAACAAAAAACAAAAAAACAAAAACAAAAAAAAAGGTCTACTCACCAATGTGGCAATCTTCAGCTAAAGGGCAAGCAATTTCCATTCTCCAAGATCTGCACCCACTAGCTCTTAAGATGTGGAGTGCAAAACAAAAGTTTCATACTAAAACTACAATACTGAAACTTCTGTCATAACAGAAAATGCAGTTTTCACATTAATTCTGAGTGCTTATACTGCACTAGGCCACAAACAGACCATTGAAGCACTTTGGCAAAGAATGCCAGTACTGAGGATTGTGCCCCTTGACATTTACTGCCTTCTTTGCCCAACCCTAGCTACAGCTCTGAAACCTGTTTACAGGACCTTAAATGCATGTTGTCTAAATTTAAAGAAACACACATCAGCATTTTAACAGGGACTGTTTATATTAGGGTTGTGCCCTTATCACAGCTTTTGGCAATTTATGAAGTGTGTATTTAAGCAATCTGAGAATTAAAATATTATGATAAATATATAGAGGGAATAGTGCAGCAGTTCATTTAAGTGATTACAAATTCACATTTCAGCAAAACAGGCACAAGAAATTATGATTACACCATAAGCTTTTTAAGATGGAGTACCTAGGCACAAGAAATTATGATTACACCATAAGCTTTATATATATATATATACATACATATATATATATATATATATATATATATATATATATATATATATATATATATATATCAGTATTTAAGGAAAACACAGAATAAAAGTTCCTATACATGGAAGCATATCCGTCTAGTAATGTATGTTATTAAATGAAACAGCAGCATATAATATAACAAACTGTTAGAATGCATTGTGGACCATGGTTGGGTATTGAAGCCCACAGTTTTTCTACAATTTTTGTAAAATATATTTACACTTTTTGATACATTTTTCTGTAATTTCACACTGACCCTGTGCATTACTAATGAGTGTGTTACCTCCCTGAACAATATAAATGTGGCTGGTCAATCTGCACAGTGTGAAACTCATGTGTGGTCCAGTGTACCAGCAAAAGTGAGATTTCTGTCTTTAACATTTTGAGCCTTAAAACGATCTCAAAACTTAGCTTACTCCATTTGGAGGTTATGGATATGGTCACCAATGTTATCCAGAATCAGCCTCCTCATTGACTGGCAACAGCTCACTAAAGCTAGTTTAAAAGTCTACCACTTCTTTGGTATGTGAAATCCATATGGATTGTTTACAAGGAAATGATTTACTTCTTTTACATAGAATGCACTGACTCTGAATCTATTAGAAATAGGGAGCCCATCTTCCAGGGCTATTTAATTCTTTCTGCTTCAACCAATTTGAAATCTAGAAGCAAAGTTTCATGATTCCTCATAGTGCATGTTAAGACCTGAATGTTATGCACTCCTCCCTCACTAAGAGTGGTCTGGCTAACACATAATCCATTCTGCTCATATGTACACTACTTTGGCTCATAACTGTGTAACCTAGCATATCAGGGTTAATCTGGTTCAGTTCTGTGTCTATCAAGAGGTTGATAAGGACCCTCTGATATCATAACTTCAGCTTTGCCTAGGATTTACTTTTATCCATCACAGAATCTGGGATTTAGAAACATTGTGCTTACAATTGTGGCCAAACTTCCTGCTTAATGTGCATGCATGATGACCTCCAGTGTTCGTTAATGAAGAATGTGGTCAGACAAGTATGCTTGATAGGCAACACATGAAAGATCCTCCTCAAAGCCACAGCAGAAACTGGTGGGCAGGTCATGTAGGACCATAGTGCAGCCACAGGGAAGTATAAGCAGCAGTAATGGTCATCTGTCCAGCATGAGCCTCGATAGTACTCAGTTCAGTTCAATATGCACAGTTCTAGTGAGAGAAAGAAGGTTTGTATCTGCCCTACGTGATCATAAGGCTTGTTTACCTTTATTTTTTCCCAATGATCCATATATGCAGGGAAGGGGTGGCCATGGTTGTGCAGTGATTAGCACTGTTGCCTCACAGCAAGAGATTCTCTGGTTCGTATTTTGGCTGGGGTGTCTTTTCTGCAGAGTCTGCGTGACCTCCCTGGTATGAGTGTGTCTACAAGTGAGTGGTATAGATGAACTACTGCGACAGGGCTAGTCACCCTGCAGTGTAAGCCTTGGCTCAAGATGATTGTCACTGTTGAAGTGACACCCCAACCCCATGTGCAAAATGGGAAAAAGGGGTTGAGGATGGATGGATGGATCTACATATGCAGAGAAGATACTTCTGGAAGGTAGTAAGTGAGATGTGATTAAGGTAGGAGAGTAAAGGAGGTAATAGGGCCATACAAACAAAAACACATAGCATAGACACAACTGCAAAATGAGATAGTTACTTAATCCAGGATGTGGAAAACAATGATCAAGGGAGGTATGAAGCAGATAGATGTCAGTCTCAAGTAACTGAAGACAAGAAAGATACTGAATCAGTCAAGCTAAAGCCATCAATGAAGCACCTAACATGTTATTGTGACAAGAATAAAAGAGACAAAAAGTATTCAACCTTGAGAGACGTGAATCCACAGTCCACACTGTTTGCACTGTGTAACATAATTCTTATACAAGCTGAGCTACTATAGGAATCACACTAAAGGTGTCAGCTTTCCCCTTTGTTGTATGTGCTGACTGATGCACAATGATGATCAGTTAATTTGTGTGCCCTATGCCAGCTGAGGCCAATACACATAATATGTGACACTAGTTGAACTTAGCTTTACAGCAAGCAGTAACTCTCTTCATTGGATGTAGATGAACATCAGTGCTGGTCTATGCATAGGCATATCTGAGGTGTGTTGATCTATTTTTTGACCAAACTAAAGGCTAGAAAGGGGATTATAGAAAGAGATGAAAAGGACAATCAAGTAGAGGGTAGACCAGAAGGCGAGCAACTATAGAGTAACCAGGATGCAAGTGAGGAAGGTGGAGTGTTTTTTTCTTCTTTTTTTCTTTTCCTTTCTTTTATTTGTGGGACTGATGCCCATTTTTCATGCATAAAGAGTTGGGGTAAGGAAGAAAGGGATGTAAGAGGAAGGTAAGTGAGTTAAGGTAGATAGTTGGGGGAGACAGGCATAACTGACAGGATGTGTGATAACAAAATGAGGGAGAAGGAACACAATGTTGAAGGAGACTTCAGACAAACAGATGGAAGGCAATGGTGAAGGGAGAACAAACTAACCAGTATGGGTCTGCATGGACACAAAAATTAGGAAAGCACCAGGTTGGGGATAGGATCAGGTGTTCACGGTGGCAGTTTCTTCCAGCTGAGACTCAGTTAGAGATTACTACTCCCCATTGATGCTGTCACCACTGGGCAATCTCTCAGAGGGGACGAACATTGCTAGACAGGGCTTGACTCAATGAGACACCCCACAATGTCTGCCAGCCACCAAGGGGTGACAAAAAGTGTCACCTCCACTGGCACTGCTACCAGGGAGTACAACTGTATCAGCATCCGATACAGAGCTACTAGAAATAGGTTATGCACAGTAGGGCAGGGGGTGTAGAGCCAACTGTGGCAGTCTAGGACTCAGATGTGCTACGTGCTTCTGGTGGTGGTTGGGATGATGGTGGTGGAGCTGTTGTTGCTACCTGTAGGGCAATGGCAGGCCTTGCTGATGGTTGCAAGTCATGATGCTGCTGCATATAATAATAAAATGAATGGAGAAACACAAAATAGTAAACAAATATAAATGCATGTAATAGGAAAGATAATGACTGTGACGGTGCACGAGACAAAAGTGGAAACACAATGAAAACCTGAAGCTGATATACAGTTTGACTATGATACAATTAAAATATAATATACTTGTAGACCAGAAAAACAATTCCCATTTTAGAAGGATGTTATACACAGCTGAGACAGGGACCTGATCATCACCTTCATTCTGACAGGTAGAGGATTAACAAGATGAGTTAGTGACACATAAAAGTGTCTTTAGTCCAAGATGTAGTAATGATGTCTGAGACAAATGTAAATATAATATAAAAAGCATGCTTCTTATACATAACAGTTTGTTTTCTTGTTAAAAGCAATGGAAACAGCAATACTAACAAAGATGTTTACCTGCCCAAAAAGTCTGAGCATACATATTTTCCCATCCAAAGCTGCGATTTGTATAATGAGACAGAAAAATAAACCTGCAATATTTCATGATAACATAACCTGTGAGGCTGAGGTAGAGTTGGGAGGTGGAGGTTGGAGGTTGACCCTTCTAACATCCTCACAATTTGGGAGCACAACCTTAACATCCTGATCCACTTGTTCTTGTGTGTGATGGGATGCAGCCATACACAAAAACACTAATAATATTAAGCAGTCATATGGCTACCTTTGAGCTATGACAGTAATGACAGAAGTGATACCGGTGTATGAAAGGGTTACATTTTGGGAAGAAATCCTCACTACTATAAGCTTTAAAAGTAAGAGAGTCTTAAGCAAGTATACTCACCCCAGCACTCCCTTAGGCTCTCCAGTCTTCTCCTTTTCAGCTGCCTATTTACTTCAATATCTTCGTGGACTACAGACATAAAACCAGCAGTCTGTGATATTTGGATATAGCATATAGTGCCAATTTAATTGGTAACATAACAAGTACATTGGTTGCACCTGCTGTTTAACTTCATCCTCCTGTTGGCCAACGAGGTCAGGATTGTAGCACCTCAGATCACCATAATGGTGATGGCAGTGTTTCCCCATGTGTGGGATACCATTTGCATGGGTGACAGACTAGGCTAAAGTACCCCATAGTTCACTCATATACTGATCCCTTTGTAGCCCTTCTGTATGAGCCTCTGAATGTAGTCCTTATGGAGAAGGTAGATAAATATTGTTGACTCCACCTGACACCACCTCTGCACTCTGTTTTCTAAAAGAAGCAGTACCCTCTCCTTCTGTAGCCATCATGTCTCACCTTGAAGAATCTCAATGAAATTGGCACCCAGATCAGGTCTCACATATATCATTAATCTTAAGCAATGGGCATCAACCTCATCTGCATGACGTATGGCAAATTCAGAAAATATAAGTTCTTTATTTCTGATGTTCACAATGGCACTTTAAAGCGTGAAACATGGCAGGTCTCAATCCTTGTGTATGCTATTAAGAAGTTAAGCACTACAGTGACTCCATGTACAGATGTTTAAATATAGAATTACAGTTCACTGACTGAATACATGGCCTGGACAGACCCTGTGCAGTGCTGCACACAGGGACTGAGGCATGTACACGGCAAAGAGAGCACCTTAGAGAGATGGTTAGCAAATGTTCTCATCACACAAACTGAACAATTAAAAAAAATAATGAGTTGAGTCCTAATTAGCATATTCATTGCACCCAGTTAGGTGAATCTGCATGATATAAGAGTGATGGTAGCCAAACAGCCTCATTGAGATATGGAAGAAATCTGCAGAGTCCATAATTTGATACCTGGAAAGAGTGAATTTCAAAATAAAGCACTTCAAGTAAACTATTTCTGCTTGCACCAAGGTAAGTGCTACTTTTTACAAGTCAGTTCATTTGTAGTACAGTGGCTTTTAAATGCTATTCAACCTGTTGACAATAAGATGCATGCTTGTCAGTGCTTCTAAGTGTATTCGGCAAGGTGTATTGGAGGAGGAAACAAGGGTGGAACAATTACTGGGTTGCATGATTGCTGATTGTTAAACTTAATGAGAGACATACCAATAAGCATACACACAGACTTTTGCCAATACATTTTACTGCTGTACAGATTTCACATATCTGAGTTACAAAAATATTTGTGACAGTGATAGGAACAGTTACGTCTCCTTGGACAGTTGCAGTGGTTGTGATTATTTAGTGGGGAATGTGCTCAGTAATCCTAGGTGCCTGACATTACTTAAATAGTATTGATACAGTTATATAACTGCCAGGCACACAAACAGCATGCTATATGGCCAAGGAGGATACTTCCAGTGTTAGGATTTGTAAGGTACATGCAGTAACATGGCTGTTATTTCCACAGTTTTCCATACTGACAGAGCAATGCCTAAAAAAACAGGCCAAGCAGAAACACACTAATGCATCTGCTGAGACATCATCCACATGCAAGTCCAAGCTCTTGAATGCAGAGAATAAGGTGTTGCTGTAGTTATCTGTCTCCATGGATGATTGTTCTTTGGCCTGCAAGCAACTAAATAGCTCTGCAGTGACTGTGCCTGGGAAGATGCTGTGACCAACGTTAATGCAGTTGGTAAGCAGGGCAACAGTTATGAAATGGTATGCTGTAGGACCGCTGACACACTATGTGGTGCCCAACAAAGATCACAACTCCTGGTATGGGAACATAGAGCAACAGGTGGGGGGCATGAACTGGACCACCTCTCACCTCTGCTAGTGGTGCTGGATTTTAGGGCATAGCTGGACAATCCACTGCAGATACCCAAGGTATGTAGGTTTATTTCTGTATATCAATACTTGTAACTCCTATGCACTCCTTAGTTGCTATAAAACTTATTAAATATGTCTGACATATGGTGAGCTTGTACATCAGGGATTCAATGTCCAAAGACAACTGCAGGAGGTATGCACAGAAAGTTAGGTTTTTATCATGTTTATGTTTGTAAAACTTAGCTGTATGCATTCTTATGGTGCTGATCATACTCACACTGGATATTTTGCTCTTTGTTGTATTCAAAAATGATGCTTTATCCAGCACCAGCACTGTGGAACTACCCCAGCCTGATTCTGAAGGACCTTCAGCCTCTGATAATGATGGTGAGAATGAGCTGGAGCAGTCAAGGGGTGGAGGGCATGTGTTGGACACAGGGGAATGTGATCACTGCATACTCAGCATGGACCATGGACACACTCTATGTCTGTGGATACACAGAGTACCCATACCTTGCAGCAAAGACAGGTTAATAGGGGCACTATTGATCAAGGAAGTGTGTGTACCCCCAATAAACAGATGTCAGAATCTATAACTAGCAACTGTGGACAGAGTGGTCCTTTCACACTCCTCAGCACTCATGCTTACACACTTCCCTGTGAAAGGTATGCATGCCTATACTCCGTTCTTCACCTGGCCAATTGATGTTAACTGTGCTCTGCCTTTTATACAGTGTTGCTTGGGTTGTCTATGTCTCATGAATAGTGTGGCCAGCCTATGCATGGGTCAGTACAGCCTGCTGATTTTGCACGCATCATTTTTTACTGTAGCATCTTCATCACTCCCGTATACCATGTTCTGAAGCTATGTGCTAGTCACTGCCTCTTTTCTACTGCCATGGCCTGTCTCTGTCTGGCATGATCACTCCCTGCAGCTGGTTCCTTCTCTGACTCCTCATCTGATTCAGCCTCTACTTTGTGATATGCTGGAAGCTACTGCCACTGCAAGTTCATGCTTTGATATAACTGCTGAGTACAATATTGCATAAGACTGCACACATATGCAGTATTTTTGTACATGTGCCAGGATCACACTGCAGGACACAACCAGATTAATCCAAACAGTGAAAGTGTGTCTTCAGCAGCCCATACACATGGCTAGTGATGTTTCTTGCTTGTGATTGGGCATGGATGCACCCATAGTGTGTTTAATTTTGTGGATTCCTTATGGGTGAGTTCAGGACATATCAGGCATCCCGAACAACATGCTCACATGGAATGTCACTACTTGTAAACTACTGACACAGGTCAAAGGTGTGCAATATATTGGAGTCAAGATAACTGCCTAGATAGCGCACACACACACACACACACACACACACACACACACACACACACACACACACACACACACACACACACACACACACACACACACACACGCACACACACACACACACACACACACACACACACACACACACACACACACACACACACACACACACACACACACACACACACACACACACACACACACACAAACACACACACACACATTATAGATAATACCCTGTCCATTACAGACTTCTGAGCAGTTGATAGAGTGATAGACTTATACCAATTTTGGATCATGTAATTCAGATCACCTAGAGGAGCCTTTATTTCAGTATAAGTATAGTCTGCGACCATACAACTTCAGGGAAATGGTTTATATCATAGAAGTTCCATATAACATTGGCTGTCTCTCTTCTGGGGTATGTGGGAACCATATATGCTTCCTTACATGATAAACAATTGCATTGAGAAACTGATGGAGTATTCTTGAGGCAGTAGGTTACTGAATGGTCCCTGTAACTAAAATACATAAAGCTAAACATACCTTAGTATCCTCTGGGTTGGGTTCTCCATATTTCATAAGGGGCTGCAGACAAGATTGACACATTAGCATACAACATGGCTCATTATACAGTCATCGGCATATAGCTCTGCTAAACATTCTTTTCAGGTTGGCCACATCATGTTACAGTGTTTTCTGAATTGCAAGTGTGTGCACGCGCGCATGTCACACACACACACACACACACACACACACACACACACACACACACACACAGACACACGCGCACACATGCACATGCACACACACGCACACACACACACACACACACACACACACACACACACACACACACACACACACACACACACACACACACACACACACACACACACACACACACACACACATGCTTGCATAACTTATATTTTGGATGTGCAATTCTTCCTCCAGCAATGATTACATATAAACTATAATATCTATCTGTATATGTGTGTGTGTATATATATATATATATATATATATATATATATATATATATATATAGATATATATGGGATCCATTCGGTTGGTCGAAGTTTCAGTACTTCAAAACTCAGTTGTGCAAGACCACTTGTTCGACGTACTGGAACTTTGAAAACAGACTACAGAGATCGTGATACAGTGCGGAATGGGAATATTCCCTTTTCCTCGCTGTAGTGCGATCTCAGAGTTAGTATATTTAAGTAGGGGGATGTGGGGGGCACAGCCTCCCACATAGGGGGTGCAGTGGGGCTTGCCCCTCTACCAAAGATGTTTTTGTGTGTGTTTTTTTTTTGTAGTCAGTCAATCCGGCGACTACACTTCAGCGAAAGTGCACAGCGAAAGTGCACTTTTGTTGAAATGCACTTTCGCTGAAGTGGGCATTAACTTTTCTTTTACAAATAAGTAAAATTTCGATAAAGCAAAGTAGATAGTAGATCCATCTATATATATATATATATATATATATATATATATATATATATATATATATATAGGTTACGTGCAGGTAGTAGTTGTGCGCGATAACATAATCATGGGGTTGGGAAAATAAGCTCTTTCCCCTGGGATTTTGTGATCTCAGAGTTAGAATAAATAGTGAACAGAGGGTGTGGGACAAAGCCCCTCATGCGGAATGCAGGGGGGGCTTGCCCCCTGTAACAACGCTGTTACAAAATTTGCATGGTCTTAAGAATAATCTTGAAATATGCATAGAAGTGTGTTGATGTTTATTTGCTGATGTTATCATGTTGATATTAGCAATGTCATCATTTCATCTATTCAACAATTGCTAATTATACCCATATATAAATAGAGAGATACATAGATAGATGGTATAGTTAGAGAATAAAACAAATGCAAAACAATTTAACAGATAGTTTGTTTTCTAAATATAGTATTGTCTAATAGGTTGGGCATTACGAGGAAACAGTGGACCTTGCAGGGTCCTTGCAGTGTCAGACCTTACAGCACCCCTCTGTGGTCTATTATTTCCTTGTCATGTCCTCCATTTCTAGCACTATTACTTGAATAGTGTCAGTTGCTATTGAACCTACAAACATTGCTAACCCAGTCCTGGAAAACAGTGGTTTCACCATTTGGAATACTTCATATTTCGAGAGCTAATATTAGAGCATAGTCTAACAGGCAGCAGTTTACTGCTTTTGCAAATATGAGGGTTTAAGCACAAGAAAGTAACACCTTTATGACCACAACTGAATTGTCTAATTGGAAAGTTTGTGAACAGATTGGGGAAAGTTATAGGAAATGCACAGAAAGGGGAATACTTTGGAAGCAATAGATGCTGTTTTTGTTTTCTGCTAGATATTGTGTTAAAATACTATGTCTAAGACCATCATCGTGTGTTCACAAAACCATTCTACAATAAACAGAATAAAATAAATGAGTATGCAGATAGGTAAAGACACCATCCTTTGTGCAACATAGAAATGGGGAGGACTAAGTACTAAAAAAACTGAGGGGCACAATGATCATGTCCTTCTTTGCTAGAGAAACTACTGTGTAAATGAAGTTTCAATGAATTTTGCTAGTAAAATGGGCATGAAGTAACCATGGTATTTAATGTTTTAAAAATGTTGAAAGTAGCATTTGTAGTTAGATTTTGAATTATTTTGAATTTGAACAAAACTTCCTTCAAATTGTTGATGATAATTCCATAGCAAGACATAAATATAGCAGAACAAAGAAAACAGTCTTACTTGTGAGAATATATGTGCTAGCAAATGTAAAAATTTAGAAAATTTAACAGCCATGTGTAAGTGGCATAAACTATTTTATTTCAAATGTTGATTTAGTATCTGTAGATATATATGTATAATTGCCAGAGTGAACTTGCCTTGAAAATATTTTAGAATGCATTATAAATCATGTGTGCAGTTCAGAAATGATTACAAAATGCAGATATAATAAATGGATATTTAATGCATAAACCAAAGGAGTACAGATAGGCAACATGGGCAAGGCATAAAACTCATTTGAAGTAGAAGCTTTGAAAGTTTTTTTTATATTGTTCATTTGAATAAATGAGCAAATGTAATGTTTAAAATGGGAGACACAGGAGATGCAGGTGTCTTTAATGGTAGCTTAGTTCATTGCCTGATGCATGTGGTCGGCTATAGTTATGTTTAACCTCAGAGTTGCATATAAATTTTGAAGTGACATAGAAAACAAGAGTAAGAGACCAGAATGCTGTCTTGAAAGTATTTTTTTCTTTGCCTTTGGGCCCAGGATATGACTGAAAAGTGTCTTTGGACCATGTTGCACCATTGGTTAATAATATAAATACATTAATAAATAAATGAGTGAAAGGTGATGAGCAATTATGTCAAATGTTGACAAAACTCACTTCTTTGACTGAATATGTGACACAAAGCAAAATCAATAGACTGAAATGGAAAAAAAATAAACTGTAATTTGAAGGAGATGCTAGAGAAAAAGGCTGACTTGTGGGGAGACTACATTGTCAAAGACAAAGGGTTAAGGACTTAAAGAAACTTACAAAGTGGCTAGTGAAAAGGCTGATGGCCTAGAGAATATGTTGTGAAGGGAGAACCTTTGTCTTTTAGGGTTTAGCATGTGCCTGAAACTGATTAAAAGAAATACTTTTTCTGGAATTTATAAAGACTAAATTTCATCTTGTATCTAACTTTAGAGTGGCTGAAATCAGTTTGTTGGAAAAATCCACTCTCCGAGGGGAGCCTAGAGGCATATTCTAGCCTACATGCACTCTGATGAAACAAAACAACAACTTTTAAAACAATGGAAGTTATGAAAAAAATCATCTTAATGGCTTCTTCATTAAGGCAGTGAAAAGCTTTTGTAATATAAATTATAGTAAAGGAAATCTACTTTCTTCCATCATAACTTTTGTGTTTAGCCATGTCGAATTTTCCACCTTCATTGGTGGCATTTTGGTGAGGTGACATAATCTGCCTAGAGAGCCTGGGAGACTCCCTATAATTTATAACTCACCTTGAGGATAAACTATGATCAAAGCCCAGATCAAAAAGGTGAAGAAAAGACCAGCCAGAAGTCATGGCCTGGTAGACAAACCATCAGCAGCAATGGCAGTCCATCTAATCAAATAAATGTAATTTCACCCCGGCAACCTATCAGGTGGATAAAAAAAGCTACTCAAATGGTCGTGAACTGCTGTCAGCATCTGTGAATCCACCAATTCCTGTGTTACCAACAGAGAAGGAGGCAGAATAGAGCAAAAGATAATTAGCATATAAAGACAACTCAGTTCTGCACCCTCCCCCCATGTCATGTCCCGCCTAGTAAGGTCCATCTATAAGACCCACAATGAACTCCAAAAACAAACCACCTTAGTGGCATCGCAAATTAAGCAGTATATACAACAAAAGAAAAACAATCATTTCTAAAATCAGGAAGAGTAACTCCTATAAAGACAAGAACTCTCTCATCAAACTAAAAAAGCAACTAAGAAGACTAATTAATTCCAACAAAGCTGATTTTGAGGTTAAGAGAGAATCCCAAGCAAAAAAGACAACCATAAGGTCTTCTTCAGTTATTAAGAATGAACAAGCACTGATTCGCAACCAAAGAGAAGGTATTCCACTGGATTTATTTTCAAACAAGACACGGCTCAAGTAAAACAAGTAAAAAACCATAAGGTAAAAAAATGTAAAGTAAAGCGCTTTTCGTCCGGATAATATCCGGACTTCTTCAGACAAACAGTAAAATTCTACATGACACAAATTCAAATAGTTTAACCATAGTGCACTGACCAATCAAACAAGACTCTGTGACTGACGAGTTGTTAAAGCAACAACCCCTCTGGTTTAAACCCTTGAAGTCCATTGTATTTTCTTTATCTAATGTATTAAATAGTGTTCTCTAAATAAATAAACATTTTGTTCTATTTACATCATAAAATAATCATACATCCAAATATGTCTGATATAGTTAAATAATGTTCTCTAAATAAATAAACATTTTGCTCTATTTACATCATAAAATAATCATACATCCAAATATGTCTGATGTAGTTAAATAATGTTCTCTAAGTAAATAAACATTTTGTTCTATTTACATCATAAAATAATCATACATCCAAATATGTCTGATGTAGTTAAATAATGTTCTCTAAATAAATAAACATTTTGTTCTATTTACATCATAAAATAATCGTAGATCAAAAATGTACATATATATCCTAAGTAGGTTTTCTACACATAGGTATTATACTATGTTATACTGTGACAACAATTAATTTCATTAAAATACTGTTCTCCTCTCTTTATTATTACAAAATTTATAAACCAATTAAAATTCATTATTGGCTTAATCCAAGCTAGTTCCCAAACAGCATTGTTAACAAATTTGCAAATTAGGCATAAACTCCTCTATAACATGCTGGGTAGCCATCTGGCTCACAAATAGGACCTGGAATGTTAGTATTAGTGAGACCACCTCCATAAAGAGGCCAGTCACCAGTGGGCTCCATGTTGGGCCCACTCCTTCTTGGAACTCCAAACCAATGTCAAGGGCCTCGGGCTAACCAAGTTCACAGATGATAGCAAACTGGGAGCAGTTATAGAATCCCTCCAAAGCTCAAATACCCCACAAGAACATTTAACACAGACAAATGACTGGTGTCAAAGCCATGGCTTAAAACTCAGTCTCAAGAAATGCATTATATTGCTTTTTGGGACGTTGGCCACCCCAGAAAACTACATCACTGATAAAACACCCCTAAAGTTGACTCACTGGTCACTCATGTAGACAGTAGTCTAGCCTTCAGCCAGCATGCACCAAAGATAGTAAGAAAGTCCTTCTATTTTGCTCAACTTATAAATAACGGCATGGCATCTAAGTCCAAGGAAGTAATCATACCACTGTACTCAGCCCTCATCAGACCCATCTTAGAGTATAATGCCCCCTTCAGTATACACCTGACCAGACACTTGCAGCAATTGGAATGTTTAAAAGTTTCCTTACAAAAAGAATACAGGGCATAAACACAATGTCCTATGCATATCCTGTTATCTCTATACTCGGTCTCCTACAGACTACTGACAGGCGATGTATGCCTTGCTTACAAGTCATCTTTGCACCCCATCAGAACTACTAGATCCAAAGACCTAAATGTTGCATGCAACATGAATAGGACATGTTGGAGAGACAGATATGTATCACAGAGAATTCTTATTCTTAGGAATAGGCTCCCCATCCACATGAAAAATGCCCCTCCATAACATTATTTAAGCATAACTTTGACCACTGGGTGGAAAATAAGAAATTCACCTCAAATCAGGTGTCTATGTCTGTGATGGGCAGACATGGTCAGAAAATCATGTCATAACCAAAAATCACCCCTATATAAATGTCTAAAACATTAAAACTTAGGGGTCACATTTGGGCTGCATGGTTAGGTTTACAAAGGCCCTAATGGTTGTTAGTCTAGTATACAGCTATGAACTTCTCCTTATGGTGGCCAGTGTCTCTCTCTCTCTCACACACACACACACACACACACACACACACACACACACACACACACACACACACACACACACACACGCACACGTATATATATATATATATATATATATATATATATATATATATATATGCATACTCTCACAATGGTGTACAGGCATCCATGATTTATGTGCAGCAAGTAACCACACTGATTTAGTAGCTGCTCCTGATATCTTCTTCTCACACTCATGAAATAGCCAGGGGTACAGTGACTCAAGCCACTTCCACATAGTGCAAAGACTGGCATGCCAGTTTCAGGCACTCATACCATCCGTCCAACTAAATCCATCTAGTGCTTTAGTTATGCATCAAACACAGATCATCTGAGTCAGAATCAAGGCTTTATTCCTGTATGCCACAGGGCCAGGGACATAAGCCCTTTTTACTGTAATCATTTCATATTCTCAGCTCAATAAGAGTTGCAGAAAAGTGAGAATGAATGACTAAAAATGTGGACTTAGATACATATAGATATATCTATACATATATATATATATATATATATATATATATATATATATATATATATATATATATATATATATATATATATATATAGCTCTATATATATATATATATATATATATATATATATATATATAGTGTCCAAGATTGCCTTTTTGCAAAGTATTCCCTATTATCTGAGGAATAGCATCCTCAGAGTAGATATATATCTATACATCTATATATATATATATATATATATATATATATATATATATATATATATATATATATATTTACACACACACACACACACACACACACACACACACACACACACACACACACCACACACACACACACACACACACACACACACACACACACACACACACACACACACATATCTATATAATGATTGTTGTGCAGAAGTTTGTTGCCCACACATTGGAGTGCAATGCCTCCCTGCACAAAAACAGCTTTAAAAGAGAGCAGCAATGTGCAACATTTATTGTTCTATATTTTCTTGCATTCTTTTTCATAATTCCACAATTCACACATAGGAATTAATATACAGAGCACATTTTTTTCTTTATTTGGGCTGGCTAGGTACTGATAATAAAGCTTGTTGTGGGTGAACTATAGCAAACAGGCATAGAATTGTTTTTAGATATAGGGATATTGAAAAACCTAATGAGAAGAGCAGACAATGATAACTGATTGCAGGATAAACTGGAGAGGGACAGAGCTGTTTCCAGACAGTAAACAGAGAGTCCTGTTTATATGATGGTCTTGCAGTAATTTCCCCATAATAAGGAGTGTAAGTTGCATGTAAAAGAGTTGTTGTAGCATATTGCTCAAGTAGGTGCCACTACATCATGCTGTTTATCATACGAGTAGCCTAACTGTAGACAACAAATACTTAGATGCTTGAAAGAAATGGAGGTGTGATAGGTAGCAATACAGAGCCAGCAAGCATATTAAATTAAAGTGTGTCCGGCTTTGTATATGTGACTGGGGGAAGGATGCAGTTAAAAGGGTTAAGCCAACTTCAGATGTAGGTCTTTTTCTAAGAATATCGCTCTCGCAGCACATCAGTGTGTGTAAGTGTTGATGTGGGGAGGGGTGTTCTTCTCAAAATGAACTTATGCCTGGAAGCTAGTAAATCAGCTTAGGAGTTATGTCTGAGATCATTTGAGTCAAAGAAACTTGGGCAAGCTTCATAAAAATAGCAAGGACACTGACATTCAATCTTTATAACATGGAACATTGGGGGAAGCACACTTAAAAAAAAAAGGTGATACACCAAAAACTGGTTTGCTATACAAGGAAGAGTAGGGGATATTATGTTTCTTCAGGAAACAGAGTTAAGGATGAAACAGTTGGGCAAGCTGCCTGTGAAAGATTCTCCTTGTAGGGATTTTGATCATAAGAAAGGGAAGGCAAGATGAGGGATTACTATTTTATTTCATCAAGGACTTCAAATAGTAAATGAAGTGATTAAAATGAGAGAAGAAGACAGCTTGTATGGAAAGCAAGCTTAACGAGGAATGTGTAATTATATGTAAATAAATTACTGTGCAAACACCACTACTAATAATTATTGATAACTACTGAAGTAATCCTGCCCACTTGGGGATACATTTGCATTATAAAAAAGGAAGTGTCATAACCAAACTAAGTGCACTCAGTACAAGACAACCAACAACTAAGAAACAAAAACCATGCTGACACAAATGCTCCCAAATATGGAATACAACTTTATTAAATGAAGCACTTTCATCAACTTAGAAACGGACTTCTTCAGGACAAAAGGAATTAAACTTAACCCTTAGTTTAAATACTCTTAAGTCACATGGCCTTACAATGAAATCCTTGTATATTTTTGTATCAGAACAATCACTCACCAGTACATATATACATATTAAATCATTTAATAAGCTGCGAATAAACTTGAGCACACTATATAAACAACAGGTTGTAAATAAGCTCAACCTCAGTAAGCGAATACATGTGGACAGCATAATACAAGGCAGGGGACAATTGGATTATATCACCGAGAAGCAGGGTGAGGTTAAAGAAGAATGTGTGTTTATATATAAATGCATTACTGTACAAACACTAATAATCATTATTGATAACTAATAAAGTAATCCTGTCCAATCACAGACGCATCTACATTATAAAAAGGAAATGTTGACCAATGTAGGTGAGAGGGTCACACCTGCAGTGTAACAAAGGGAGTAAATGCGAAACATGTAAAATGATGTTAAAGTATAGAGGTGAGATAATAGTTGGTAAGGAAAGCAGATATATTAGGGGATATTACATATACTGCATAAAGTGCATATTAGGTGCGTATCAATAAATATATAACTTTACCCAAACTTATGCCACCCAGCTATCTTTTGAAAAATGCACTCAGCTTTTAAACTGCTGTCCTATGCACTTCAGAAATGGACTTTTATTTTCATTTGTTATTAGGTGTAATTGTAAACAGGGAATTTTAGAGCTGAATTTGTGTTAGGAAGGCATGTTTTATATAGGAATGTACATTATATAATAGTTAATAGTTTTTTATAAAAAATTTGTGCTGTTTCCACTACACATTTCCAGAGACATGCTCTGAAAAATGTACTCACCATGGTACCTTGAGTATACCTAGCTACACCCATGGTACAGGTGTATAGAACCACACTCCCATTGTCAGGTATTCAATAACAGTAATCAGAAGAAATAATCTACAAACACATGACTGATATTAGAACATACGTACATACATGCAGGTCAAAAACTGTAACCCTTTCAATGCCTTATATGTATGAAGAGGAAAATATGGCGATGTACACGCATGTAAAATGAGGGCATACTAAGAAGCATCACTTCCAATAATACTACTAATTCAGGAAACAAGCATTTGAGTCAGCAACCTGTGTGTTGTGAATTGTAGAGGGACTGTTCATACATGTTGTGTATTTATGTGCTACAATCCAGAAGAAACCGACAACTATACAGATCTGTCACTCTGACCAGCATATCAGCAGAATAGTGTGTATGTACTTGTAAAATAATGGGCATGGCCATGTGATATATGAGAACATGCACATAACATCAAGGCAAAACACTTATGTAGTCACTTCCTTGAGAACAGGATTTGTGTGAAGGAATGTCAGCATATGATGAATGCACATGTGTTAGAAAGACCACATATGGGTAAGTAGCCCATACATGACTAAACCCAAACAAAATTACATGTCAGCAGTATTGTATAATGACATCAGCTACAAGGGAAATATATCACCTGTCATGTTATAATTATTAATTATTTGACTAGGATGCATTTGTGTGAATGTAACCATTTATATTACATGTCTCCTTCCTGCTGCAGCTGCCACACCATACACACTGGCATGCAAACATCTGTCAACGTTCATCTGTGGATGCAGTATAGCCATAATTCTCGAATGTCCATATTTTTGCAGAATGTTCAGATTTTTGTCATATGCTTTTTTGTATGTCCCTCATAAAATTTATGCTTTTCTGGCAAATTCTTAGAGACTGAATTCATTAAATAATGCAGACGTTTGAATTTCAGACATCATATCCTTCAAAAAATTTATAATAGTAAAAATCCTTTTGTTCTAGCAAATTTCTAAGTTTACAAGAACAATTTTACAAAATGTCCCTCTTTAGGGCCTTTGTTTCCCAATTATGTTTGGCTTTGTTCAGATTTCTTGCACTGAGAGGTTGACAGGTATGTGTATAGTATCATGTTTTAGATCATATTTAGCCCTAAAGAAAGCCTTATTTAACACATTAGTAAAACCTATGCGACAATACATTAACATTAATCACAACCAGGTGAACATTAGCAACTCACAACCAGCTGGGAGGTTGGCATGATGGTTAAGGTGTTTACCTTACAGACACAAGATGCAGCGTTTGACTCTCACATGAGGTAGCTGGCTAGGCTTCAAATGGCCCACAAGGGCAGTTAGCCTAGTACTAATCTATGAACCTATTTATTATTAAGTGAAGTCTTGAAAATGTACATTTCATATACATCAGCTGTACACTGACCATCCATGAACCTATTTATAATTAAGTGAAGTCTTGAAAATTTACATTTCATATACATCAGCTGTACACTGACCACTAACAAATGTTGATATTCTCTGCTCTTAGGTTAATAACTCCATTGCACCAGAGTTGGCAAAGCCAAAATTCCATAGGCAAAGTTTACTAAGTTTTGCCAGAGAAAATCAAATGATAACAACTATCTCAAAACATTGACAATTGTTTGAAACTCATATATCATAATGCTGGGCATGCTCATAAATAACTATTGCAATGACTGGAAGAATATCAAGTACCCACCACAAAAACACAAGAAAGTGTCATAACACAGTTCGACTCACATTCTGTGACAACTTGGCAGCATGGCACACATCAATAACTGATGGATAAGTCATTGCTGCCTTTATAGCCCTGTACTGTGAACAGATAATAATAGCTATATGTAAGTGTTTTTATCAAGTCATGGAATGCACAACATTATTTTTGGGTAACCAAATAATGCCTGCAAGTATTGTCTATCATTCTGACCAATAAATCCTTGCCATTCTCAAACACATGCCTGAGATTAGACCATGTAGAGATGTGTATCAACCTTTGACACTGCAGAAAGAAGCATATCTGATGTGTCATGAAGAACACTCTTGAAGAAATTACATCAATATCATTTTAAAATGGTTATGACTCCCCTAACATGAAGTCTGAGTCTTCAAAAATGTGGCCCTGGACTTGGTACTGTGTCATATCACCGTTCTTTGTGCTAAGTCACTCCTGTTTGTCACAGTTGTCTGACAGATGTACAATACCAGATCCAGACCCCTGCCTATCATGGTCCACACTCTACATATCTGTGCATTAAATGCATCTGTCACAAGAGATAACAATATACAGGCATCAGAAAGGACACACTTCAAGGTGTGAACTAAGAAAAGCTTTTGATGATAATGTATCCACTAAAATTATTCTGAGGGATCAACTAGATTTAGCCATGTTACTGTTCACAAAAGTATGAGTTGACCATTTCACTATTTGTTGGGTAAGCCACTCCTGTCTGTCAACATTGTTTTGCACATACACATTATCACATTTGAACCAATTCCTATCTGATACACATGTTATAGAAGTATTAACTGCATATACCACAGGAGTAACTCTCACTACAAGGGTCAAAGAGCATCTATTTGAATGACATAAAGCCAGCAATGTGTTAAAAGGCTTACATTACACCTAAAATGGATAGAAGCAGTTTGCTGCAATGTTCCATGTGTCCCTGTTTCATGTCGCTACAGTCACATTATGTTGTCTTTTGATGGATTTGAACAGCTGCCTATGTATGTCCACATAGAGAACTGTGTATTAACTGCATGTGCCTCAGTTGAGCTTTCACACAAATCTGAGACAGAACACATTTGAAGGCATGAAATCATCATTGTGGTGCAAAGCAGACATTTATGGTAAAAGGGTATGAAACTAATGAAGAAGAACTCTACCGCTTTAATTGTACACATTATAACCATGGCGGACATCATTCATTCCTAGCAGTAGAATCACATACACTCATAAAAAATCAGTCACTATTGGTTTTAAACACCTAAGTATGCAGTCTCGGAATATTTGGTCAGTTGCATGTGCCACATTAGAAGCCTATCTGTAATGGTGAAACAGAGCATATTTGAAGATGTTTCATCTTCATTGTATTGCAAGAAATATGTGTGGCTTTAAAGTGATTGAAATTGTAGTGCGAGTTGTCTTTCCATATTAATATCTTGCTTGATTGCAGGTGTACACAACCATGTGTTGGATAATTGAATCATCCCTGTGACTATAGAAGCACAAACACACACGCACACACACACACACGCACACACACACACACACACATTTAGAGAATGGCAGATTCAAACTCATGCCCAACTAAGTCTGCAAGCTAGAAAACTTTGTATAATTTCCTAGTGCCACAGGAAAAGTCTTACTGTAATCATGAAATAAAGCAGATTTTAACAAATTGCCTCATCAGGGTTTAGTAAAGAAACTGTCTGGGTTAAAATAGGCAGAAAGTAGTGGAAGAGCCCTCCTGGACTACACAGCTATACATCTGTAGGTGGCAGCCCCTACCCAGAAATAAATTCATGCACACAGATACTGATGCAAATGAGTCTATGGATTAATGTCTGGATTCAAACTGCCTACCTATTAAGATCACCAGGTAAAGAACATTGCATGAATCACAAGCTCCACATGAGAAGTTTCATTACAAGTGCAAGGTAGGCCACATTTGAAAGGATGACATCACAATGCATTGGCAAAGGAAGTGCATTGCTAAAGGAGACTGAATTGTGTTGGGTCGCCATCTCACAGTAAAATGGTCAGTGTCAGATCTGTGGATGAAACCATTCCTACCAAGATCTCCAGACAGAAACACACACAATCATACTACTCCCTAATTGTTGGATTTTAACTAATTACCTATCTAATTGCACAGTCTAGAGTATATAGTATCAACAGGAAGCAGAACAACTGCTTGTGTTAAAAGTGGAAGAAACTGATGGGCAAGTCATCTCCTATTTTAAGTGCCTCTCCTAAGTGAAAGTGTACAAATCAGATCTGTTGGTGAAGCAATTTCTACTAAAAACAAGAGATATACAATCTCAGTAGTTCCACACTGCCGGACTTGTACCACCTACCTATCTAGTTACACAATCTATACAGTAGCCATCACCATAGGAGAAATTTTACTTTAGGTGTGAGAAACAGCACATTTCAAGGGATGACCTGATTAGTGTGTTGCAGAGAAGATCTTTGGGATAAAAGGGAAAGCAATTAATGAGGAAGCTCTCTCCCAGTTTAAATGCTTCTTCTAACTAGAAGTGTAGACATGAGATATGTGGGTAAAGCCAGTCCACATACACACACACACACACACACACACACACACACACACACACACACACACACACACACACACACACACACACACACACATCCTAATCTGTCATTGTTGCATTTGAACACCTACCTATTTAGGTACAAAGTTTAGAATATATCATATCAACTGCAAGTAACAAAGAAGATGTCTGAGTTTAATTGTCAAATACTGCACATTTGTAAGGATGCCCATATCAGTGGGTTGCAGAGAAGATAGACTACATCAGAGGTTTGGGTCAAAAGGAAGGCATCTTAAAAAGCAGGGAAAAAAACAGCAATGTGTTGATCGTAAGTATTTGCATACTGCTCAGAAAATGTGTATATCATGTCATTAATGGACATTGTGGGAGTGGAAGTGAGATGTAGCTGTTTTACATTATTGTGTATTGATCATGTCAACGATGGATGATAATCACAGTTGTGGAATAGTCACTTGACAACCAAGCCTTCCTGACTTTTCAATTCAAGATGATTGTATACAATTTTTTCATTATTTGGTGTATCATAAGCAATGTTGTTGTTTTTCTTTCGACTTTTCCCAGTTAGGGGTCGCCACAGCGGAACTCTGGTCCACTAATGATTGGCACTAGATTTTGTACAGGTGCCAAGGTGCTGCCCAACCTTCAACGAAGGTACACCCATTCTACGCATGTCTTTCTAACGCCACTTGACCATGGGGAGGACATGTAGACTCCACACAGAAGGCGCTCCAGCCGAGAATTGAATGGGAGAACCTCTTGCTGTGAGGCAACAATGCTAACGCTGCACCACCACGGCTTTGCAATGTTAATAAGAAACATACAGGTCAAACATATGAAAGAACACTACTTCATGCCACTCAGAATATATGTCTCTGAAGGTACCATTGTGCATCATTTGCAAATATAATGTATTTGAGGGGAAACACAAATCACATAATGTAGAGTTTAGACAGCACAAGCCATTAAACATGCAGAAGTAATATAAATTACTAACATTATTTTTTTGGGTCAAAATCATTTCCTGAAGCACAGTGGTGTGGTGCTCATTTGTGTGACTGATAGTATTAGCACATGCATAATTATTTTCAGAGGTTTTAACAGTGGTCTGTAGTGCCAACAATTCTGATTCTGATTCCTTTCAGAACGGATGAGTGTCATGTGTGTCATGTTAATGTTTTCTTTGTCATCATTTACACATGTCATGATCATTGTGGTACAATATTCAATCTATAGATAATGCAGGTGCATACTTTGTCCTTGCATCATGTGACTGTCCACATATTTAAGGCATGTTCTGCTGTTCCTTTAGCAACTATAGTCGTTTGTGTGACACAAATAAGTATAAAATTCACTACACGATAACATATATCTAAGTGTAATACTTCAACGACTTCAGAAAATGTATGGCAATGCTAGATAATCAATCCTGCCACCTTCTGTGTATACAGCAGCAAAACGTTTGAAATATGCTTAGTGTTGTATAATTGTTATCCCATAAATCCTTGATTTGACAAACTGTCTTGCATATGTATGAGCAGGTTTGGGATGATTATGAACCACATAAGGGACCAAGAATGTTACTGTT
Organism: Protopterus annectens; assembly: GCF_019279795.1. Classification (NCBI taxonomy): domain Eukaryota; kingdom Metazoa; phylum Chordata; order Ceratodontiformes; family Protopteridae; genus Protopterus; species Protopterus annectens. Next base: position 352,289,580 of record NC_056745.1, on the reverse strand, counting down.
GGTGTAATAACAGATGTATCCATAAATTCACAGGGCAAAATGTATTGAAAAATTATAATGTTCATAATTTTAGACCAGATACTGGATTCAAACACCTGCCAATCTGCATTGACAGTCTATAGACATGGTCATTAGCTGATGCCACCACAAGGGAAGGCGAATGTCACATGCTGAAACACACATTTGAAGGGAAAGTGAGAACAGTATGAAACAAGGGAGTATAGGTGCAGCATACTTCATAAAAGTAATGACAATTGCAACATCCATTATGGCATACATTCAATCCTGAAGCCTTTCAACAAATGACAATAACTGTCTCCTCAGTGTACTATCATTGTCTCTTTCCATAGCACAGTGAAGCTAAGCACAGTAGCATGAGGGTCAGCAGAGTAATGTTGCCAAAGGAAAAACTTTCCATTAGCCATGAACAGGCACTTACCATAAGTTATCACTGCTGCTCAATGCCAGACATCGCCCAAATATTGATGACAAAAAGTGATGAGATAGAAGGAGGGAAAAGAGAGAGAGAGAGAGGGAAACACAGCAAGAGAGAGAGAGAGAGAAAGAGGCATAAAAACGTTTTTGTTTATGGGCCATTGCTGACAATCTTTGTGGCGTATTAGTCATATATTTGTCATCAGAATGATTGTGTCATGCTCTGTGCAATAGTTTTTCCAATAGGGAGCAAGCAGGGAGTAGGAGAATATGATTACCACATAACCAGGATAATGCCCTAATAGCTTATGTAGGCAACACTTAGACACATAATATTAATCTAAAAAAAAATTACATAATGGTTGACATACTTCTGCATTTCAACCCTTGACACTCTGCCAAAGTATTCAAGAGACTTGAGCATTATTTGAGCAACCCATACAGGAAGTCATACTCCAAATAGTAAAAAATCACACATTTGAAGGGACAGTGACAGAAGACGGACAAGGGGGAATGAGAGTAATGAGAGCTGTAACCCCCATAAAGTGAACATTATATTCAGCTGCCTAATAAATATGTAAGAGTAGCTGTCTCACAATCGTGCCGTCAGTCTGCATTTCTATAGTGCAGCAGGGTTAAGTGCAGTCACATGACAATAACCATACTAGTGGGGTCAAAATTAAACTCTTCAGTTTTTGACATAGGACATGAAGCACTATTTACTGTCATTAACCACTACTGTGCAATGCCAACTGTTGCACAAATGGTGTGGACAAAAACTGAAGTTTTTTATGGGTCAGCTCTGGCCATGTGTATTGTGTGTGTGATTCAATTTTTTGACCAGATTAAACATGCAAAAAAGGGGTTGATACAATTGTGGTGAAAATGGAGAGCAAGTACAGGGTGGAACACAGGGGGATAAATATAGAAATGTGCAGGATGCTGGTTGGAGACCACCATATCTATTCACTTATTCACAAGATAAAGTATGATGAATTTTGATAGTCACAACATCAGGGTGAGTGTCAACAAATGAATAATGTCATATGGCCAATTGGTCCAAATCAAAATAAAAAAAAAATAAAAAAAATTGGTCTTCATATTCTCTACACCTTCTATAGACATGCAGTAGAGAGCATCTTTACCTGCAACTTCACAGTGTGGTTTGAAAGCTGCACAGTTACAGAAAGGAAGGTACTACAAAGAGTGGCGAGGGTTGCAGAGGAGGTAGCAGGTTCCAGTCTTCCATCAATACACCATATTTATTCTGCAAAAAGCATCTGAATGGCCACCAAAATAATACAGGACAACATGCATCCTGCTTATGGACTGTTTAAGCATTTGGCATCAGGCATGAGATATTGCAGGATCTGCTGCAGGACTACAAGATTCAATTAAGTTGCTATCCTACAGTGATTAGTCTTCTGAACTCAAGCACTAGTCCCAGGGATCTGGACACATAATAAGTCAATTTTTATTTATTTGTGCAATATATACTTACATATATTGCAAGTAAGTGTATATTTATTTATTATCTCCATAGTCAGTATTATTTAACTCACTCAAGTGCAATATTAGATAAATAACATGATTTCAAAAGTTGCTTTATTTTACTTTAAATCGGGTAGTTAATTTAACTCAGGGCAGGGTATTCTTTTCATATATGAGGGTTGGTAAGTGTCTCTGCTCTTTTTCACATCTATTGGGAGTACTATTGCATTTGTTAGTTACGCTTATTCCTTTACTCGTATGTGGTGGTTCACTTTCCTTTGTAATCTCAACAATTGAGCTGATGCACGAAATTTCATTTAGGCTACATGTGTGTAGTTCTAAATGACAATAAAGTTTATTTTGACTTTGACTTTAAAAATCAAATGGGTCAGGCAGACGCATAGGTGAAGTGGAAATATACTTATGGGCATACTATTTTGTTGGGCAGGTGTCATATTTTTTGTACAGAGGGGGTGTTGGGGAAGGAGTTTAGGAATAAGAGGGTTAGGTAAGGAGGGTAGGTTAGGTAGTAGGTACAGACATGCAAGACAAGCAGGGACAGTGATGGACACAAAAGGTTGGGTGACCATAATTGAGGATAGCTAGGGGATGTCAGAGATGCATCTGCATCCAGCATGAGTACAGTGCAAATCTAGTCCTCCTCCTCAGAGCTGTCATCACTGTCTCCTGTTGTGGATGCAGGGGTCATTGCTGGATGGGCATTGTCTTGTCTATTTGATACAGGACTTTCTCTATTCTGCCAATTCCATCACCGAGGCGCCTCTCTAAAATGTCTTGCACCAGCTGTGTCAGCTCCTGATGGGTGATAAAATCACCGCCTCTACTAGTACTGCTCCTGGTGGATACCACTACACCAGCCCCATGGTGGAACCACCTAACACAGTTATAACAAGTAGTGCTGAAGTTACGAGGGCAATGCTGACAGGTAGGAGCCCAGATGTGCTAGGTATCTGTGGTGCCTGTGTTGGTGCCTTCACAGCCACCTTTGAAAGTATGGAAGTCCAGTCCCCAGTGGACAGTCAAGCTCCCTGTGTTGATTGTCATTTGTGTTGCAACAGCAATAATTCCAGAAAATAAATAACAAAAATACATATGGTAAACTTTGGCACATACAGATATGAATGTGAAGTCATAAAAGTGTCATATAAAAGTGACAATAATAAACTAGTCTCATGTCTGTTCCTCGACCTGTCCAAAGCCTTTGACACTGTCTCCCATCCCCTCCTCCTAGACAAACTCTTTCACCTAAGATTCTCTCCTCCCACCATATCCTGGTTTTCCAGCTATCTCTCTAACTATCAACGAGCTGTTAAATGGCACTCTGCTCTTTCTCCCCCCTAAGCGTCCTGTGCCTCTCTGTGGAATATAAATCATTCCTGGTGTGCCTCCTTATGTCTAGCTATCTCTTCATTAGTTGTAAAGAACAGAAAAAGCATAATGAAAAAGTATATTGTCTTGCTAGCCCATGGTATTGCATTGGTTGTGGATGGATCACAATACTTACACAACTCATTGGTGTTCTCAGTTGCAACCTCTGCCTCCCATCAGCTTAGGAGGTCCTACTGTGCCTCTTCATGCCACTATAATGGTGATAACATTGATCACTAGTGCATGGAATGCCAGTGGCACTAGTGACAGCCTTGGCTAAGCTATTCTATGGCTCATCCCTATATTGAGAGCCGGTGTAGCCCTCCTGCAGAAGCTTATGGCTGAAACAATTTTCAAGGAGTAAACCAAAGTAAGGCAAAAACAAGGTGATTAAAACCAAACAAGGAAGCAGAAAATTATCTCGCAAAGTGAAACAATAAAGCCTCGGAGGGAATTAATGCAGCAAAACACTTTTACTGAAGTATAAAAACCACCATTAACATAGTTAAAAATCCGTTTTCATTTCAACAATGGATGTGTAGGTGATGGAGTGTTGGAGCTGGATGATGTTACCGAATACCCACCCTTACGTAGATCTGAAAGGATCACAAACAAGGAAGGGCAGCACCAATATTACAATGCAAATTTTCGGGGAGCCCGGGGAAGGGGGAGGGGGAGGTATTAAACTCTTTATGTACCTCCCGCCCCAACATAGACTGTGACACCATTGTGCAAAATGAGTTTAACACTTTTAAATTCAGCAGTAATGGCTTTACTATTTACAATTTTAGTAATATTAATTTAAAAAATGAGCATTTTAAGTTATTATCCAAGGGAATAAAATTTGACCCGAACAGAAGGGGTGACATAGCAAGAACACTAATGGATATTAAATTGTTCATGAGGAAATTACATTTTCAGGTGTTCTTTAACCAGGTAAATGTTCATACAAATGCAAATCTAAGAAGGAGAAGTACTTTCAATCCTCCCCTTCACCCACAGATTAGAAACTTTGAAAACTTGATAGAAAATGAAGTTCGGAGAGTTTATGGCAAAATAAGATATAGGCAGAATATCCCTCCAAATGAGCTGAAGCTTTTATATGAACTAAGGGATGATGCATCCATTAGAGGTATGAAACCTGACAGAGGTGGGGGTATGGTTTTCATGGACACACTGATTTATGAGTCTAAAATGAATGAAGTGCTAATGGATACGAATAAATATGTGGTTGTCTCTAAGAATGAGATTAATATATCTTACAGTAGAATTGATATGGTATTGGAAGATCTCCTTATGGAAGGGCTTATTGATTCTAAAATCAAAGGTTTCTTAACAGTGGAAAAACCAAAAATTCCCACTATTATTGGTATCCCTAAGATACATAAGGATGAGAGAGACCCTCCTTTAAGGGTTTTTGTATCTGCTGAGGGTTCAAAAACTATGCCTTTGGCAAAACTAGTTGATACTAAACTTAAACATTTATGGATGAGGAGACAAAACATTTTGAGGGCTTCATGGGACCTGTTAAGAAACCTTAAACAAGACTTGTTTAAAGACAATATGGGCTTCCTTACCTTTGATATAGTTGATTTATTTACATGTATTCCTCACCATAAAGGCTTGTCCTTACTGGAAGAAATTATTTATGAAGATGGGACACTGTCAAGTGATGAATGCATATTGATTATGCACTTAATTGAATTGGTATTGAAATATAATTATATATATTTTAATGGCGAATTTTTTCACCAAATAAAAGGTGTAGCTATGGGTGCAGTTTGTGCACCCACTTATGCTAACCTGGTTCTAGCGAAATGGGAGGAAAAATATATCTTAGACTCCATATACAAAAACAATTGGAGTATGTATAAGAGATTCTTGCATGATATAGTTATTCTTTGGACTGGGTTAGAGGATGAAGTACAATGTTGTGTCTTTCGGCTTTTCCCGGTTAGGGGTCGCCACAGCAGAACTCTGGTCTGCTAATGATTGGCAGTAGATTTTTACATGCCGAGTTGCCAGCTCTGATGCACAACCTTCAACGAAGGTACGCCCATTCATGCATGTCTCCACACAGAAGACGCTTTAGCTAAGAATCGGACAGGACATCTTACTGTGAGGCGACAACGCTACTGCAGCACCACCACCACAGTCAGAGGATGAAGTACAATGTTTTATTGAATTTTTAAACAACAGCACAGAATTTTTAAAGTTCACTTATAATTATTCTCTAGATATGTTACATTACCTTGATGTGGAAGTTTATAAAAAAAATAATGCCTTTCACTCTAAGATTTTTAGGAAAAAAACATATTGAAATGCATATTTACATTTTAATAATGGGCACCCCTCCCCCACTTTAAAGAAAATATTGTCAAAGGACAATTTATTAGAGCGAGTTGTATGACTTCCAATAATAAAGATGTTATTGATGAGGTTGCATTGCTTAAGCAAATATTTAAAGATAGAGGCTATCCTGACAATTTACTGACGAAAATTGAGAATGAAGTTATGAAAGAGAGGAATAGAAGATATGGGCCTATTTTAGGTCAAGATGTTTCATTAAGTAACTTTGCATGTAGTAAGGAGTCAGATGATTTTGTCAAGTTCATTATATTGGAATATAATGGGGGTTCAGGATTAGTTAGACACATTCTTAACAAAGAATGGAATAAATTCATGCTCTTTACTGATTTAGATGTATTAAAAAATGAGAAAATTAAAGTTGTCTACAAAAATGCAAGAAATCTGAAAGATTACCTATATAAAAATATCAAGATTAATGGGAAGAGTAGTAATAATAATAACAAAAAGAGATTTGGTACATTTAAATGTGGCCGATGCAGTCAGTATGAATTTATCAGTAACAAAGAAAGCATTGTTTTAGAATGTAGAAATGCTACTTTAAATAGTATGGCATATTATAATTGTGAGTCCAGTGGCCTAGTATACTTAGCATTATGTCAAGCCTGTCAGGCTTTCTATATAGGAAAAACAGAGAGAAAGCTTAAAAGGAGAATTTATGAACACATGTACGACATACAAACTAAGAAGGACAGTAATGCCTTGTACAAACATTCACTGGAATACCCTAGTGCTTATTTTAGATTTTTTGTTTTGGAAAAAATTAGCATGGATAAAAGAGGGGGCATATGGGAAGAAACCATCGAATACAGAGAATTGTGGAGGCAATTGTCCCTGGAATCCAACAGGAAACCAGGCTTAAATGAACATGTTTCCCTTGCCCCATTTTTAAAATTGAGAGCGGCCAAATTATAAGTATATATACACAGGACTGCTCCCTTGGCTTCACTGTCATGCACATAGCACTTTAGTTTTTATTTATGTAGGTGATATGTTGTCTTATATAGGATGTTTTAAAACAGAAATGTTTTTAAGGATTAAATTATTACATTTTTAATTGAGCTTTGCTGCTGTTAACTTTATAGGTGCATTTCTACATTATGTGTCTTGTTTTCATAGGGTTGTGTCAGGTTTCGATTCTGTGTTACTAAAGGAATGATGGAAAACATTTGACTGAATTTTAATGGATCTTCATTGGATAATTAATTTATGATGTCATTTATTTTTGAGTATTTAACCAAAAAGATGATCCGCTTAGGCAAACACTTTTCAACTCGCTTTATTAAAATAAAGTAAAATGTTAACAATTTAAATAACGCTTTTCGTCCAAATCAATGATCGGACTTCTTCAGACAAACTGACAAACATCTGAATAGTAGTAAAAAGTTGTTTAAATAGCCTATTTTCATGCCATGATTGTAAATCATGACGTAATTTCTTAAAGTGAAACTTCTACTATTGCTACTATAATGATAATGTTATAGATGTCACTGTTAAAAAACAAATGGATTTATTTATTAAAAATAAAGAATTAAGAACTTTTTTACTTGTATTATGAAGTTGATGTGATAAAATGTTAAGGAATAATAATAAATAAGACATTAATGGTTTTAACTCATCAAATTAATTTTAATACGTTATTTATGCCTAGAGAGCGTTAAGATGAATAAATAAATAAATAAATAAATAAGTAAATGGTGGTGTGCAGAAATTTAAATGAGAAATGTTCATTAACGTGTCTCCTAAAATTACGAAGTTTAGAGAGATAATTCATATTAAAATAAAATTAAATTAAAATAAAATAAAATAAAAATAAAAAATAGAAATGAAAATAAATATAATAATAGAATAATCAATTAGTATTCATATTCATCTTATAATTATTGCTTTATTTATTCTTACCACTACCTCTATAATAAAATATGCTAGTAATAATAGAAAATTAAATAAAAGTCTATCGGAAGAATCATTTTCAAGTTTTAATTATTAATATTTATTATAACAGTTTTTCATTTTAATTTCTGCACACCACCATTTACTTATTTATTTATTTATTTATTTATTTATTTATTTATTCATCTTCACGCTCTCTAGGCATAAATAACGTATTAAAATTAATTTGATGAGTTTTTTAAAACCATTAATGTCTTATTTATTATAATTCCTTAACATTTTATCACATCAAATTCATAATACAAGTAAAAAATTTCTTAATTCTTTATTTTTAATAAATAAATGCATTTGTTTTTTAACAGTGACATCTATAACATTATCATTATAGTAGCAATAGTAGAAGTTCCACTTTAAGAAATTACGTCATGATTTACAATCATGGCGCGAAAATGGGCTATTTAAACAACTTTTTACTACTATTCAGATGTTTGTCAGTTTGTCTGAAGAAGTCCGATCATTGATTTGGACGAAAAGCGTTATTTAAATTGTTAACATTTTACTTTATTTTAATAAAGCGAGTTGAAAAGCGTTTGCCTAAGCGGATCATCTTTTTGGTTAAAGTCTGTGGTTTTGTAGCTGTTTTATTTTTGAGTATTTAACATGATGAGTTATACTTCAGCCCACATCTGACAAAGTTGTTGAAACGAAAACTGATTTTTAACCATGTTAATGGTGTTTTTTATACTTCAATAAAAGTGTTTTGCTGCATTAATTCCCTCCAAGGCTTTATTGTTTCACTTTTCAAGGAGTGCCATAAAGATCCTGGACTCCTCTTGACACCACCTTTGTGCTCTAAATGGAGCACCACTATCACCTTCACCTGCCATGTCTACTGAAGGATATCTGGAAATATGGCAGAGAAATGGCATCAGGTTCAGATCTTGTATGTACCACCCTATGCAAAATGTTGGACAACCTTGTCAACTGTATTTTGGCATTAGAAAGCACACAAATGGCCTTGCAGAGAAATTGAGTATTTTTGCTTCAGTCTACACTGCAGGTGTGAATTATGGCAGCGTTACTTGCCCTGTGTAATGCTCAGTGTATTTACACATTTTCCACTGTGAATTCTTAAATGATTTTTGTTAATGATATCTGAATCACCTTTCAAAGTAGTTTTTGTCACCTCTGGCCATACCGTCTGTTATGGTTGTTGTTAATCATACCTCTTGAGACACACTGATATAACTTATTCTCTGATGTTGGTAATAATCAGGGTTGGTAATAGATAAAAATATATAAATTGGGACATAATGGGTTGGTGGGACATATATTTTACAGGCGGTGACTGACAGCAAATAGAAATTGAATCCTCTTACAGAAAGAAGGCTAAACTGCTCATTTCTTTTTGCCACAGGAGATCTAACATTTTAGGTTTAATATTGAGGTTCAACAATTATTACACGAGTGGAGATCTAATTATGACAAGCCTCTTTGTGTTTGACTTTCACTTGTGATGTTACTGGACTTCTTATATAGAAGCCTGTATTTACTGCTATAAAGCTATTTCCTATGCATTGATTTGAATGAGCTCTGTTGAACATGTCGATGAAGGTGTTATGCATTACATGACAAACTGTCCTCAACTCTTAGTAGTGATATTTGTGTTGTCATACTTTTTAAAAAAACTATTGTGATGAGTATACATATGCAAGTGTACTTTAATTAACTATTATGCATAACATACTTCATGTAGAGAGCAGTTGACTTATTTAGCATTCATTACACAGAATTGTACTTCAAATTTAATTTTGCAACTTTTAAGTTGTACTTCATGTTAAATTCCTAATAAGAGGTCTGTGACAATAATTATTCTAATCCCTTGAGTAAGACTATTTGCAATCTGGATTTGAACCTTCTGATACCTCTCCTGTTACTCCAGACGTAATACATTAATATGTTGAGCCACAGAGAAAGTTACTTAACAGTTACATTTTCTTCACTCAGTACTGGCCAGTGTGCTGACTGAAGTACAGTGGCAACAGTCTCATTTGCACTACTGATGGCATCCCAAGTTACACTTTGAGTTTTCTTCCCATTATTGCAGGAGTGCCACAAGGTTCTATAGTTGGACTCTTCCTGGTTAATGTATTTATAAATGATCTACACACTGCCTCCATGTTGCCACTTTTGTACACTATGCAGATGGTGCTACATTCATCTGCATAGCCTCTGCCCTATGAAAACTTTAAGTAATCACTCAAGAATCCTTACATCCATAGAATCCTGGCTAGACAACTCACAGCTCCTACTTAAACCCCAAAAACAAAACAATTTTTCACCCCTAAAACATTCTCCCAAAGCAAAACTCTTGTCAAAATCATTTTGTTAAATAACACCCTGATTAAACAGGTCATTAACACCAAACTCAGTCACCATTGATGACGACATGAAATTTGACGTGCACTTCCAAACTGTTGTTAAAAAAAAAAACACACACCAAAAGTTTGGCTTACTATATAACAAACTTAACTAGAGAAACCATAGTGAAAGCCTATCTCCTACCTACCCACATGTATGCCTCCTGCTCTCTACTAATTTACAGATTTCTACACAAACAAAGCTGGAACAATGCTACAATAAAACAACCCACTTTGCTGCAAATCACCTCTTTAGAACTCATCACTGTCAAACCTTAAACAAGTAAATGGATTGAACTCCTACATCACCTCCACTATAGTCAGCCACTAGCATTTTATACTCTAATATACTACCCTGAAAAGTTTCCAGCAGTAAAAGGCATGTTTCAACACTACAACCCTACCAAAGCTCTTCACTCTAAAAGACTAATTCCTCCTCTCCATCTCTAAAACCCAGAATACATTTGGAGCATCCTTATACTCTGGATCCCACACAGTTTGGTTTTGTCAAGGGCAGATCATGCCTGCTCAACCTGGTCGACTTCTTTGAGTCAGTCACTAGAGCTGTGGATGAAGGCAAGGTGATTCATACAGCCTACCTTGATATGGCCAAGGCCTTTGATACCATCTCCCACTCAGGAATCATAGAAAAACTCACTAAGCTAGGCATCAACCCCTATATCACTAGGTGGGTTGCAAATTGGCTCACAGATAGAACCCACAGTGTGAAAGTAGCTGACTCCAAGTCAGACTGTCGACCAGTCACAAGTGGAGTCCCACAGAGTTCGATCCTGTGTCCTCTCCTGTTTGGTATCTACTTCTCTGAAGTCCAGGCCAACACAAAGGGACTCTGGCTGACAAAGTTTGCAGATGATTGCAAGTTGGGAGCCATAATTAACTCCCCAAGTGATGTTGACATCCTACAGAAAGGCCTCACTGAAACCAATGACTGGTGTTAGAACCATGGCCTTAAGCTCAATGCCAAAATATGTGTCATCATCCCCTTTGGGAAAAACCCAGTTCCCATGAAATACCACATCGATGGTAGTCCACTGAACACAGAAGGTGTCATAAGAGATCTGGGAACACAGGTTGACAGCAACCTCTCTTTTGACCACCACATTGCCACTGTAGTCAGAAAGTCCTTCTATGTGGCACATCTCATTACTAAGGATTTTGCATCCAGGAAGAGAGAGGTCATTGTCTCCCTCTACTCTTCCCTCATTAGGCCAATCATTGGGTACAATGCCACATTTGGCATGTACCTCACTAGATACCTACAAAAACTGGAGAGGCCACAAAAATACCTCACAAAAAGGATCTTAGGCCTTAAACACTTGTCCTATATGGACAGACTCAAAAAACTCCAACTATTCTCTATCACATATCGCCTACTTAGTGATGATCTCGGTTTGACTTACAAAGCCATGTCTAACCCAGCTCTGTTAGAAATGCTACATCTAAAGAAATCCCAATCCCTCTGCACCATATGCTCCAGAGACCTCAACCTCATTATCACAATCAACAGAAGAAGCTGGAAGGACAGGTTCATAACCCAGAGATTGCCCATGCTATGGAATAGACTTCCCATACATGTCAAGTGGAGCGCCTCACTGGCCGTCTTCAAAAGAAATCTTTATGAGTGAATTGGAAATAGAAATTCACCCTGGGGATCACTCCAGTGGCTCTACTTGACAGAAGCACTGGGAACTAAGGTCGGGTGTCACGATTCTAGGGTAATCCTATGGGCTAGGCTTGCAAAGGCTCCAGGGCCACTAGCCTAGTACACACCTATGAACCTATACTCAAACTATGAAGCTACCCTTTGGAATGCCCTCCAACATGCTTTTATGCTTCTTGAAAATCAAAAGTCATTTAAAACAAGGAACACCTCTCAACATCTTGGCTTTGTAGTTGTACATCTCCAAGATAGGTATAACCTCTATGCCTTCTTCTTCTTCTTCTAATATACCTCTGCTACTGTCAACTCTATTACCAGCTATCACTCTGTTGTCACCCACCCCACCTTCTGCCTATGCCACTCTTAACTCTCTTTTACCATTCATTTCACATATATCTCAAAATTAAATCAACCTTTTGTTATCTACCCTTTGTAAATTACTCAGTCCTCTCTATTGTGACATCTATCCTACTACATAGTTGTTTATCTAACTATATCTGTACAGAGTATAAATAGTATAACAAGCCCTACTACTGAATGCATAGTTACTATCTTATTTATTTTGACAGCGTACTTTTTAGTTTAATTGTATTATGCCTGACATTGCTGATATTATATAACTTAAAATATTTTGATTGGATTCCATGTACTGGAGATTTCCTCCGTGGACCTCCACTGAAAAGGGACATTCGTGCCCAGACGGACCTTCATGGTCAACAAATCTAAAATAAGTAAATAAAATAAATAAATGTGGACATTAGGGATCTGTGCATTCACATAGATATCACTCTCTCTAGATATGCATCCTGAAACCATGGAATTAACATGAAATATTAAGAAGATGAACAGTTTTTACCACATAATACATAGATATTATGAGGCAAAGAAAGGGGGACATATATACTCAAGCTTTGACATTCTAATATGTAACACTTTGGGAGCAATATACCCATTTTCTCAAACTTTTCCTATGTCTTTCATAGTAGACATCTGGATATATGGGATATTTGCACCAGTCAAGTGACCAAATCATGTCACAATGCAAACAAATGTATACAATAAAAGAGTGTGTTCTTCGCCTTTTTCTTGTGAGCAGTACTCTCTTTGGATATGCGTTTACAATGATTGCATTATAATTTGCATTTATTTAGAATTTTGTTTGTATTTTTAAGTTTTTTGTACTTCATATAATTCACAGACAATTGTTACCCAGAGGCACAGTTACCTCTTAAGCATATATTTATAAAGGTGGTATACAAGTTATCTCCAATGTCAATATAGCTTTTTCTTAGTCTATTCCCCTTTACACACCCTCAGTATGAGTTCATCAAAGTGGCAGGGGTGTTAAACACTTAATTATTTGTACACTAATGGTGATGAGTCACACCTCAAGCCATTAGCTAGGCCCACGTCTCAGTACTCACTCTTGTACATGTGTACGGTATCCTGTAGATCTTCACACCATGTTTTCCTGCACAGTACTTTGAGCAGATTGAGTGATTCATGAATGATAATAAGCAGACACCTGATTTACATATTTACCATGCCTATAGGTATTAATCTGCACTATACAAGTACAACCTGGAATTGAGGAACTTGTGTCATAGTAGGAGAGACTGAGTGGCTTCACCAACTTCAGAAATTGATATTTGACTGCTTTAATTGCATTTCTTTTGGTGAACTTGACTAGAAATCCTGTCAAGATATTAGATGTTCTTTACAAGTAATACTTATACAGTTATGATTTTATAATTTTTCCTAGAAAATTGAGTGATTTCTGCATTTTCTCCATTTGTATTGGTATGGAAGATATAGAGGTTGCTATTGGTACCATCCCCATCTAATGTTACATGGCTTTATAGCAACAAATCTCTCAGGATGTGAGCATGTTTAATAACTTAAGTAGCACTGTGGAAGTTGTTTTAGAAAATATTATTTTTAATGCTATTTTATATGCCTGACATAAATAGCATTTATCCCATTAAAAGGGTTGTGTCTTTGACATTTTTTTTGCTGGTGTAGGATGCGGTTAATGGTTGTTTTGTAGGGGCTGTATGATTTTCATTACATAACTGAGTGTTGTCTACAATTTGCAAATTCCTTTTTGTAAGGGTGGTTTAAAGGCTGCTATTAAAAAGGATCATTGACTTGCATTACATACAAAAGTTTTGCTGTTCTGTGCCCATATGTCCTTAGCATTGTTAACAGACATCTGAATACAGAATCCAGTTTTATTTTAAAATTGTCGTTTCATACTCTTGATTCATTGATAATACTACAATATATTCCAGACTAACACATTTCTTTATACTTATTCAATCTGTCATTGCTGAAAGGAGGGGAGTTTACATGTATATCTTAGATGTGTATGTAGTCACATAGATCAGTTATGTATATGTTTTTCAGAAAGTTTACATAAATTCATAATTGTTTTCTGGCCAGGCCCTGCTGATTTTTCTGATACATATTTTTTTTTTACACCCATACAGGGATATGGCACCAAAAATAATCTTGGGCATGTAAACCTATGTTCTCAGATGCTGTGAATAAGGTTATCTTGTTGCAGGTTTTCTATCAACAAGTCTCATGACTATTACTGAAAATAGTAGCTGACAAGCCCTTCCATGACCATATCTGGAGATAGGTGGTTGATGATGTGAATGCTGTGAGTAGCCATGGCCATGACTACAGTTGTATCAGATAAATGGACCAGTGGCATGATCACCAAGGCATAAAAAAGAATCATTGCAATAGGAAGGGGATGGAGACCTACTGGTGGTAGACCTGTTACTGAACCACCACTTACTGAGATGGATGATTTCCTGCCCACTGTAAGGGGTCCAGGCAGCTCATTGGGACTGCCCACTGTTGTGCTGGACATGCTGAAGAGGTGGAAGACACCAAAGTGTGCCTACTGCTGATATTCCAGGTATGCTATTCATATATATATATATATATATATATATATATATATATATATATATATATATATATAGGTTCACAGGTTCATACTAGGCTATCTGCCCTGGGGCAATTATAAGCCTAGCCCGATTCTGTATGGCTTACGCCACCCCTTGATTTGAGTATACTGTGCCCTTTTTAAGGTTTAGTTTACTGTGCCTCTGTCTAATAGTGACACGGGAGTAATCCCTGGGACAAACCTACAATCCCCCATCCACCTATCGAGATTCTTCTTGAAGAGATTCAGTGAGGTGCTCTGCCTCACATGAACTGGAATTCTATTCCAGAGCAAAGGGAGCCTCTGCGTTATGAACCTGTCCCTCCAGCAAGTTCTATTTATTTCTGTGCTGAGGTTCAAGTCTCTCGAGCATGTGGCTCTAAGGGATTTAGATTTACTGAGGTGGAGCATGTCCATTAATTCTGGATTTGACATAGCTTTGTATGTCAGGCATAGATCGCCTCAAAGTAGGCGGTATGCAACTGAGTAGAGCTGGAGTTTTTTTAACCGAGCAGCATATGGCATCTGTTTGAGACCATTGATCCTCTTGGTGAGATACTTTTGGGGTCTTTCTAATTGCTGCAGGTGTCGGGTAAGGTACATCCCAAAAGGGGCATTGTATTCTATGATGGGCCTGGTGAGGGATGAATAAAGGGGCACGATTACCTCTCTTGATCTAGATGTGAAACCCTTCGTAATGAGGTGGGCTATGTAGAAGGTCTTTCTAACCACTTTGGCAATGTGGTTTTCAAAGGAGAGATTGCTATCAACTTGGGTCCCCAGGTCCCTAATAACTTTCTCTGTACTTAATGGGTTTCCGCCTATGTGGTAATTTGTGGGCACATTGTTTTTGCCAAAGGGTATGACTATACATTTTTTGGCATTACCTTTAAACCATGGCGCTAGCACCAGTTATCTGTCTCTGTGAGACCTTTTTGAAGGATGTTTGTGTCAGCTGGAGAGTTGATTATGGCGCCCAGTTTGCAGTCATCTGCAAACTTGGTGAGCCATAGTCCTTCCATGTTTGTCTGTACCTCGGAAAAGTATATACCGAACAAGAGTGGTCCCAGAACAGAACCCTGTGGGATGCCACTTGTGACCGGTTTCGAGTCGGACATGGCTCCAGCAACTCTCACTCTGTGGGTTCTGTCTTTGAGCCAGTTTGCGACCCATCTTGTGACATAGGGGTTTATATTTAAGCTGGATAGCTTATCTATGATGCCCGAGTGGGGTATTGTGTCAAATGCCTTTGCAAGGTCCAGATAGGCTGTGTGGACTACCTTCCCTTCATCTATGGCTTTGGTGACTGTTTCGAAGAAGTCAACCAGGTTCAAAAGGCAGGATCTGCCCTTGACAAAGCCAAACTGGGTAGGATCTAGTGTCTGTAGGTCCCCAATGTCTTTGTTTATGAAGCTCCATGATGATCCTCTCCATAGCCTTGCAGACTAAGCTAGTCAGGCTTATGGGTCGATAGTTTCCAGGATCCGTAGAGGCTCCACCTTTGTGGAGTGGGACCACTGTTGCTCTACGCCACTCTGTGGGCATATATCCTGTAGTGAGGCTGAGATTGTATAGCTGTTTTATTTGAGGGATTAGTTCCTCTTGGAGTTCATGTAGGATGCAACCTGGGACGCCATCTGGTCTCATGGAAGCAGTGTTTTTTGCTTTGGAGAGGGCAGCCTTCACCTGAGCATCAGAGATGTTTGGGATGCAGCCCTCTGCTGGGATAGATACTTGCTCTTTTGGGGGGGAGGGGGTGGAGAAGTTTGCACTGAACCTGTCTGCCAGGATATTGGCGATGTCTGTGGGTTCAGTGTATTTTTTGTCATTTAGAATCAACTCAGAACAAGTCTGGGAGTTGCATCCCATGTTTCTAACATAACTGAAAAAAGCCTTATGATTGTCTTTGGTGTCCTGTGCAATTTTTCTCTCGAAGCTGGCCTTGGAGGATTTTATGAGGGATCGTAATTTTTTGCTAGTACTGATCAGAGATGCCTTCCTATTAGGGATTTTGCTCTATCATGTAGTAGCTTCCTCCTTCTGTTGTACAGTTTATTTATGGCAGGGGTCCACCAGACTGGACGCCTGCCTTTGGATGATTGGGTCTTGGTTTTGTTTGGGATAGCATGATCCATGCATTCCTGGAGATGTCCGTAGACTGCTTTAATATAGGATACTGCAGTCTGGGCCGTAGTTTCCACTGGCCCTGGGGCCTTGAAGGATTCCACTTCGGTTTGGAGAAGTGAGAAGTTCGCTTTGAGAAGTTTTTCACTGTGGTTTTCTGGGCTGGGGTGGGGTCGGGATGTGGACATCCAGTGAAATTAATTTATGGTCTGATCTTACCAATGAGGGATATACTTCTGGTGTGGAGCATAGAGTCCCCATGTTGGTAATGATCAGGTCTAGTATGTTGTCCCCTCTTGTGGGAGTGGTGACTAGTTGTTCCATAGCATTTGAGTTTATAATTTCCAGGAACCTTTGGGCTAAGGTGCTGGGGCTTGAGTAGTGCTCCCAGTCAATGTTTGGGTAGTTGAAGTCGCCCAATATAATGGTGTTCGGAGAGATCTTTATGTTCTCCAATGTTTTCAGGAAAGCCGAGTGGGATTCCTGACTTTGAGAGGGTGGTCTGTAGGATTCTATAAACTGAAAAGCAGTCTTGCCCACTGTTAGTTGCACATGGATGGTCTCCGATACTTCGTGCAATGCCACTAACCTGGAGGTGTGGATATCCTTGATAAATATGGAAACTCCCCCTCCTTTTGTGGTTCAGTCTGGGTTTTGGGGCCAAAAAGCATGATATGAGGTATAGCCTGGTAGTGCTGGGGTGCTGTCTGGAGCCTTGAACCAGGTTTCTGTCACTGCACAGATATCAATGTTCTCCATACCGAGGAGAGCTTTGAGTGCGTGCATCTTGAGGTTAAGACTTCTGGCGTTTAGCAGCATTACCCTTAGTTTCTTGTTCCTTGTGCTGTCTATGGGGGTGGGTTTGACTTTTGAGCCTTGCCTAAAAAAGGCACTATGGGGGTGGCAAGAGCCTTTGCCAATATCCGAAAGCCCAATGGTGACAGGTGCAAGCCGTCCCTAGTGAAACAACGTGGCTTGTCGAGCATGTCATCCCAGGCTGACAGACACTGGATCCCCTTTGAATGACACCAAAATTTTAGCCAACTGTTAAAATTGATAATTTTGTCTTTGTACTGTGGCATCATTCTAGGTGAGGGTAAGATGCTGCCCAAGGTCAGGGTCATACCAGCCTGGGCTACATGATCAGAGAGCTCCTCTATGTCTCTTTTCATGTAGTCCAGGGAGGTACGTCTCAGGTCATTCACACCAGCATGTACAATGACTGAGTCATATTTGTATTTGCTTTGGAGTGACCTGAGTGCTTGCGTTATGTGGCAGATCCTAGCACCCGACAGGCAGCTCACCGTGACCTTCTCTTTATTCAGCCTGGTGAGCGGGACATCAGTGTGTCTGACAATAGAGTCACTTATTACAAGAGTATCAGGTGTGTTATTCAGTCTTAAGGGCTGTGGCTGCTTGGCACACTGACTTTGTGGGTTATGTGTTGTGCGTGTTTTGTTTTGAGGTAGCGTTTGCTTGGATGTCTGCTTTGGAGGTCTCTGTTGCTTAGGTAGATTTTTATTTAGAGCCTCAGAGTATGTTTTTGTGTATTTATGTGTTTGGTTCGCTGATGTGGTGGGACTATGTGATACTGGAATTGTGTTGTGTGAGGTTACCTTCTCCTCCTGACTGGTTACACTAGTTTTGAGATGAGAGAGCTCAGCCTTCAGTTTGGCTAAATAGTTGCATCTCTCACATATATTTAAACCTGTTTGGAGGAGGAGAGGGTTGTCCGTGTACATGAGACAGTTGTAACATTGCCTCAAAATTCCCAGATTCACCAGCTGGACTGGAGAGGAAACCATTGACTGACCTTTGGACATGCTAGAGTAATATAGGGAAACTGAATTTAAGACGGATCAATAGAGGACAGGGTAATCGTAGAGAGTATAAGAGTAAGTAGTGCTTATGGTTTAATAGTGTTAACTTGTAGGATTACTTAATTGGACCAGTGAAGGGCCTTAGAATGAGAATATGGTGTTGAAATTGAGAGATAGAGCAGTTCTAATGGAAAAAGTGAAGAGCAGACTTTGTGGAGCCAGGAATAGTTTAAACCCAATTAGGCGGCGCTGCCCGCTGTTGCGCCATGCTCAAAAACACACAAAACCGCGCAAAAGAGGGTTTTAAGAGAGGAAGATGAAGGATGATGATGTGTATATATATATATATATATATATATATATATATATATATATACACACACACACACACAAAGAGAGAGAGTGAGAATGGAAGCATGTTGCGTCTTTGAACAGATTTCAGTGAATGCAAAACAGGGGAGTGCTGTTCACCAAAATTACTTTCACCAACACTGGAGTTTGCTTTTCTTCTCCACTCTTGCATGACCTTGGAGTTGGTATATAATCCCTGGGACTGTGGAGCGTCCCCCCACATAAGGGATGCAGAGGTGTGTCAGTAGGTAGCATGCAACATATGTGTAGGATTGTCTTGGAGGCACAGGTAAGATCTCCCAGGTCCTCAGAAGAGATAGAGTACTGCATGCTGTGCATTCTGAAATGTCAGACTGCCTGAACCATGCGGATGAGTCCTTGGACTGGATGAATGACACACTGGATCATGCAGTGTCTGAAATAGAATGTCTGCTGGTGGAGAATCAAAATCCATCTTTACATGGCTGTGCCAGATCCCGCTGCTGTAGTGGCACTACTGCCACTGCTATGACAGTGATTGAATTGTCCATACTGAGATGTGGTGGACCACGTGGTCTTGATTCAGAACATAGTCATGATGAGAGCTCATCCAGCAGACATCATTTACATTCCAGTAGCACTTTGACTTCTAGCCAAGGTCATGAAACTAGCAGTGCAACTCCTGGCAGAGATAGTGCACATGGTCAGGGGCAGTGATGCTGAAATGAACCATCTACCTTACATGGCTAATACCTGTTCAGGATGTCATGGTGTAGAGCTAGCACCGGTGCTTTGATTGTGTTCTGCTGACCCACTTACCATGCAGCTCATCTTGGCCATACCACCAGACGCACACACACACACACACACACACACACACACACACACACACACACACACACACACACAAAGCACACACACACAAAGCACACACACATATATAAATCATTAATACTGAATGATTTACAACTGTTGCTACTAGGTCTGACAATGCATATTAGCTGTTAACCTGATTTCTCTCTCACACACACAGGCATACACAAACACACGCACTTCTCTGGTGACAGGCTTGCTATCCTTTAACCCCCCCCCCCACTATGTGCAAGTGATGATGACTCTGCCCTGACCTTTGCTCATTTTTTGTGACTTAAGCTTGCCTATGTCTGACGCATGCAGTACTAATGCTTGCTTACTCATGTGTCATTTAATCATAAGTATTATACTGAATTGTACTTTTTCTTTATTCTGCTCAACTTCAAATGATTGTTATTTAGGTTGTGATCCTCATTGTATTTGTAGTAGTGTTATTAGTAATGCAGTCTTCCTTGTGGACATTATGCTGAGATTATATTGGTCACTGTTGTGGTATCTAAGCTGGGCAACCTATATGCATGATGCACAGTACTGGGCAGGCCACACACGTGTTTGGTCAATGCATATTTGTTTTATTACTCATTTGGATAGCATATTCCCTATTTTGTGCCTTCTGTATTAATGTTATATTTTCTATTTCTTACAGATGTATAGGTTTGTCTACTCATGTGGACAATTGTGAAATTTGAGTTAAAATTGTGAATGTTGTTTTGACATGGGCCTGCTTTGTCTTAATGTACAGGATGTATATAATGTGCTGTGAAAAGACATTTTTTGTATGCCGTTTAATATATTACTATTTATGTTGCATATATCACTTGTAAGTTCCTGCTGACACTCCTAAACAGAAGAGCCATATTTTATCTTGTGACATACATCACTTGCATATGAGGGTAATCATGTGATCTCTTTTTTACAGGTTCACCTTTTACCTTGGTCAATACTGCCATTACAGGTTGTCTCTTCTTTGGTTGACTCTGTCTGATGCTCACAGAATACAACCATGACATGGCAAGGAAAGACTGATAATTGTGCATGCATTGCTGTTACTGTTTGTATGTGCTTAGCTTTTTTATTTTCTCACTTAGATAGTGAGTGTATGCACCATTCTTTGCATTTTAGCCAGGACCATAGTCTATTGTGCATGCCCTCGTCTGCCAGGATCTTCCCTAGATACTGGTTCTTCATCAGACTTTTCATCTGTATCTGCTGGTCCTTCCTATGGTGCTGGGAACTGTGGTCTTTGGCCTTATACCCCTGTTGCAACCACTTCCTAACTATGAAATACTGAGTAACATAGCACAGACTGCCAGTATTTTGGACAAGTGGCTGGGTCATAATGCAGAGTATCTCCAGAAGTATCTAGACATCAGAGCCGTGATTTGACCAAGCCAAAGACATGTTCTGTAAAATTTCTATTTTGAGTGTATGCATCATTGTAACCTTGCCCAGTGGGGTTGTGCAGGCTTCTCATGGGTGTCATGAACCAAGATTCCATTTCATAACTTTCATCACACACTAGATGCCCTTATGGAAAGTCACCCCTAGAAAACCATATATACACGTCACAGGTGTGCTATAAGTGGGAGTCATGGAAATTGCCAGGGTTATCTGCACACACATTATAGATGATCCCTTGGGTATTAAAGACCACCTGACAGCTGATAGGGTGACATCTTTTTCTAGTCATGAACCTCCTTCCCTTGTTAATCAAGTTGGGATTTTATTTCGATGTGTGTACAGTCTATGCCCCTCAGAAAGTCTGGGACATGTACTATGGCATAGAAATGTTGCATGGTGTTAGTTTTCTCCTGTGGGGTACATGGAAACTAGATATACTCTATTACATGTTGTAGCACTGCAGTGAGAAATTGGAGTAATATTTTTGCAGCTGAGACCTGTGGCACTCTTTATCTATTCTGTGTAGGTTTCTGAAAAGTGCCTGCAGTTAGTATATGTAATGCTATACATACTATGGTTTCCACCCGGATGGGTTGTTTCTGATTCCACCAGGACCTCATATGAGGGTGGTAGAGGTTGACTATTTGCTTTAAGGTATCCCTGTCCATATCATGCAGTGATCTAATATTTCAATATCATGAAGCTCATGATAAGTCAAGCATGGAATGAATACTCTTCTCCTAAGCTGAGGTCTAGCAGCAGTAGCTGCAACTTGTATTAAAGCCTGTTTCACATACAGGTTACTGATAGCAGTGACACTTAGCATTTTTTTTCTAAGTGTGTACATGGCTGTATTCCAAACAGTACTGGAACTGAGGTCAAGAGGGAGTGTGGCATGTATGTTTGGGTTTTATACATTCCATGACCACTCGACTATGTCAATTTGCTTTGTTAGCATGAAATTCAGCTACCTATTCCTTCATTAGCATATTCTGCTACTTACTCATGTTTTGCAGCCAGATGCAATGTGCAGAAAGGTTTTGTGAACACAAATGAGTGCACACATCACTTTTCATACACACACAAAGTTAGCATGAAATGTAGGCGTTCACAAATCCCTGCCATAGTCTTCCTTGTCCAGCAGACACTGAGGTATGTATAATGCTAATTACAGCTGCTGCCATGTACCACTGATGAACTGCAGTTGTGTTAAGCTTTTTATAAGCATCTGCCTCACAAATACCTAACAAACTCTTTGAAATTTTGCTCCTGCATGTAAATGAGCATACCTTCTTCCCTATTAGAACAGACTTCTATAACATTAAATGCTTCTATCAGGTACTAGTTGATATGTTATGGAATACCTGTAAAGTGAATGATATATGACGGAAGGTCTAACACAGGTTATGTCACAGCACGATGGAGCAATGAGTCTCCAAAGTAAAAAGAAAGAGGTGGAGCGGGAGACATCTGAAGAAGAAATATGGACATGGGAAAGAAAAAGAGATATAATATGGTGCAATATTTATGTAAAGGAGAAAGCAAAATTAATTGCTACAAAAAAGCAGCACCAGAGATATATGAAAAGAAATACAGGCAAAGGCATCCAGATGTGGAAAAATTTACAATACAAAAAATAGGAAAACAAAGAGGGGGGAAGTAAAAAATAAGATTAGTAACAGAGATGTTAAAGAAATAGAAACTGAAGTTATGGATTACCTGCAAAGTGAAAGATTAAGTGTAGAAAAGTTAACTCTGGTAACGTCACAGCATGATGGAACAGCGAGTCATTAAATTAAGGAGAAACAGGTGTAACAGGAATCATCTGATCCACTGCCACATAAAGATACTCTGGAGTCTTCAGGAGAAAACCATTGCAAAAGTTCAGTTGGAGTTGCACAGCAGGGGAAGGAACAGGAAACAATCAATGTTGTGGAGTGATAAGCCAGTGAGTTCCCATATGAAAGAGCAACAGATGTAGCAGGATACAGCTGAAGAGAATATGATGCCGGAAGATGTTCTGGAACTTTATGTAGAATGTCTGCAGGAAATGGAGAACAAAAAATGTGACCTCAGTTTAGAAGAAAATGATCTAGAGGAAGAGTCCTTCCTAAGAGTGAACCTGCAAGCTATCCAAAAAATTATAGACCAATAACTTGCCTTCTGGCAATGTCTAAACTATACACTGGAATTGATGCTAACAGAGTTAATAGTCTGAAGAAAACTCGATCATAACAGGTTAATTTGTTGTTAAATAAAGTCATAATTGAGAATTGTAAAAAGGGGAAGAATCTATGTATGGCACAGACAGATTACTAAAAACCATTTGACAGCATCCCACATTTATGATAAAGAAGTTCTTCCAGATTTATAAGATAGAGTCTACATTGATCAATTACATTACAGTGACCATGAAACAGCAGGAAGCCACTTTGCAGCTAAGAAGAAGACACATTTTTATCCCAAGGATAAAAATTCAAAGGGGGATATAACAGGGAGACTAAGTTTGCCACCTGTCCCGTTATCAGTGGGACACTCAAGGGTTGAGATACCTCATCCCGTTGCCTGCTGTTGAAAGTAGTAGGACTTGAAAAATCCCAATTTTTGATCACACTGAATTGCTGTGGAAAAGCTGCAATTACTTTTGGCTTTTCCACAGCAATTCATTTACATCACCAATCCAGACCTGTAGGCAGAGCTAGTCCCTGTTAGGTCCAGGTGTTGTAAATCGTGCAGTAATTGCTGCAATTTATGAAGGGAGTGGTTTGTTATTAGCACTTCTACAGCCGTTAACAAAGTAAAGATTGAGATTTCTCTTTTTATTTGTCTCCCTACCAGCTTAGCCTAGCCATCTATCTATCTATCTATCTATCTATCTATCTATCTATCTATCTATCTATCTATCTATCTATCTATCTGTCTATCTATCTATCCATCCATCTATCCAGTCAGCCAGTCATCCAGCCAGCCAGCCAACCAGATGTTTTTAACTTGAAATTTTTTTTCACATTTAAATTAGCTGTGACCTTCAGATTACACAGCCTGCAAGCAGTTAATCATTCGCTCATTAACATTCTGGATTTGTGGTTTAGGTGAAAACTCATTCTAAGAAGTTCAGAAGGACTATAATCACATTATATTTTTGCCTGAGGGTGAGATCCAGGGGAAGACACTTAACATGTCTGTTTCATATGGCTTTGCTGTCTCCAACGGTAGTGTATATTCCGTAAGACCAGCTAATTTGAGAACAAGTTATTGTATTCTGGCTTAAATCACTGTAGATACATATATAGCTAGTGGATACAAATTTAATTTTTTGTTCACATAATGAAGATATTAAAAGATGAAATTCTATTCTGAGATGAAGTGTTTTTGCCACCTCAGCCATTGAAACCAGTCAGTTTGGTTTCATGAAATTTGGAATAGCTTGTGTTGCTGTTTCAGGACTATGCAGTTCTCTACCAAGGTTAATTTATGAGCTTTAACTATTAATTATATTCTAGCAATAATTTTCTATATGCAAATTGCTGAAGTCAATTTTGATGGGAGTCCTTAATCAGGGGTTATCTGTTCTAGCCTCTTTCAGCTTTCCAAAACCTTTAACCTTTTGCTGGAAAATTTCTCCTTACTACTCTTCAGACTGCAGCAGATGATTTTACACTTTTGTCATTTTACAGGAGTCATTACCCAGCAAGCATCCCCGACATAAAATTATTTAAAATGTAGACTCTGGGTTCGAAGGACAAATCATCCAGATCACAGTCCAGCAACTACATACCATTCCTATCAGGGAGACTACAAGTCATAGTGCAGCAGTTCAGTATAGAGGTTGCAAATCTCAGTCACATAGTGAGGCCCCAAATAAAATGCAGGATGTGGGTGAGTTTGGCATAATCACTAAAGTCTTCACCTCATAAACACAAGATACATAGCTCCTATTTTTCATCCTTATTGGCTATGTTTAAAGTGGCCCTTCAAGGCAGTTAGTCTAGTATTATCCTATGAACGTAAGGCTGAAATTGTGTATGACACAGAATGTTCATCAGGTCAAGACTCTTGCCTCTGTATCACATTTGCATACCAGGGCACCTCCAAGCCCACTTGCAGGAGGAAACTGCATATTACACACAATGCTCATTATCTTGAGCCCCCTATCTCAGACTCCTGTAATATATCTCCCCCCTACTTAATGTGTGATGGCAGACATGTGTCACTGTATTTCTTAACCTCCTGTGTACATGGCAATGATGATGATGGTGATTATGAACTTTTCCTTTTCTCTGATAAATATGTGAAAGTCTGATGCACATTGTGGCTCAACAATACAGTGAGTACCATAGGCTGATATTTACACAGTATGCATCATCTTTGATGTGGATGATGTTGTAAGATATCTGTGTGCTTATCATGGCACATAAGCATGGACTGGATGTCATCGTGTTGCCTGTGTTAGCATATACTACACCTGGCCTTGTCTAGGAGTGGTTGTCTGGCTGCTGGTTGTTGCTGTTCTACTGCAGTTTTGTCAGGCAATGGTTTTGATGCACCTTCCCTGATGGATATTTATGTGTAGTGTTACACTGTTGCACTATTCCACCATATCAAAAAAGTTAATCTACCCAGTCCATGTCTGCACCACCATATTGTGGAGCACATGACATGCTAAGAACATCTTGAAGGTTGTGACAGGGTCATGTTAGTGCTGACATGTTGAGGTCTTGGAAGTGAGCTTCAAGCAGGCAGAGCACACCCTTTACGCTGATGCAAGTTTGTACATGTGTAGTATTATAGTATTTGACCATTCTGAGTTCCATGCTGAATGTCATAAGCTAGGGTTCCAACAAGCCTCTAGTATTTCAGGCTACATAGATTTTATTATGAGGAAGGGGTAGTTTCAGCATATGAATACTCTAGAAATGTAACAATATGTGTCTGCACATACCAACTAGATTGTTCTTTGTAATTTTGTTATGCAGGAAATGGCAGTATAGCTGAGGTGTATTTCAGCAAGATACTACCTCCCTGGGTAGCACGCAGACCTATTGGTTATGACCCCTTGTATGTCACACATTATCTAGCAGTTTGTAGTAGACTGCATCTCCTTCACCATTCCTATGGTGATGTCATGGTAGAGGGTGTGGTCAGTGTCATATTGGACACACACCCATGTCTCACTTTGGCCCACTTAAAAGGTGGCAACCCTAAGGGTGACTCTTTGTCACTATTGCTCTTTTGTCCTGCTCTTAACCCATTAAGCTGTCTACTTAACAGATTAGGTCACGGTTACAATTTGGCTTCCAAAAAACAACAAAGTATAAAGGCTTCTCATCTTCTTTTGTGGATGATTTAAAACTGTATAGTTCATCAAATGAGGAGCTGAAAGCACAAATAGAAGGGGTCAAAACTTACTCAGATGATATAAGAATGTCATTTGGTCCAGATAAATGTGCAAAAGTAAACAGCTACAAAACATCGAAAATATCAGTCTGGGACAAGAATGTGATATAAAGGAACTTGAGCAGGAGGGAGTGTATACATATTTGGGAACTGATGAAGGATTAGCAATAAAACATGAATAAATACAAACCAAAACTCAGTAAGGAATATTTTAGAAGACTAAAATTAATTCTGAAAACAGTCCTGACATCTTGGAACAAAGTCCAACCTTTAAACCAATTTGCTCTGCCTGTTCTGACTTACAGTTTTGGAGTGATTGACTGGTCAAAACGGTACTGGATTAGTTGGACAGAAAATCAAGAAAAATGTGTCATGCTTACCAAATGATATGTAAAAATCAGTTTACACCAAGATTATATATTCTTTATCCTGAAGGAGGTATGGGCCTCCTCAAAACTGATTATATGTATATATCTGCAGTCGTAGGACTGTGTACATCAGGTAGACATATCTACTGACCTAATCAAATCCAAACATAGTGAAAGTTTTGAAACTTGAGGAGAACAAGTCTAAGATGACTTCCCTACTTACTTTAGCAGAAAAATATCAGTGTCAAGTGAGAATGGAAACCAGAACAGAAGTAGACAAAAATTAGGCAGCAACTGATTGTGCCAAAAAACAAATGAAAGAATATACAGAGGAAGATCAAATGAGAAGGCAAGAAATGTGGAAAAGGCATAAATATTGCAAATACAGAACATTCCTGGAATAACCTCTTGTAAATCAGGATGTGATGCAAGAATGATTATGGAGAGGACAATTGAAATCAAAAGGTGAAAGGTTAATATTGGCCACCCAGACAAATGCAGGTTCTGTAAAATAGAACTGGAAACAGTCACATATCTTGTTGGTGGGTGTGATACACTAATGGCAGAGGGCCTGTATAAAGAAAGGCATAATAATGTGGCAAGACTGTTGCACTGGTTATTATGCAAACACTACAATACGGAAGTAGCTCAGAAGCAAATGAGCCACAAAGCATTATAGAGAACAATTAAGTTTATATCACATGGGATCACCTCATTACCAGCAATTAAAAAAAAAAGATGTGAGAAAACCAGCCACAGCAGTCCATAAAAAGAAGACAAAAGTAGCATTGATCACTGAAATTGCTACGCTTGGTGATTACACAGTCTAATGTACAGAATGACACAAATTCATAAAAGACCGGGATCTGCAGGCAGAAACAAGGGCAATGTGGAAGAAGAATACCCAGTCAGTCCCAATAGTAGTAGGGGAAATGCATGTAATAAAAAATAATTTACAGTCTTATTGAGATATACATGTAATTCATATGAATTGCAGAAGGAGTCAGTTCTGGGCACATTGCAGGTACTGCAAAGAGCACTTTTGGTTAATATCAAATACTGAAACAATACTAATTTCACGAGCTTTAATCATAATTTGACTTAGAAATGTGGTCCATTTCTGGTATGGTATTAAAAACCCAAAAGAATTGAAGAAATTGAACTGTGGGGTATAAAGTGACATAGATTGCACGCATGTAGCAATAAACACTCCACGTGGTCCACACTTACTCATATCGGTGAACAGGAAGGGCTACTGCACCTCAAACTTGCAATTAAGCTGTATTGAACATTAGATTATATAACCAGAGTGTGTGTGTGTGTGTGTGTGTGTGTGTGTGTGTGTGTGTGTGTGTGTGTGTGTGTGTGTGTGTGTGTGAGTGTCTGTGTGTGTACACATGTGAGATTCCATAGCAGTTTCCATGATCCCATGATTCCCATATATGGCATACATTTGACCTGTATGCTTCCTTTTAGTGAGGTGATTTCTCATGATGCCATTTTGTTGTTAGGTTGTGTATAAAATAAATGCTAGCATACATAGACTTCACATGTAGCCCAAAACCACTCAGCTCAGCCCCAACCCCAAATTGGTGTGTTGTTTGTTAGAGGTGATGCTATTCACTTGAGCTCTGGTTTACATCCCTTGTCT
Organism: Protopterus annectens; assembly: GCF_019279795.1. Lineage (NCBI taxonomy): Eukaryota > Metazoa > Chordata > Ceratodontiformes > Protopteridae > Protopterus > Protopterus annectens. The sequence goes on along the minus strand of NC_056745.1, from coordinate 352,260,981 downwards.
ACAGTCCACAAACCCTATAAATACAATGAAACACTGTACAAGACCAGGAAAAACATACATAAGCAAGCATTTGTTCTGCTGAAGCCATGCTTGCAGTGTCTTGATACATTATGTAGACCTCTGCAGTAGTAACAGGAAACAGCTAGCAAGCATGTTTTTAATCTTATCCCCTTCCTGCATGACATGGTTTTGCAGAAGCAAGGTGTTCTCCCTCAAGTGTAAGACTACAGCAGCAGCAGTAGATGTCAGTAACAGATGTCTAGGTAATCTCTTACCTCATCTTTTTCTATCCAATTTCCCCCCTACAAGCCATTCCCCAGCTTACTTTGAGAAACTACAATGTCTGCACTATAATAAGGAATTATATCAGATGATTGTATAATTCAAATGTCATATATAATAGTACAGAATGTAATTTCTAGTGTATTGTATGTCTTGTATATTTTTTGTATAATTTCTTGTATAAGTTTTATATAATTTCTTGTATAAGTTTTGTATAATCTCTATATGTAGAGATTTTCTCTCCAGGCCTTAGCTGAAAATGGGTCTTATCCCAGTAGGACTTTCGTAGTAAACAGATGTAAAATAAATAAAAATAAAAATAAATAATGATCTAGAGTACAATATCAGGCGTGCATGAAGAGACTCTCCAGGCAGTGATGGGCACAGTTTACAGAAGCACCACTTATGGACAATAGGCAACTACATGACCTACACATGGATGGAACTCACTGGTGTTATGTCGCAGGCATGGAGATTGATAGTCAATACTGTCTACACCAAGAGGTAACAGGCCTTCTGATGGCACCAGACACAGTTATTGAGCATGCTCATTGCAAAGATCCATATACACTTCTACTCTGAGTATGTACAGTACCCCGGTTGTGGAAAACTTTACCGATGTGAGCAAGCACAATAGTACTTGCAATACCATGCATGAAGGTGCTATTTTTGGTGGTGTGTGCATCACAGACATCACTAGACTGGTCATTTCCTGATGACTGTGCTACATGTGCTGAAACATCTGATGGTGACACCGGACAGTATTCTCATGCAACACACCTGTGAGTTCCTTTGTGGAATGCACAGCAGAAAACAGTGCCTGAATGACACTCCTGCACATACGCCAATTTATCCCCAGTGTAGCATGCATATCAAGTGGCATTTTTGAAGTGTGATGGTATCAGATACCTCTGTTTTACTGACTTCTGGTGGGCATGCCACAAAAAAAATCAATGCCTGTTTCTGAAGTTGCTGTAGCAGACTCATAGGAGCACTTGTGGTCATCTGCAGGAGGTCCCATCCATTTTGGATATAGTGTGCACTTAATTGGTTAAAGCCTCAGGGTGCTGAATATGTCTGGCCATGCATACACCCAGAATGTGGAAATATCTCCACGCAGAAGTGAAACAGACAGTGTTAGTGTATCCTCTGATTGTGACTCATGTCCATGTCTCTTAGCACTATTTCTAGACTCATCATAGGTGTTGATTGCAGCCTGTTGTCCAACTTCAGCCATTTCTAACTTTTGCCCATCACCACTACTATTTGTGGATCAAGCACATTCAGAACTCCCTAGTCAGTGCAATAATATATGATACTGGGGTGCCCATGTAATAAGCAGGGCAGGGTGTTAATGCATAAAGTTAAATTTTATTCTATCATACCTTCTGTGGTATTATGGCCTTTTTACAGACCTGATGTGCCAACATGTGCATCATGAGAACTTTTTTTAGGATACAGTCAATATGTGTAATAACAATTCATGTAAACATCTGCTAAGCACTTCTATCCTATTCTGTCTCCCACTGAGACACAAGTTGGCTGTATCAGGCAGGTACTGTCACTAACACTACTATAGGGGCTAAACTGTGGTGCATTTTTTCTTCCCAGGGACACAAGGAAGTACACAACAGTTGTCAGTCATATGGTGCTCCTCCTGTCAAGGGCTCAGGGAACACTTACATGTCAATCAGTTTAGTGGACTTAGGTGTGCCACATTTTGAAATGGATCGCTCACTTACTGCCTTAAATGTAATTTGCTTTACATGGGTCATCATACTGGCCAAGCAACAGAGACACTTTTCCAAAGTGTGGTTATAAGCATTGACAGCTCTGATACTCTTTGTCAGCGCCTGCCACACCTGATCCTCCAATAATTCATCTGTACCCTTCTCCCTACCAGCTATATTTCATATTGCCTGAGGGCTTGCAGCAGGATGTCATTCTCAGGAGTGTGGAAATTTTCCTCCTCTATCGGACTTGTCCTCTGACATGCTGACTCCTGTTTAGGAATACAGAAATTTTTACAGATACATGCATAGATTCTGTGAATGAACCTGTTTCACACAGACATGTGCTCATAATATGCACACTCTGTTAGGTGTTTTATTTTACAGTATATTAGTTCTTGACAGAGGTTAGCCTAGAACGTGGTCTACTGACATTGCATGGTAACAGTATAGTGTCCAACCAAGTAGTAAATGATATATATTCCACCTCCACCAGAAAGACACCTCTCAAAGCACCTTACCTGCAACTGTAGGAAAAGAAGCCATTTATACTAGCAGAACATACCCTTGTTAACCCATATATCACACAAACACATCTATTTTCAGGCATAATTTATACTTTCACATGCCCCAGGATTTACTAATCTTCTGTGTAAGACTAGATTAGTCTTACACGGAAATGCCAGTCTAAGAGTATCATGGCAGTGTGCCATGCATTTTAATGAGGGTGCGCTGCCTCAACACTAAAGCTTACACAGAGCATGGACGAGTGTAGGGGGCATGTCGGACTGCCAAGCAGTCCAAAAATCCTTGCCCCTGCAGTGACAAAACTCGAGAAATGTCGAGTTACATGAGCGAGTCCGCTCACATGTGTACATTGTAACACTACACACCCCCATATGTTAAACCTCGTACAAATGTAAAAATTAAAAGAAATTTTTTTTTGTTTTATTTCCGCTATACCTGCCTGTATTTGCGCATGTTTGTGTGGGTTAGCCCATTGCTTAGCTACAGTTAGCAGCTTAGACACCGAAGAAGATAATAAGAAAAATATATGTAAACTAAGCAAAATAGCGATAGTGTAGTGGTTAGAGCCTTTGCACAAAGAGGAGGCATTCCCAGTTTGAGTCCCACTACTGGACGTTCCATTTTCTGTTGGAAATCTGTATACAAAAATATTTCCTGACATTTATCATGTATAAGTTTTGTAAAAAGCATTCAAATGTTATATGTAGTAGTGAAAGAATTTTAGATATATATATATATATATATATATATATATATATATATATATATATATATATATGAAGGTGAAATGGTTATGCATTCTGAGGCATGAGTAATTTATTTTAAGCAATATAAAGCACTGCTATGCACATTTTAGCAGTATTTAGCATATTTAAAACCAATTGCTCATAGCTGAGCACCACGATAAGAAGTGTAATGTCTTTGCGCATAGCTGCACACAGCGCCAACCAGTGAACCTACAATGTATATGCACGTACCTGCACACCGTGCTAACCAGCGCAACATCGGGCAACGTCAGGCAATGTCAAGCAATGTTGGGCAACGTCGAGCAACGTTGGGCAAAGTCGGACAAAGTTGGGCAAAGTTGGCTAAACACGGCCACACCTCCTTTACTGTACCTTAACCATTCAGGTCTGGCCAGTACCGAATACTGTGCACTATAGTCACACTACATAACCACTAAGCCATGACAGCATTTCATAACAATGCACTTTCAACAGACACATATCTATCAAAGGAATATTAAACATTGCCAACATCAGCTAAGCAGGTGTGCCTACAGCTGAGTTTTTTTCAAAACTGGACAATCACATATAAGTGCAAGAAATGAGGCATATTTAAGCTCCACAGGTGGGAATACTTGCCATAACTGGTTGTAGCTCCCTTCTGCAGTCAGCATGGCCGGTGATGGAGAAGGCACTCGATTTTGAGCTCAACACTGGGGCATTGAGGAGTCCAAAGTAATGGCTTGGCTCCTTGTCCACAATCATGAGGAAAGACTCCTGCGTGGCCAGTACCAAGGCACCCATTATAAAATGGAGGCCTGGAACAGTCTTGCTCGTGATCTCACCAGTGCCACTGGCATTCCTCAGACTGGTGAACAGGTCAGGCACCATTATTCTGACCTGAAGCAGCATAAGGAGGATCAACTGGACCAGTGGATCCAGGAGTCCCATGCGATGCCTAATGCGCCAGTACTGAGTAAGTAGTCATTGTATTAAGTAGTTAAGAATTGCTATGCTTGTCTATACTATGGATAGGTATGTCTCAATATCACTGCATTTACTTCACAGCTGCAGGTGTCCGGGCTATGAATCAACAAGCCCATGAAGATAGGTTGCAAAGGCAGGTTAGTAATTATTCTGCATGTACTGTTATATAAAATAAATGAGAGAGCCTTCAAAAAGTGTTTTAACCCAATAAATAAGGTTGTAATAATCCTTTAATAAATGTATAAATCCTGGAGTGTGTCTGTGTCATTTTCTTTGATATGTTGTTGTACTGTTGCATTTTACAAATAGTACTGTTGTATTAAGCAGTGTTAACCCACACTTGGGTAGGCCCATATAAAGTGGATGAAGGGAGTGCCAGTAGCTTTTATGCATATTTACAGCCCTCAACTGTTGGTTCATGCCCAGCATGTACAGGTTAGTCTGGCACATGAGTAGCTTGGTATTGTGTTCCCCAGAAATGTCAGTGTGCTGCCAGAAATGTAGGCAGCTGTTAACATATAACTGATACTTTCACCTGAACATATCTAGATAATTATATGAAAGTAGAGCTGTCAGTGTACCATCTTAGGAATAGTGCAAGTGAGCAAATCCAATTGCACAATATAAGGACATTGGGTAGTGTAATAACACATGTAAGGGACATATAACTGCAGTTAATAGGAATGTAGTGAAAATTAGAAGGATATATATAAGTTGTTAATTGAGCTATCCTTTTCCACCCTACTGTATGCGCATAAAAAATGCAATTCCACACCTCAATCGGTATGTCTAATCTCAAAACATTTGTTGGGACATATGTCCTATTGGTTTATAAATATTTACATTTATTTCTATGCATGTGCCCTGTTAAAATACCACAATATTGGTGGCCTGTTGCCATCAATTCAACCTGCATGCTGTTGTAATGTCCACTATTGTTCTATATATGCATGTGCTATGCTTGCTTTTCAACTGTTGAAAATCTGGTGTATTGGGTTAATGGGAATAATTTTGCATGTTGTTATAACTTATTGGGAATGTTGTTGACTGTTACTAACCCATATCTTTATTAAACCCTCCAAAACATAGTACGTATGGAAAGGCCGGTCCCAGCGGACCCACCTGTCCCACCTCAGCTGGCCTTGGCACCTGGCACCAGCAGGTCCGGTACCCAGCCTGGGACCACCTCCATTGGCCCTGTGCCACCTTTGGGTGGAAGCACTGCAGGGGATGGGACTCGGCCCCCCTCCGTGCATGCCTGAGCGAAGGAGGGCCACCTATCACCCTTTGATCAGTCCGGGCTGTGGTGCATAGAGAGATTGAATGTTCTGTTTCAGAACCTCTATGCCAGCTTGAGGCACAAGTGGCGTAACTCCTGGGTCAGCCTGACCCTCCTACACAGCCCCCAGCACAGCCACCCTCTGAGCTGTGAAGGCTCAGTGGTGACTGCCCATGGGTGGGGACCTCAGTCCCACTGTTTCCATCTGTGGGCTCATGGGCTTTTGATTTCCAAACACCCCTCCCTGTCAAAGGTGTTCACCCACTACATGTGTCATATGCCGCCCCTGTATGGGTCTTGTTTGTCTTGTCTGTTTACCTCCCCAACCTACCTCCCCAAATATACCTACTTCCCCTACCCCACATTCCACTCTCACCTGAAAAAAAAAGGGCAATCTGCTCCCAAAAAAAAAAATTATGCCCCATACATAGCTGCCCATTTTGCACACATGTCCACTGGACACATAAAATATAATTTAATTGGCATTACAACATACTTTATTGTCCTCACCCCTCTCTCAGGGGTTGAAGGTTTCATAGCTACCTCCAAATTTATTCCATATGCACAGCTGTTGCTGTTAACGAAATGGGCAGCTATGGACCTTCCCTACACCTGTCTTGCACATCCCAAGCTACTTTCCATACTGTCTTTCCCTCTTTGTGCCCCTTTTTCACCACTTTCCTATCTCCCCATTTTTTCTTTTCTTTCAAAGAAATTAGCTCGGGGGTTAGCGGGAGTTAGCACTATTAAGCAGTAGTTAGCGGGTTAGCATGAGTGTGCGCTTGTTTGCGCTTAGCTAAGCATAGCTAAGTATCGTGCAAACCCATGCAAACCCGCTTACAACTGCTTAAAAGTGCCTTAGTCACTCTGTATGTGAGGGCCCTTGTTCTGCTCAGGAGCAAAATAAAACACCTCTGTCAGTCTCGAACCCAGACCTTGCACACACTACACAACATGAAGTACCAGATATACAACAAGTTGGTGCTGAAATAAATATATCATGCATCAGAATGAGTGAATGTAAAGTAAAAATAGGAATGCCATACCACACAACTTGTTCTGTGGCTATTCACCAGTTGTTGTGGGATTACATTACATGACTGTGATAAGAGAAGCAGCCATTCTAGCAGGAAATAATGTTACACCATCACTTTACAACCCCACACAGTATCACAGCAGGACAACCACTGGCATATCTGTTTAGGGCAGAGGCCATACCTCCCAACTGTCCCTAATTTTCAGGGATGTCCCTGATTTTGACACAAATGTTATCTCTGTCCCTCTGAATCCCTTCTAAAACTACTGACTTTGGCCAGAAAGGTGGTGAATTACACTTAATGAATAATGACAATAATTAAGAGTTAGACACTTCTTTTACTTCTTTTATTTCAGAAAAGGTGTATTAATTCATATGCTCTGATCCTCTCAATGTTTCAACTTAATGACACTAATATTTTAAAGGTGTCCCTGGCTTTTCCTTTACTTTTCCCTGAGTCTGTTCAAATATGTACCTGAGTGTTTGAGAGGTCTGGCAGAGGCAGAAACACAGAGGCATATCAGCCTTTCTGCTGTTACACACGGTGCAAATAGCTTTGGAAGGAGTTTTGGAATCATACCCTTATGTAGGAATACAACACTGAAATACAAATGGATGTAGCCATGTACTGGTAGCAACCTACTGTAACAATGCCATTGCTCTATTGCTGAAAAGACCTGTGTGGTGCACAGACAAAAAATAACAGGCTATTCTCTGGCTACCATGTGGATAGGTCCACAGTTTGGAGTTACTCAGAGAGACTACTTGCCTTGATAAACTAACATGCACACAGCAACCCTGTAAGTACAGCAAGATAAAATCCACACAACAATACTTATGCTCTCTGTACTTCTGCACCCCTACCCAAATGTAGAATATACCTGTGTGTGCAGGGTCTACCAAGGATGTAGGTAAGCATATTCACAGTACTGACATGTGTCCAGTTTTTCTGAGCAGCTTGTGCTAATGTCAACACTAAAAAAGCACAAACTGTTTAGAATTGAGTATTTGAATATTCACAGTATAGCAGTTCACAAACAATTCTTGTGCCAAAGGAATACATCTCAATAACTAGTTTTGTATGGCAGTTAATTGTAAAGGTTAAAAAGAAAGTACATCTTTCTATGTATCCTGGGGTAGCATTTTGAGGGCTGAGTACATTTCTACACTGGCAAGTGGGTACTGGAAGCAGCAACATTAGGTCTGAGTACAAAATGTAAATCTCTGGCTACACCCCTGGCTTCTGATATAAGAACTATACCAACCTTCTGTCTTAAACAATGATGTCCACAGCAAACAAGGATGATTTCCATCTTGGAAAGCTGAAAGGGCCATGCCTGCTTGAGTTAGCAATTTATAGTACTGGGTTGCTATGACAGTGATTACTGCAATTACTACACAGCACGCTGCATGCAATTCACAGATGGTGGCCACTAATTGGTGCAGAGGCCATCGCATGCTCATGTGCAAATACCTACAAAAGAAGGCTGCAATCTCTGCCAACAAACTCAATCACTCTATTGCAGAGACTGGCAGAGAGAGAGAGACAGAGAGAGTGAGACAGAGAAAAGGAAAAAGAAAAAGAAATATTACCAAATCATACAAAGGAAAGGGATGTGACACATATGCATTTACTGGCATGTAGTAGATGTTATTGAAGAATAGTCTACATAATGTGAACCATTCGTATGTGGCAGCAGTACTTATTTATGCATAGATGTTCTGCTTAACTACTGCTATGGACAATACAGTGTGTACATGTGGGCAGTGGGACATACCTGTGAAATGTGTAGCTCAGCATTAAATGTCAAAGATCTGATCCATGTTATCTGTGTTCCGTACAGTAGTGTGGCCAATGGCTGTTGGGGGGATTAGCGCTGACATTATATAAACATGGGTGTGACAGAACAACACATGCATGATAGTCATATTAAAGTGCAGCTTAGCAGTGGCAACTGCTGTAGCAGTCTAGCATACTTATCTAGCATTTGTAGCCATATATACCCCCCTAATGTTAGTGTGTGTTCATATGTGACACCTGTTTGTGTTGCAGCAAGGCCCAACAGTTCAGCTGTGAGGTCCAGGGACTTACAACAGTGTGGACCTTGTGTGTGTATGCCACACACATATGGAGAAATATATATGTGTCATATATATTAACATCTGTATATGTGCATAGAGCAGGGGACATATTGCAACTGTTTGTTAAGGGTGGAGATATATATGTTAGTGAAGGTTGGTGTGTGCATATTTGTATGTAGGTTTTAGTGTGTGACAAACAAGACAGCATACAGTGCTGGTATATGACATGTGGTGGTTAAACACTGTGTGTGGTTAGTTCAGTTTGCAATGTTGAAGCCAATGAGGCCTGCTAAAGCTACCTGGGCTGTGAACACCTTCAATGCATTTATCCCAAGACTGTGCGATTTTATTACATTATTGTACACCTCACATCCTTTGTATAATTGATATTCTCACTATGAAAGGTGAAATGTCTATGTGCCTACAAATATATGTATATGTACACCAATGGATGTGTATATGTGTGTGTGTGTGTGTGTGTGTGTGTGTGTATATATATATATATATATATATATATATATATATATATATATAGTTATATATACTCTTACACACCTACATCTACTTGTTGCAATAGATTATCTGTACTGTTAACTGACTGTGATGGTCAGTGTGTTTGTGAATACGTCAAAGAGATGTATCTGTGGGATAGCTTAGTGGGAAACTGTTTATGTCATGGTATTATGGGTCCTTGCTTTGATCCTAGCAAAAGCTGTGTATTCTGTTGCTAGGCAGACAAAGTGCTATTGCATACAGTGTGATTAAGCCCCTTGCTTTTAACTAGGGTGTCATTGGAGGCTAAAGCACTACATCTATAATTATTGATTGGTACTGATGTTGAATCCAAATCCTGTGTGTACTGTAGTACTACTTGAATCTCTGGGCCTGTACAACAAAGTATGGTGTATGTCCACATTGCTTGCATCCACTGTTTTGTGTGGTCCCTGTATTCATCACAGATTACATTTCTCAAGATTAAGGTTGTGTAAGTACTGACACACAGTACTGTATAGTACACACTGAAAGCTTATCTGGGTTGTCATACCTTTGTGTCCTGTAATTATGTCTGATGTGTGTGTGGGTATGTCTGTAACATGTCATTTGACATATGTGTGGTAAAACATATAACTGCATATCTAGCAACATTCATAGTGTACTACAGCAGTATGCGACCTATATTCCCAATTGTGCACATATTTTCTACACGGGTTTGCCATTAACAAGTTGTGTGATATAATAGTAATGCATTTACTGGCCCTTACACTCATTGTGATGGATGATATATTTCTTTACACATCAGCTTGATGTATATCTGCTGTAGCTAGGTGGTGCATCGTGTTGCATATAGTGTGCCAGGTACTCTTGTATAGTCTTATATAGTGATTTTATTTTGTTGCTGTGCAGAACATGGTTCATTAGATTGAGAGTGAGTCAGGCACTTCCAAGCAGTTGTGGGGTGAGCAGTGATAAGTGGCAGTTAAAGTGTTTCACTCTCAGTTAGCTAATAGGTTGCTATATATGGCAGTTCAGTGATATCTGTACTGTATAATGTTAAATGTGCCATATGACTTGCTCAGACATATTTTCATATTTATGTCTTCCAGGGATCAGGGCACATCACAGGAAGCCCAGTTACAGTAGTGCTGAAAATGACATAATTACTACCAGTATGATTCAGCACTACAGTCTCATGTTCTCACGAACCAGCCAGGACCAGCAGGAGCGTACTGCAATGTGGCAAGATGTTGTCCACAGGGTAAATGAAGTAGGCCTGCATAACCAGACATATGAGCAGGTACGCCACCACTGCAGTGATCTTCTCAGACATGTCCGTCAGCGTGCTGCTGATGTGCGGAGACAACAGCTTGCAATAGGTGGTGGTGTTAATACCCCCCCCCCTCATCAGGGTGAAGGAGCTGCTCCTGAGCCTGGTGGCACCTGCCCAACAACAACAGCAGCAGACATACACCATGATGGAGGTTGGAGCCACCCAGCAAGCACACATGGAGCATGCAGGTAACATGGCATATCTGTAGACTACTGTTATCTGTATTGGTAGATCATGCATATGTGAGATGTGGAGTGTGTTGTTAAAAGATGTGGAGCCTGTTGTTGTGCAATACTGATCATTTGGAACATAATCTGTAGCCCTGTGAATGTAAACCGTTGTACTGCAAGATTGCAAACACACAGTAGCAATGCCACAGTTGTGGCCACTGACAAACTGTCTCATCTCTATGTAGGTCCCTCTGGGGTGACATCAAGGCAGCGGACAGATGCTGGTGAGTGTGTTCTACATTTATTATTGTAAATAAAAAGTGCATGTCATAGTTAAGGTGTAGGCCACATGTAACACACCTACACATAATGCATGCTGTGCATGTTTGGTGTAAGAGCACGCACATCTCACTAATGTGATTAGCTGTCTGAAACACATGCAATACCCAGACCATCTCAAACAAATGTGGCTAGACTGTAGTGACTATTGGATAGGCACAGTTGATACTCAACATGCAGATAACATACACATCTATGTCATACACAGTGCATTTTAACATGCTACACATAAAGGATTCCCAAACCCTCTGTAAAGACACACTCCATTATCCAAAATCTCATCCACACATTACACATAATATACTTGAGGGGTAGAGGCCTATCATGGGGCATTTAAACACTCTGCAACACACTACAAATTAATGTCAGGGAATGCTCCTTATTGGCCTCCTTACAAACTCATGTAACAACTGGTTGTGAAATGGTGAATGTAGCCAAGGTAGTACAGTTCCAGTACAGCATGAGTAGTGCTGGTTTGGGAAACATTTGTAGCCTTGAGTGACCACATGATGCTTCATGATGATGGCCTATGGTACTATACCCCATCCAGTTATTGTAACCACAGTACTACACATAGCTTTCATTGCTAGACACCTTAATGTTGCATGTGTGCACACATATGCACCTCTAAACAATATGCATACCAATCACCATTTGCACAACTGACACATATATGTGTTGTGATGCTATTGAGTGGCTAGGTCATATGACACACATTGGGTATGTGTAGTGTTTAAATATGCAGTTGTGTTTTAGCATGCCATGTCATGGATGACACTGGCATGTCCACAATATGATCTACACTTACCATAAGTCCCGTACATTGGGTATGTGGTGAATGGTATTCCATCAATTATCCATGCACCACTGATTATGTTGTGTGAATACTCATCATGCATGTGCTAAAATGTGTCTACAATTATTTTCTAAAGACACAGAGGCTGTAATCAGCATTGGATACCTATCTGACACACAGATACACATCCAGTCATGGTATGTACAAATGTTTGTTATGGTGCACAGTACATTACATAATTTTGAATACCTGCACAGCAATGTTGTGTCCATGTATGCATTGTGTTCCAGGGGGAGGCCCATCACCTAATAACAAAACATATGCATCAAGGCCATGTATACTGTTAGTAACAAGGACTGTCTACACTTGCACTGCATGCTGTTGAGAAACACATGTTATGCATGCTGACATGTGTGATATGACTGTTTTGCTTGTGATACTGTACCCCACCATCACCTGCTATTGTGTATATTCTGAGATTGCTGGTGTTGTATGTGACTGCTATACGGAGGAGTGTATTTTTGTGTGCATGTGTGCATGCGTGCATGTGCGCATGTGTGCATGTGTACATGTGTGCATGTGCACATTTGGTCTGACATCATGTTCAGGTCTTAAAGTGTGATTCCTGTTTTCCTCTCACAGGTGCCGAGGTGGGACTGGTTCAGTACAGCAGGGAACCTGATGTCACTGAGACAGACAGTGATCATGAGGATAGGTGTGTTGAGGCACAGGCAGGTTTGTCAGTGTCTGTTGTTGGGCCACCAATTGACAGTACACAAGTCTCCACCCCATCCATGCACACAGTCATACTGCCTGTACATCCATCATCACCATTGCCCTTAGCTGAGGGACAGTGTACGGTTGGCATTGGCCAGGACAGCGTGGTATCTATGGCACATGTATCAGGACACAGTAGCCATAGCCAGATGTCTGGAATGGTACTACATAGGCAGATGCCCAGGGGTTCTCATCAGAGCACTGCTGGTTATCATGCCACTGGCAGATGTGCCACACCTCTTTCTACCACACGCATGTTCCAGGCTGTCATGGAGGCACAGACACAAATAGAGCGGTACACCAGACAGGGACTAAGGGCGCAGAGGGCTCATAACACCTCTGTAAATGACAGTATCCATGACCTAGCAGGTGCCATACATAATTACACTGAGGTCATTGATAGACGTTGGGGTGAGACATTGGATGTCCTCCACTATGTCATGTCCATGTATCAGGACAGTGCGGGACGGTTGAGACATCGATGTGGATGTATGCCAGCAACATCAGCAGCTGGAGGTTGCAGTGGACGTCCAGCAAGTCACAGCCGCTCCCGTAAGTGCCAGTACCAGCCCCAGCAATGTTGGGGGGTTGTTCATAGACCATCCTAGAAGACCACGTGCACGTGGCAATGGCCAGTCCAAGCAGGGACCTGGATCCAGTGGACATATGTCAACCTCTTCGGATAGTACCCAGTCTGGATTAATACCTGACACTGTCTGTAGCACCCCTGCCAGGTACAGGTTCTGTATCCATGGCCAGAGATGGTGATCTGTAAAGCCTGCCAGGTACAGTCTATAGCTGTCTCACAAATCCCTGTATATGGCAGCCACATGGTGGAACTGTGTGCATGCAGACACACACACATAAACCAGAAACCTAGGGCAAACACATACCCACACAAATTACATCAACATTGGCCCATAACAGTACTCATGGCCGCACACACACACTCACACACACATGTCGATTGTATGGCTCAGTGTAGGCCTCTGGCAAACCAACAACACATCCTGTGCATATGATGAAACCTGTGCCACCTCCTGTCATCTGTAACAATGATGCAGGAGCAGGTTAACATGGTGTTGATGCACAGGGTGACTTTAATAAAGTATAACAATGGTTGAATGTGTAGCATGTTGTCAGCAGTAAAGTGTAATGATATCCTTGAAGGTATAGCTGAGCAGACATGATGCATTAAAGCTGTAATTAGCAATGTTGTACTGTTTCCACCAATGTTTATTCCAATTGTGTTTTGTTTGGCCATGTGCCACTTGGCTGATGTGTGTAGTTGTTTCAGCATGTGTTATACAGTGGATAGCACAGGTTTGCAGGTGTACATTTGTGAACATGGTGGAGGTGCACTGTTTGCATGTATGTGCATATTGGACACATGGGCAGGGTGACATGCCCTGTATTGGCCAGTGTTAATACTCCATATTTTCTATTGGTGGCCAGTATGCATTGTACTACACACATTTTGGAACTTGAGTACGCATGTTTGTGTATGACACGAGTTGACAATGTGCTGTGGGTGATGCTGTTGTTGCTATCCGTCATTGGTTTGCATTGCTAAGGTTAACACTGTCCCAGCTGCATAATCCTTTGTTAATGCACACTGTTTACCTACAGGGTTGTATGGACCATGATATCACAAACAAAAGAAATCCTCACTTATACAGTAAAAGTGCATTAGTCTCATGGACCCCTGCCTTTAACTAAACATATAATAGAAGGTGTGAAGTTGTACCAAAAAAGAGGTACATACCAAGAAGGGATAACCCCTCTGGTCAGTATCATTGGGAAAATACAATCCCTCAATAAACATACAAGGCAAGCTTCGAAATACAAAATGGCAAGGATTCAAAAGACAATACTAAAGCTTTCTTCAGTGTTGTTCATAATCTACAGGGGAAATCTCAGATTGGGTCACAGTTAATGTAAATGGTCACAAAGTACACTTACCTGACTGACATTACCAATTCCTTATCAGGGAGTTTGAATGCGGATTTCACCACCCTGTCATTACACAAGGGCCACATTTCCAGACCTGAAGAATGTAAAACCTGATGATTCACAGACACTCTAGTTAAAACATCTCTTTAACAAAGTACATACCACAGTGGCAATGGTACTGGACAGTGTCCCTGGCTGTGTCATACACAAGCTGACATATGAAGTCACCACTCACCTAAACACTCTGTCCAGATGCAGCCTCTATACAGGTTACATACTTGTGGAATGACACACAGTAATGGTGTTCACAGTCCACAAGGGTTGAGCTACAACGTCTTCTTCTTCTTCTCCTTTCAGATGCTCCCATTAGCGGTCACCACAGTACATCATTTCTTCCTGCCCTCTGCATCTTACGCTGTCACACCATCCACCTGCATGTCCTCACTCAGCACAGCCATAAACCTCATCTTAGGCATTCCTCTTTTCCTGCTACCTGGCGGCTTAATCCTTATCATCTATTTCACAATATACTCTGCATCCCTCCTCAGCACATGTACAAACTAACTTAATCCTGCCTATCTGGCATGGTCTACTAACCTTCAAACCTGGCCTGACCCTCTAATATACTTATTCTTAAACCTGTCCACCCTTGTCACACCTAGTGCAAATGTTAACATTAAATTGATTAAGGGTAGAACTACAACAGGTCCTGGAAACTCTCACCCTATAAGCCAGACCATTGTTATCTGGAAGGCTATGGAGCACAGCATTATGGAACTCATTAACAGAGACATTATGAACCTGCAAACACTGCAGCATACCCACTTAGGTTCTCTAAAGGCCAGATCATGGCTCCTACACCTAGTAGACTTCAAGCCAGTCAACAAGGTTATAGGTGAGGGAGGGGAGGTCAACACAGCCACGCTATAGCTCACCAGCAATTCATACCCATCCTACATACTGGTATTATACATAACCTCAACAGACTGACCATAAACAATTGTTAGATGATGGCTTGACAACTGACGCACAGATGTAGGACACACAGTAACAGTTGCAGCCTCCATGTACTATTCTATGCCAGTACCAAGTGGTATTCACCTGCACTCAGTCCTGGGACCACTCCTGTTTGGCATATAGCTTTCTTAGGAGCAAGCAAACACAGTAGGGATATGTCTGCCTACGTTTGATGACAATGCATACTGCGGGCTGTACTTTATTCTCCAGATGACACACACATTCTCCAAAAGGGTATCATACAGACAGATACCTGGTGTCAAACTCATGCTGTAAAGCTATAAGCCAAAGAAAGCATAGTTATCCACTTTTAGAAAACAAAGTATCCCCAAGTACCACATAGGTAGTAGCCCCCAAAATGTGGAACAGGTACTAATGTATACATAAAGCCATGTGTTAAGTCATCTCTCCTTTGATAATCAGATTACCAAAGGGTTTTGGATATCCCTCTGTGGAGCACATAAGCAATAAAGGGTTTGCATGCAGATCCACAGAGGTTGTTGCACACCTATAATGATGTCATCTTTGCCAGACTTTGCTTGCTTTGGAACAGGTTTCAAATATACCTCAAGCATAAACCCTCACTCACACTCATCAATAGAAACCGTGATGAGTGGATGTGAAACGGAAGACGTAGCCCAGGGATCACTGCAGTGGCTAAGCTTGTCTCAAGCATACAGAAGTGACCTAAGGTCTGGAAAGCGCCAGCATGCTCTGGCAAAGATAACAGATGTGTTCATGGAGAAAGCAGAGTACCCACCTATGAAATACTTGAGATCACATGTATGTATATGGATTTGCCCCACAGCTACCTTACATGTGTAATGCACATACAGTTGTCATTGTGATATGTCATACACTAGAAAAATCAAAACCCACTCCACATTGGCCAATGGTGTCACACACCTGGAGCACACACACACACACAGTCAGCAAGTTTTAAACTCCTTTCTAACTACATTATGATACGACAGCAGCATGCATTTACACGATGCACTATATACATTACTGCAATTTTACCTTTCCACAGGTATATTTGTAGGATGGTGACATCATCAGACTTGACAAAGACTAGTATACCACTTTTAAGGGGTGTGAGTAGTCTCTCCAAAAAGGTTGCTTTGCCCCTGGGAGACACACACAGTTAGAAAGTGCAAGATTCAAACCCCTACCTCACTACATTAGGATACTACAGTAGTATGCATTTACACAACCTGCTATACACATGATTAGGATTTCACCTTTCCACAGGTATATTTGTAGGATGGTGACATCATCAGACTTGACAAAGATGAGTATACCACTTTTAAGGGGTGTGAGTAGTCTCCAAGAAAGGTTGCTTTTCCCTCAGAATACACACTCACTCACACAGTTAGCAAGTGCAGGATTCAAATCCCTACCTAATTACATGAGGATACTACAGCAGTACGCATTTACACAACACACTAAACCCACTACTGGGAGCTCACCTTTCCACATGTATATTTGTAGGATGGTGACATCATCAGACTTGACAAAGATGAGTATACCACTTTTAAGGTGTGTGAGTAGTCTATAAAAAGGTTGTTTCTCCCCAGGGAGACACACACAATTGGCAAGCACAGGATTCAAACCCCTACCTAATTGCATTATGATACTACAGCAGTATGCATTTACACGATGTACTAAACACATCACTGGGATGTTTGCATTTCACAGGTATATTTGTAGGATGGTGACATCATCAGACTTGACAAAGATGAGTATACCATTTTTAAGGAGTGTGTGTAGTCTCTAAAAAGGTTGTTTTTTTCCTAGGGAGAGACACACAGTGGGCAAGTGCAGGATTCAAACCCCTACCTAATTATATTATGAAATTACAACAGTGCGCAATTACATGACACACTATAAACATTACTGGGATTTTATCTTTCCACAGGTATATTTGTAGGATGGTGACATCATCAGACTTGACAAAGATGGGTATACCACTTTTAAGGGGTGTGAGTAGTCTCCAAAAAGGCTACCCTTCCCCTGAGGGGCACACACACTCACCCACAGTTGGCAAGTGCAAGATTCAAACCCCTCCCTAACTACATTATGATACGACAGAAGTACAAATTTACACGATGTACTGTACACAGTGGGATTTCCCCTTTCCACAAGTATATTTGTAGGATGGTGACATCATCAGTCTTGACAAAGATGAGTATACCACACTTTTAAGGTGTGTGAGTAGTCTCCAAAAAGGTTGCTTTTCCCCAGGGAGAGATACAGTTGGCAAGTACAGGATTCAATCCCCTACCTAATGACATTATGATACTATAGCAGTATGCATTTAGACAATGTGCTACACACATTACTGGAATTTTACTTTTCCACAGGTATATTTGTAGGATGGTGATATCATCAGACTTGACAGAGATGAGTATGTCACTTTTAAGGTGTGTGAGTAGTCTCTAGAAAGGTTGTTCCTCCCCAGGGTGACACACACACACAGTTGGCAAGTGCAGGATTCAAACCCCTATCGAATTACATTTTGATACTATAGCAATATGCATTTACACAATGCACTGTACACACTACTGGGATCTCATTTTTCCACAGGTATATTTGTAGGATGGTGACATCATCAGACTTGGCAACGATGTGTATACCACTTTTAAGGTGTGTGAGTAGTCTCCAAAAAGATTGTTCTCTCCCCAGGGACAGACACAGACACAGACACACACACACACACACACACACACACACACACACACACACACACACACACACACACACACACACACACACGCACAGTTGGCAAGTGCGGTGTTCTTAATCCAATCTAAGTACATCTTTACACTTCAGCAAGCAATATGGAGTTACAGAGTGCAATACAGACATTACTTGCTGACAGTTTGCACAAAGTTTTTTTTCACATTTGCTAACTTCAGCAGGCTTATCATACTAGGTGTATTGTGAGTGTATTACATGCATAGGCCATGACCATATCATATATGGGTTGATGCACCACATGCTGGCACACACAGGGTCAAACCTTGAGTAACATCTTACCTTCACCTACATGATACTGCAATATAACAGAAAGATGATAAACTTCAACAATTGGCTGAGCTTCTGGTGTCATTCAAAGGAGATCCAGTCTCTGTCTGCCTGTGATGACATGATAGACAAGCCTTGTTGCTTCACTACAGATGGTTTGCACCTGTCACCCCTATGCTTCTGAATACTGGCCAAGGCTCTTGCTGTCCCATATTACCTTTTTTTAGGCAAGGCTCAAAGGTTAATATGTTCATAGGCAGGTACTAGGCTATCGGTCCTGAGACCTATACAAGCCCAGCCAAAAAGGTACCCTGGCTTTTGCCACCCAAGAAATTTATTTTCCTGTGCCACTGTTGAGCAGAGACACAGAAGAGATCGCCAGGGTGAATTTCCTATTTCCCATCCAATCATCAAGATTTGTCTTAAAGAGTGCTAATGAGGAGCTTTGTTTGATATAGATAGGTAGTTTATTCCGTGTTTGATATAGATAGGTAGTTTATTCCGGAGTATGTGAAGTCTCTGGGACAGGAATCTATCCCTCAGGTATGTTCTGTTTATTGTGGTGACAAGGTTTAGGTCCCTAGAGCGTGTAGGTTTATAGGTTCATAGGTAGGTACTAGGCTATCCGCCCAAGGGCATTTATAAGCCTAGCCAGAATGTGTTGGCTTTCACCTCCCTTTTAAATTAGTTTTTTGGGCCTTTGTCTAGCAGGGCCACTAAAGTGATCCCAGGGGTAAATTTACAATTTCCCATCCACTCATCATGATTCCTGTTGAAGAGAGTCTGCGAGGGGCTGTGCCTAAAATCAACTGGGATTTTATTCCAGAGAGAGGGAAGTCTCTGGGACAGGAATCTATCCCTCCAGCATGTCCTGTTTATTACTTTGCTGAGGTTTAATTCACTGGAGCATGTGGCTCTAAAAGATTTGTTTTTCTTGAGGTGGAGCATGTCCATTAATTCCAGGTTGGACATGGCCTTATACGTCAGGCATAGATCACCTCTGAGCAGGCAGTAAGCAACCGAGTAGAGCTGGAGTTTCTTTAGTCGAGCTGCATAGGGCATCTCTTTGAGGCCCATGATCCTCTTGGTGAGGTACTTCTGTGGCCTTACCAGCTGTTGCATGTGCCAATTAAGGTACATACCAAATGGGGCATTGTACTCTATTATGGGCCTAATGAGTGATGAGTAGAGGGGCACAATGACCTCTCTTGATCTAGAGGTGAACCCTTTCGTGATTAGGTGGGCTACATAGAAGGAATAGCTAACCACTTTGGCAATGTGATTATCAAAGGAGAGGTTACTATCTACCTGGGTCCCCAGGTCCCTAATTACATTTTCCATACCTAGTGGATTATCACCTATGTGATAATTCGTGGGCACTTTGTTTTTTCCAAAGGGGATGACTATGCATTTTTGGCATTCAGCTTGAGGCCATGGTTTTGACACCAGGTATCTGTCTCTGTAAGACCCTTCTGGAGGATGTCTGTGTCAGCCGGAGAGTCGATTATGGCCCCCAGTTTGCAGTCATCTTCGAACTTGGTCAGCCATAGTCCTCTCGTGCTTGCCTGTACCTCAGAGAAGTATATACTGAACAGGAGGGGTCCCAGGACTGAGAACTGTGGGATGCCACTTGTGACTGGTTTAGAATCGGACATGGCACCCGCAACTCTGACCATGTGTGTTCTATCTGTGAGCCAGTTGGCCACCCATCCCGTGACATAGGGGTTAATGTTCAAGCTGGTAAGCTTGTCTATGATGCCAGAGTGGGGAATGGTGTCGAAGGCCTTAGTGAGGTCCAGGTAGGCTGTGTGGACTACCTTCCCTTCATCTATGGCCTTGGTAACTGTTTCAAATAAGTCAACTAGGTTTAGGAGGAAGGATCTGCCTTTAACAAAGCAGAATTGGGTAGGGTCCAGTGTCTGGAGGTTCCCAATGTCTCTGTTTATCAGTTCCATTATAATTCGCTCCATAGCTTTGCAGACCAGGCTGGTCAGGCTTATAGGATGATAGTTCCCAGGTTCTGTTGTGGCACCACCTTTGTGGAGCGGGATTACTGTTGCTGTACGCCATTCTTTGGGTACATAGCCTGTGGTAAGGCTGAGTCTGAACAGTGAATTTAGGTGAGGGTTTAGTTCCTTTTGGAACTCATGTAAGACGGAGCCTGGGACACCATCCGATCCCATTGATGCTTTGATCTTAGCTTTGGAGAGGGCTGTTTTTACCTGCATGTCCATGATGTCTGGGGCTCTGCATTCTTCTGGGATGGACAGAGGCCCTTTTGGGGGTGGGGGGGGTGAAGTTTGCACTAAACTTGTCCACCAGGATATTGGCAATGTCAGTTGGTTCAGTGTACCTTTTGCCATTTTGCAGTAGCTCAAAGCATATCTGAGAGTTGCCACCTAAGTGTTTGATATAGCTAAATAAGGCTTTATGGTTATCTTTAGATTCCTTGGCAATTTTTCTTTAGAAACTGGCCTTGGATGATTTTATGAGCGATCATAGTTTCTTGCTAATAATGATCAGTGATGCCTTTCCTTTTTGGAATTTTGCTCTATCATGTAGTAGTTTCCTCTTTCTGTTGTATAGCTTATTTATGGCCAAGGACCACCAGACTGGTTTCCTCTTTTTGGAGGAGTGAGTCTTGGTTTTACTCAGGATGGCTCGATCCATGCATCCCTGTAGATGCTCATATAATGCACCTGTAAAGGATTCTGCAGATTGGATAGCATCATCCTGTAGCAAAGGGGCTTTGAAACTTTCCACTTCGATCTTGAGAAGTGTGAAGTTTGCTTTTGAAAAGTTTTTCACAGTAGTTTCCTTGACTAGGTGTGGGGTCGGGATGTGGATGTCCAGTGTGATTACTTTATGATCTGATCTTACCAGCGAGGGGTTTACCTCTGGTGTGGAACACTGATCCCCCATGTTGGTGATGATCAGGTCCAGTATGTTGTCACCTCTAGTGGGCATGGTGACCAGCTGTTCCAGGGTGTTTGAGTATATACTCTAGGAAGCATTGGGCAAAGGAGTTTGTACTTGAGTAATTCTCCCAGTCAATGCTTGGGTAGTTGAAATACCCTAATATCATGGTGTTTGGTAGGACCTTTATATTTTCCAGTGTTCTCAGGAATGCTGAGTGAGGGTCCTGAGACAAGGTAGGTGATCTGTAGCAGGCTACGATCTGATTAGCAGCTTTGCCCACTGTTAGTTGCACTTGGATGGTCTCCGAGGCCTCGTGCTGTGCCACTAACTTGGAGGTGTGGGTATCCTTTATGAAAATGGATACAACCCCTCCTTTTGTATTTCGGTCCGGGTTTTGGGGCCAAAGCTTGGAGAAATTGGGATTTCTTTAAGTGGAGCATGTCCAACAGCTCTAATTTTGACATAGCTTTGTATGTTAGGCAAAGATCACCACAGAGTAGGCGATATGTGACAGAGTAAAGCTGGAGTGTTTTGAGACGGACTGTGTAGGGCATGTATTTTAGGCTGCTAATCCTCTTTGTGACGTATTTCTGTGGGCTTTCCAGTTGTTGTAGATGTCTTGTGAGGTACATACCAAAAGGGGCTTGTACTCTATAATGGATCTAATGAGTGATGAGTAGAGGGGAACAATGACCTCTTTTTTTCTGCATGAGAAACCTTTTGTGATGAGGTCTGCCACGTATAAGGATTTCCTGACTACTGTGGTGATGTCATTATCAAAGGAGAGTCTACTGACCACCTGTGTCCCAAGGTCTCTTATCACATTTTCAGTGTTAAGTGTACTACTGCCTATGTTGTAGTTCATGGGTACAGAGTTTTTACCAAAGGGGATGACAGTGCACTCTTTGGCATTGAGCTTGAGGCCATGGCTTTGAGACCAGGCATTTGTCTCAGTGAGGCCCTTTTGTAGGATGTCCACATCGTTAGTAGTTTCGATTATGGCTCCTAGTTTGCAGTCATCTGGGAACTTCATTAGCCAAAGACCTTCTGTGTTAGCCTGTACTTCAGGGAAGTAGATACCAAACAGGACAGGACACAGGACTGAACCCTGTGGTACTCCACTTGTCACTGGTCTGAAGTCGGACTTGGAGTCTGCTACTTTCACAGTGTGGGTTCTGTCAGTGAGTTAGTTGGCAACCCATCTTGTGACATAGGGATTTATACCTAGTTTAGTGAGTTTATCTATAATTCCAGAGTTGGGGATGGTGTCGAAAGCCTTGGCAAGATCTAGATAGGTTGTGTGAACTACCTTACCCTTGTCTACGGCTTTGGTGACTGCTTCGAAGAAGTTTATCAGGTTTAGGAGACATGATCTGCCTTTTACAAACCCAAAATGGTTGTGGTCCAGAGTTTGGAGATTACCAATGTCTTTGTTTATAAGTTCCATGATGATACGTTCCATGGCCTTGCAGACCAGGTTCATCAGGCTAATGGGGTGCTAGTGCCCGGCGTCCGTGGTGGTTTCCCCCTTGTGTAGTGGGATAACCGTCACTGTGCACCATTCAGCAGGCACAAAGCCTGAGGTGAGGCTATGAATGAACATGGTACTTAAGTGTGGTGCCAGTTCATTCTGTAGTTCATGTAGAACACAGCCTGGGATGTTATCTGGTCCCATGGATGCTGTGTCCCTTTCTTTGTAGAGTGTTTTTGACCTGTGCAGTCATCATGACAGCAACTTTGCATTCTTCCAGTATAGAGATGGGTGAGAGGGGGGTAAAGTTAGCACTGATCCTATCTGCCAGGATGTTGGCAATATCAGTTGGGTCTGTATATTTAGTGCCATTGTGCTGTAAGTTAGAGCAGATCTGAGTGTTGCCATTGTGATTCTTGACGTAGCTATAGAATGCTTTGTGGTTGTCTTTAGAATCAGTGATGATTTTGTTTTCATAACTAGCTTTGGAGGATTTTATCAAGGATTGCAGCTTCTTACTGAGGCTGACCAGGGAGCTCTTCCACTCATGGGTTTTACCCTCTTTTGCAGCAGTTTTTTCCATCTGTTGTGCAGTTTGTTTATGGCAGGGGAACACCAGATTGGTTTCCTTTTCTTGGAGGATAGCGTCTTGGTTCTGTTTGGGATAGCATGATCCATGCACTCATGTAAGTGCTTATAAAGTGCAATTGTGTAGGATTCAGTAGTTGTAACTGCATTGTCCATCTGCATGGGTGTCCTGACGTTCACCACTTCTGTCTTAAGAAGCATGAAGTTGTCTTTGGAGAAATTTTTTAACATGATTTCCTTAATGGGGGGTGGGGGCAGAATGTGGATATGTAGGGTAATTAGCTTATGGTCATATCGGACCAATAAGGCATTGACTTCAGGTGTGGAACACCTGTCACTTAGGACAAACCAAACCCCGTAACCAACACAAATAACCACAAAGTGAGCTAAATGCTACTCATTGCCAGAAGTCTCAGCCTCCAGATGCACACACTCGAGGCACTTTTCAGTATGGAGAATATTGATATCTGTGCAGTAACAGAAACCTTGTTCAAGGCTCCAGAGAGCACACCAGCACTACTAGGATACTACTCATTCCATACCTTCCAGCATCAGAACCTGGATCATAGCACATAGGGTGGAGATGTATCCATATTCATCAAGGATACCTACACCTCTCTCTACATGCTCTATACAGGATATGTACCCATAGTATGTTGCACAGCAACATTCTTCCCACTCCACAGGGGTGGGGCCACAAACGATCCTTGGCATTCATGGTCTATGAACCTGATGAGTCTGATCTGCAAGGCAATGGAGCCAATCATAATAGAAGTCAACAATAAAGACATTGGGAACCTTCACACAGTTGAGCACCCCCAGTTTGGCTTCATCAAATGCAGATCACGGCTCCTGAACTGGGTGTATTTCTTTGAGACAGTTACCCAGGCTACAGATGAATGAAATGAGCTCCACACAGCCGACCTATACCTTGCTACGGCCTTTGACACCATTCCCCAGTCAGATATCATAGATGAACTCACCAACCTGGGCATGAATCCATACATCACAAGATGGATTGCAAACTGGCTCACAGATAGATCTCACAAATTAAGAGTTGCTGGCTACATGTCAGACTCTACACCGGTAATAACTGGTGTCCTCCTGGGCCTCTCCTGTTTTGTATAGACTTCTCAAAAGTACATGCCAACACAGGAGGGTTGTGGTTGACTATGTTTGCTGGGAACTGCAAAGTGTTTGCCATAATAGATTCCCCGGATGACACAAATATTCTCCAGAAGGGACTCTATGAGACAGATGTGTGGTGTCAGAATCATGGCCTCATGCTCAATGTGGAAGAATGCAAAATAATCCCCTTTGGTGAAAACAAAGCACCCACAAACTACCACATAGGTGTTACCCCCTTAAAACTGACAAGGTAATAAGGGATCTGGGGACACAAGTAGATAATCATCTTTTCTTTGACAATCATGTTGCCAAAGTGATTGGGAAATCCTATGTGGCCCACCTAATCAACAAAGGGTTTGCATCAGGATCAAAAGAGGTAGTGGTGGCCCTCTACTTTTAAGTCATCAGACCCATCATTGAGTACAATGCACCATTTTGGATGTACTCAATTAAACATATCCAGCAGCTGTAGAGACCACAGAGGTACCTCACCAAGAGGATTACTGGCCTCAAACAGTTGTGTTATGCAACACAACTGGTAAAACTAAATCTGTTCTCCATTGCGTACCGCCTACCCAGAGGCACACTCTGCCTAACATACAGAGCCATGTCCAATACATAACTGTTGAACATGCAACATCTACAGATAACAAAACTGAGTCACACTACACACTCCAGGGATATGAACCTCATCACAACAATGCTGGTGGGATACAGTACCATCCCAGACACTTGCCTTACTATGGAACAGAGTCCCAATGTACATCAGACAGAGCCCCTCACTGACACTCTTCAATAGGAACCTTGATGAGTGGATGGGAAACAGACAATTCATGCCAGGCATCACATCAGCAGCCCCACTAGAAAGGGGCTTAGGGTACTAACTATTAGAACTAGGGCTTGGGAGACTACCCAATGGGGTGGTGAAAGCTGCACAACTTGCCTAGGCTAATATATGCCTTTGTGAAGATAGTCTACTACATACCTATGAACCTATGTGACAAGTACATGTCTACAGATAGTAGATGTGTACTTCTTTGTACAGTCATGTTGTACAGCAGGCACATGGACCACATACAATGTAATGCTTACAGATACTGGTGGCTGTTATGTACAGTGGGTGAGATGTGCGCCTCATGTCTTTTGTGCCATTGGGATGTGTGCTGGTGAGACAGTCCTGGATGGCTCCCTGTCATGGTCACCCTCTTACACACATCTCTGCCCATCCATCTTTGGCTTATTATACTGTGTTCCCCCTATGTATATATATATATATATATATATATATATATATATATATATATATATATATATATATATATATATATATATAGGTACATAGGTAGGTAATAGGCTATCTGCCTGAAGGCATATATTAGCATGGCCAGAGTGTGCAGCTATCACCACACATGGGGTTAGTTCCCTAGGCCTCTGTGTAGCAGAGCTGATGAAGTGATCCATGGTGTGACAGTTCAAATTTACATACACTCATCAAGGCTCCTCTAGAAGATTGTCAGTTAGGGACTCAGCTTAATGTAGGTTGGGAGATTGTTCCAAAGCAAGGGAAGTCTGTGAGTTAGTAATGTATCCCTCCAACATGTTCTATTTTTTGTTGTGATGATGATATCCCTAGAGCATGTGGCACAGTGAGCTTGGGTTTACTTCAGATAGCGCATGTACATCAGTTCTGCATTGGACATGGACCTGTCTGTTGGGCAGAGATCGCCTGAGTAGACAGCATGCAACAGAGTACAGATCAAGTTAAATTCAGTCTTGTTGCATGGGCCAACTGTTTGAGGCCAGTAATCCTCTTGCTGAGGTATTTTAGTGGTCTTTTCAGCTGCTGAAGGTGCCTAGTCAGATTCATCACAAGTGTGCCCTGATACTCTCTGATGGGTCTGATGACTGATGAGTAGAGGGAACCTCCTTTGAAAGACCTTGGCAATTTGTGGGAACACAGCATGATTTTCTAACCACTTTGTGAATGTGTTTCTGGAAGTAGAGATGACTGTCCACATGTGTCCATAGATCCCTTATTATTACCTCCATATTTAGGGTGTTGACACCTATGTGGTATTTGTATGATGTAGCTCGAGGCGATAATTTTGACACCACAACTGTCTGACTGAGACCCCATTTAAGGATGTCTCTGTTGTCCCAAACATTGATTATGACAACCTTTTTGCAGTCATCCACAAACATTGCTAACCATAGCCCTTGTGTGTTTGACTGTATTTCTGAAAGGTATACACCAGACAGGAGGGGTCCCAGGACTGAGCCATGGGGGACAGCAGTTGTTACCAGCTTGAACAGGAGACCACAATTCTTACCTTGTGGGATCTATCTGTGCCCCAGTTGGCAATCCATCAGATGACATACGTGTTTATGCACAGGTTCTTGATTCTGTGGATACAACATATGTGTGGGATGTTGGAAAAGGGCTTTTCAAGGTCTATGTAGGCCGTGTGGAGCTCATTTCATTGATGTATGTCCTGGGTGACTGCCTTGAAAACTGTCTAGCAGGTTTAGGAACCATGATCTGCCCCTGACCAAACCAAAATGGGTAGGGTTGGGTGTTTGTAGGCTCCCAATAGCTCTGTTTATGAGTTACATAATGATGGACTCCATGGTCTTGCAGATCAGGCTTATTAGGCTTATAAGACAATAGTTCCCATGGTCTGTTGTGCACCAACACTTGTGGAGTGTGCCAAATGTTTCTTTAACCCATTCAACAGTTTCATATCCTGTACAGAGGGTGAGTCTCAACAGACTGTTCAGGTGCAGGGTCTGTTTGTTTTGGAGTTCACATATGACACAGCCAGGGAAACCATGTCATCCCATAGATGCCGTGTTTTTAGGTTTGGATAGGGCTGTTTAACCATTGTATATTTAATTTCTGGGTTTTCACAATCTCCAGGTATGGTAATGGGCCCTTTTGTCAGTGAGAGGAGGGTAAATATGTATGAACCTGTCTGACAAGATGTTGGCAATGTCAGTCATGTACATGTATTCATTTACACTTTGCACTGACTCAGAACATATATGAGTTTACATTGATATTTATGACATAGTGAAAGAAAGCTTCAAGGTTCTCTATGGACTCTTTGGTAATTTTTTTGCCAGAACATGGCTTAGATAATGTTAGGAGTGCTCATTGTTTCTTAATGATACTGATCGGAGATTTATTGATCTTCTTTGGATTTTCACTTTCTTTAACAAATTAAGTACTTGTAGTACATAGTTTGATTATGTCAGGGGTCCAATATATTATATGGGTCTGTTTTCATATCACTGTGTGCGCAAGGTAGGATAGGTGAATAGTGACAAGTGTCTGGAGTAAGAACTGCAACTGCCAGGTATGTGTGGCCCACTACTGTACTCAGACATGGCCTAAGTGTGTGAGCATGCCCAGTATGACCTTTCAGTATGCTGTTGACTGACATTTACTGAGTTTATTTGTGTGTGAGCATGCCCAGTATGACCTTTCAGTATGTTGCTGACTGAAATTTGCTAAATTTAAGTGTGTGAGCATGCCCACTAAGGGCATATATACTATACGTGTGTGAAAAATCAAGTTGGTTTTTACTTCAGGGCTCACCTTTGTGCTGTACATCGACAGGAAGCATGCTGTGCCTGCAGGGCTTCCATGAGTCAATTTGCGGAGACTTATCAACATTTCTACATACAGGGGGCACAGCTATTACTTGTACATTTCTACCCGAGGGGGCACACCTGATTGTTACTGTGGGTGTACATAGGATGAGGGGTACACCTGACACTTATACACATTTGCTAGGCCTGCACTGCTATGTCAGGTACTCCATTTCAGTCTGTACTGTTGCCTATCATACTGGCTTGAGGCATACCACTGTACTACAGACCATAGATTCCAATTACATGCATATTAGTTTGTGACTTCATAGCCTACCCAACCCACATCACACTGCCTGGCCTGCTGTTATCTGTCTGCATAGGCCTGGGGGAAGGTTACTCATATGCCTCTTCAGAGGGCATGTTACAGCATTTGTTTGTGTTTGTGTTTGTCTACAATTTTCCTGCTGGCTGTGACTGTTAGGTATGTGACCCCCACAACTGGTATATGGGAGTGACTTAAGTTGTGTCTGTGCCAGTGAAATGCTGTCATGGCTTAGTGATTCAGTACTGTGACTATAGTGCACAGTATCCTGAGTTCGAGCCCTGTCACTGCTTTTTATTTTCCTGCTGGGCAGACCTGACTGGTTAAGGAACAGTAAAGCAGGTGTGAGCATGTTTACCCGACTTTGATCAACTTTGCTCGACTTTGCCCAACATTGCCCAACTTTGTCCGATGTTGCGCTGGTTAGTGTGGTGTGCAGCTACGCGCAATTGTATTTAAATATGCTCAATACTGGTAAAATTTGTTTAGCAGTGCTTTATATTGCTAAAATAGGGACTCATGCCTCATGTGGGGATGCAGGGCTGCCTATGTCGGATGCACATATTACACTCCCTATACATGATTGAAAACAGGTAGTGTCAAGTTAGGCATCCCTTTTAATGTATGTACAAGTCAGAGAGAGGTGTCATTTCCAGGGTTTCTACTGAGTCAGTGTATGTGCTATGCGTTCCCTCTTTGCCAAGGCCAGGGCATACTGGACATGCCTCCTTCTGCCTACTGGGGCAGGCTCAGGATGTTCCTCCTCCACGTCATGCTGTGCCTGTGCAGGCCTTGGTAATGGTGGGGGGCTGTTTGGCCCTGCCCCATGTTGTTCCTACTGCAGCTGTTTCCACAGGATCATATTGTGTAGCATGGCACATACCATGACAATTTGGGTACATGTAGTTGATGAGTACTGCAAGGCTCCACCAGATGTGTCCAGGTACCGGAACTGTGACTTGAGCATTCCAAACACACACTCAATTATGTTTCTTATTTGTGCGTGTGCCTCATTATGGAGGTTTTGTTCGGGTGTGTGTGCATTTCTGATGGGTGTCATCAGCCACTGCTCCAGTGCGTATACAGCATCCCCCACTAGGTGACCATTAGAGATGTCCCCATTGGCAAATCTCTGGTACAGCTGCATCAGATGCCAGATGTGGGAATCGTGATAGCTTCCAGGGCAGCCAGCACACACATTAATTATTACGCCTTGGGCATTGCACAAGACCTGGCAGTTGATGGAGGGGAAGCCCTTGCGGTTGATGTAGACCCTACCCCGCTCACCAGGTGGTGCTTTGATGTGTATGTGCGTGCAGTCTATTGCACCCACTACCTCTGGGTATTCTGCTATTTGGTGGAAAAGACACATATTGCTGGCCAATGCCTCGTGGGAATTGGGGAAATATACATGCTCACCGACATGTGCTGACATGGCATCCAGGAACTGGTGCAATACCCTGAATGCTGATGCCTGTGAAATCCCCATCATATCACCAGTTGGTCTCAGGAAGGTACCTGTAGCTAGTATTCTTAGGCCAACACATACCTTGGTATCCACTGGGATGGGTTCCCCTCTGTTGGTTCTGTGTGTGAGGCGTGGCCGGTACAGCTCAACAATTTGCTGCAGGAGGTCTCTGTTCACCCTATAGCACTCCACTATCCCCAGCTCATGTAGCCCCTGGTAGGTTACCCTGGGTCTGTACACTCTTCTCTGTCTCCTCACTGTGTGTTGCTCAGCAGCATTCACAACATCACCACCCTCAGCACCTTGCACATGTTGGTTTATGATAGCAAGAGCAGCCCTAACATTTTGTCTGACTTTAAAGTTTTTAAGCTTTCCCTCTTTGTATACTGCAGCGTTGCAGAGGTCTTGGGAAAACCAGGGAAGAATGCTGTTTGCAGAGTTTAAAGTGTTGGGCTAGGCTGGGCTAGTCTGCTGCCTGCGTAATTGGCTGATTCTGATACATTTCACCTGGCAGCTCTGCTAGTTCTCCTTGGTTAACTTCCTACTACTTCTTTTCCTTCCTTTTCCCTTTCTGTTTCCGCCCGGGACAGCGCCGCGCAAACAAGAGCACACACGTGCACACATGCTGTGTGCACGTTTGCAAGAAATTTCAGATATTTTCACGGTGTGCACCTTTGGTTTCTAGTTTTCAAAAAGGACAACTGTAGACACGCCTCTTGCAATCCTGTGCAACCCAGGGCAAACACAAGAAACTGTGCTCCAATAAGCTTATAGCCTTTCTGACACACCCCCTCATGATGTTACCTATATTCTACTTTACTACTCACTTACTCCTACACTTGCACTCTTGGGACATGGCTCACATGCTGGGGAAAATTGGGATTCACTATCCTTATCCTCATTTGCATAGGATTGCCTACTAATGCAGGGTTACATCTCTCACACTGAGCTCCCCCCCCCCTTAGCAACCAGTACTCAGTGGCCATGTTGTCTTCAGCCTGCCATTCACCTGCATGGCAGGATAAGCTTTTTAGTGAAAATGGCTATTTTTGGCTATTTTTAAATTATTATCTTGTTTTTTAAAGCGCCGCATGTTTGCGCGGTGCTGCACTATGCTTAAACATTGGAGATCGGAAAAAAAGTTATATTTTAATAATTTTAAACATTTATACATGCCAATGGCCTTATATTTGGCCATTGGCATGCTTCCTCAACTGTATGCATCCTTTATTTGGAGCTGTCATAGCTCTGTTTAGCTATTTGCAGAACAGTACTCCGTTACCAACGGAGTACATTTCTGCAGATAACACTAATCTTCCACAGACAGGTTAGTGATTCCTGGATTGCAAATTTACCTCATTTGCATAGCTTTCAGCAGCAAATGAGGTAATTTGCATACCATGATGCTGCCCATGCAAGAGTAGCTTTAGTAGCTCTCGTGCACGCCCCTGCTGGCTGTACCTGGATCGCACGGCAGACATATTGCTTCCGTGAGCTTCTACTCTCTTTTTGCACTCCATGCAAGCTTTAGTAAATCTGGCCCACCATGTATCGTTTTTTTTTTTTTGGAGGAATGTATTTATTTTTAGGTGTGCTTTACCTTTTCACATGAGTTTCTAAATTCCCCGTCTGTCACACATTATTTTTTGTTCAGTGCACAGGAACCCAGATCACATGTCCAGTATACTAGTGGCACCAATAATTTAAAGAAAGAGGGCCCACATGTTACATTTTCCTTTTTGTTCAGAAGCCATAATAAATGACTTTGTAAGGCAGTGTTTTAAAATATAATTTATCTAAAGTCTACAGCTTTTACATTGTCTTGGATAGTATGTTTATATTTTTTGCCTCATTTTTGTCACTCTCATTTTTAAACGTGTGTTTCTGAGTAGTATCCCACAATTCTACTGGAAGTGGAAAGACGTGTATGTAATTTACTATTAAATTCTTTTGTTAATTAGGTGTCCATATTTTTGGCTGGATGTACCTATTTTTCAAGTACCTTTGTTCTTATTTCCTGCAGGTTGAGATGTGAACTCTCAAAGAATTCCTGCACTCCCAGTGCCAATCTTACTGGGCTCTATAGAGTAACATGGGATCTGTGAAGTTTGCTGCAGTGGCTCCATTCTAGTGGTGTTCATTGGTCTTAGATGAGCACAGATATTTGGTCTGGAGCAGTGCACATCTGTATATGCCTCTATAATCAGTATTTCCCCCACTGCACCATGGGATTTATCCATTTATACACTGCTCAAGTGTGCAATAGTTCTTAAATTCCACCCATTCTGTTCTCTTTTTAATCATGGCTTAATCATTTCATTCTTCAAGAATTTTCTCAAACTTGCTCGGATGTTTCTTTCACAAAGATGAGCACAACATGTTTGAGGGCAGGCTGTCTAGTTAATGTATGTTAAATACTTCCTCAGCCTTAAGATTAATTGTGATGGACAGCTTCTGAAGACAAAAGTTGCTGCTTAGCAACAGTTTTTTTCATCCACTTATAAGGGAAAGGAGATGCAGCAAAAGGTATCATCATAGTAATGCATATTCATAACATACAAAACGAAGGCTGACACCGCATCATATACTGAGCATCCTTCGATAGAGTGAATAACTATCCCCTTTTCATTATTTGAACTTCATGTTGTACTTGTGCCAAAGCACGCTGTGTCTGAACAAAATGTTGCCGTATTAATTTAATTTTATTTACTTACTTCAGTTTTCTAGGTAATCATACTGGTCTTTCAAAGACTCTTTTCCGTTATCATTCGGACCACAAATGGTAAAGATAAATATGGCAGAAGAGAACATTCTAGAGAAGTCAATCAAATAATGTCTATTGAATGTTTAAATAAGCAGAAGACCCAGAGACAACTCATGCAAACACATAAAAAAACATGCACTCTTAACTTCACAAAGGCAGTAATAGAAGAGCAGAACAGATCCCTGGACTTTGGCAATGTCAAATAGTTATGCTTTATCTTTCAAAAACTGCAATAATCTGAATATTTAACTAACAATAATGAAAAAAGCACAGTCAATAGCTATACTAATAATCTTTTACACACACACATGCACATACATACAGACACACACACACACACACACACACACACACTCACACATACACACAGTCTCACGTGCTAAAAATGGGTAAATTAAATGCATATTTTTCTTATCATTCGCACTAATGACAGGTTTAGTGTAACTTACTGCCATAGATTGATGTTTTACAAGAGCATCACATCTTAAATGATTATAACACTAATAACACTAGATGGCAACATTTCCCTAAAATATTGTGTAATTCACACTCCACTGTTTTTAGCAGGAGACATACAGGGAGTTGCCTGTATTGTCTAGAATTTGAAGAAACAATAGTTGCCGGGCTGGTCATTTTAGTCCTGTTGCTGATTAAGATGGTATGCAATGGTAGACTTTAACGTACTTGTATTCAAAACTACTAAACGGAACAAAAATATATATAACTGAATAGGTCCTGAAAAGAAAGACTATTAGAAAAGTATTAACATTATTTGACTCTGCTATACATTAATAAAACTATGATAATAAAATACATCACATTTCATGACCTACTATTTGCACTGCAGTTTCTCTCCTACTTCTTCTTCCACACAGGTGTCTTTCATTTATGTATTTCTCATGATATATGTACATGAAGTACTTCAGAATACTTTTTTTATTTAGAATGTCTAGTATGTTTTCTACACATGAAATGATATATTAAGAGCACTGAATGATGAAAGACGTTCATGTATCCAAAGAATGAGCAGTCCCTCTGTTTGTCCATGTTCATGCTTCAGGTAAGTATGCATCGATTTCTTCAGCCATTTTATTTTATTTTATTTATTTTATTTTACATTTGTTGACCGGGCTAGTCTAGCTGGATATATGTCCATTTTCAGTAGAGGCCCGGGGAGAAAAGCTCCAAATCAGAGGAATTAAAACAGAGACATAAGAAGGGCACTAATTATTATAACATACAAAGATATAGTCAGAGGAAGTTTAACAGTAACATAAGAAGATTAATTGGTTGTTATTACAAACAAGAATAAAGCAATCAAACAGGTTAAACATGTTGGTTAGAAAAGTTGCAGACTAGGAAAAGGTGATCAAGCTTAGCTTCATTATGGGTAGAGGATTGGGTGGGTATAGGGCGATTGCTATTAGTCTGGATTAGAGCAGGGGCATAGCCATTGGGACTTTAGGAAATCTTTGAGGTGTTTTTTAAATTGGTGAGGAGAGGTCGTATGCCTTAGGTTGTTTGGGAGGGCATTCCAGGATTTGCCAATGGAATTAGCATAGAGTGCTTCGCCTCCCGAGTTGTTGGATTTAATGGTCTGAACAAGTAGGCTATTTGATGACCGCAGGGATATAAGGTTGCATTTCTTCTTGTGAAGAACGTCTGCTTGCATCATACAAATGTAAGAGTTGTGATTCAAAACTAGAGACTTTCTCTAAGTTTGCATAACAAACAGAAAGACAAATACTTGATTTTGTGCACACTTTCTGCCTTTTTTCAGTAATGGTGACTTTTAACACAATTATAATATGTAGCGGGGGGGGGGAGTGAGGGGTTTATAGACACCCATATACGGATTCACCCATATGGGGATTAGAATGCCTTGCCCACCACATAAAAATGATAATTAAGACAAGTGTCCATTTATGATTTTATGATTTCAGTTTTTTTTTTGCAAATGTCCCTTTTTTTTTGAAGACTTTGCAACACCATGGGTCCACTTAACCTCATCAAACACTTACTGTAATTACCAGCAATTCGGATGACTGACTTTGCAGACCTCCTGCATCCCAGGAAAACTTTCATTGGAGGATGGTTGCACCCTAACCCCTGATGCTGGAAATTTGCCTCCCAACACCTCCTTAATTAATATAACCAATTCTGTAATGAACTGGTATAATAAGCTTGTTTTATACACCAGGTTGAAGATAGCCAGTTTTACCCATAAAGATGATTTTTATCTGATTAGTTTAGCAGAGGTCTACTTGCTGTTGGATAGATAAGCAGTTATCCAATACACAGTGGAAATATTATCATAATTAGAATAACCTAAAATAGCAATTTAGCTAGATTGTTCAAGTGATGCTGTGACCATTAACTTGCATTTACCAGATATATGAAGTAATGCCTGCATGTTCTTCCATTCACTTTTATGAATGCTTTCCTTCTTTGCATATTCTTTTATCTAGGGAGTTTTGAAAGTATGAGTGACTACAGTAAGACAAGAGTAGGGAGGGGCAGTCACTGTTTTTTTGCTGATGGGTTGGAATATATTATTTTCGTACAGCTGTAAAGGTCTGTGACTTGCGTTTAGTAAGAAAAACGATGAGTTGCATTTGCCTGCCAGATTGTTATTTACATAGTGTTTGCACACTCACACCACTGATGCAAGAATCATTAACAGCTCACCCCTCAACAAACCTCTTCCCAACTCACATAAAACACATAGTTCATTATACGCTGAGGTTCTAAAGCTTAACCCACCCAAACCTAAAGCCCTCTGAAATACAACAAGGATATTAAACACCTTCAGCAGCATTCCAAGCCTACAACACAGGCATGCTCTACCACATCACATAGTAACCAAAGTCACACTGTCTCAGATACTACTGAATGTTCACAAGACAAGCATCCACACAACCTAATATAATAGTCACAGGTACGCCATAGTGCGTTATACAGCTACAGCACTTACCAGCCTGAATAAGCAAAAGTCATGACGTGTCTGGAGCAGGATTCACAAGATCACACAGGCACTCAGGTCCTTAAACTGCAACTTAGATTATGACTCTGTCATAATGCATGTGGGTGTTAATGATCTGACACATACCTCCCTGGACTATGTGAAGAGAGGCATGAGGGAGCTCTCCAACTATGTGACCCTGGCAGGTATGAGCCTAGCACGGAGCAACATTCTACCTTCTCCAATGATGATACCTCAATAAAGCAAAAGATAATTCATTTCAGTACCTGGAGTAACTTTTTGATGTCATTCGAGGAGGGTGCAATGCTTATCATCCTAGGAGGACATGCTCAGTAGACCATGCTGCTTCATCAGGTACTGTATGCACCTGTCCCCCACTAGGTTTTCATATATTGGCTAAAACATTATGTACTCCCACTGTGCCTTTTTAGGGAATGCCAATCAGATCAAACTACCTACAAAGCAAAACAAACAACGGAATAGTTAACGGTGCTAGGAGCCTAAGCAAAACCCCATCACTCTTTGAAAGCCCTCCTCACCATAAAGGGCATGGACATATCTGTAGTGACCAAGATATAGTTCAAATTAGTACAGAGTACTCTAGCAGTGCAGGGCTAGATTGTCTTCCATAAGTTTAGACCAATCACTACACAGGAAGGGAAGAAAGGTGAAGGTGTTTCAATCCTCAAACGGAAAAGGCTTACTTCAAGGCTGGTAAAGTAGCATGATGCCCTTTAGATCCTTTATGTCCATCTTATTATCAGCAAAGTCCCTTACCCTATCCTGGTGAATTACAGAATGCCCTCTATGACCCAGGAATGCCATAGCGCCTACCTAAGTGAACTAGAGTCACTTAGCATTAATCCATATATCAGATTCATGAGTGACTTCAACTATCTAGCCATAGACTGTGAAACATGTACCACTACTAATGTGCAATCCCAGAAATTCCTGCACTTTGACAATGCAAATGCTGTGGAACAACTAGTCAGAGTACCCACTACAGGAGAACAAAACTCTTGACCTTGTCATCATGGATTTGATTAAATGATGGTCCATTAACAGCGTAATATCCTCACTAGTCAGATCTGACCATAAAGCCATCTCCCTCAAAATAAAGATAAAACCAGAGACTCACCTGGACCCATGGTCTTTTAAAAACTTCTCCAAGACTATCTTCCTAATTCTGAGTGATTCCCCTGGCTAGAATGAAATCCTCCTCAAACCAGAAAACAGTCCTGTTTATGTGGAAACATACAGTGCCAACTTTTACCAGCATGTGCACAACTGCATACACACAGCCTTACCCAAAAGAAAAAAAAGTGCAGAACAAACCCTAAAAACAAATGACCCTGGTGGAATCAAAATATAGTTAAGGTGTATAACAATAGAAAGAAAATGATAGCCAAAAATAAAAAGTACAACATCCAGCAAAATAAGATTCTAATCATCAAGTTAAACAAGCAGTTTAGGAACATAAAAACTAACAAGGCCAAATTTGAGGAAAAATAATAGCCACCCAGGCCTTCTTCATTTATATCTGTAATTTTAAGGGCAATACATAGCAGTGTGCTGAGCTAATTGTAAACGTTTCCATCTGTATGGAAGATATAGATATAGCAAACCTACTAGTTGACAAATTCAAATCAGACTTTACCCCCATCATCCCCAGTAATCTCAGAAGAAATATCAGGAAACCATACAACCCCAGCTGTCATACAGGACTAGTTCCTGAAGTGACTCTCAAAGGTCAAAAATACAGCTACTATGGACCATGACAATATCCTAGGAAGTATCCAAAATAGCATGAAAGAAGATATTTTATGCCCACAGCAGCACTTTTCAACCTCACCTTCCATATTGGCTTTTTACCAAGTGAATGAAGGACAGCAACAGTCATATTCCTGCACAAGGGAGGGGCATCCACTGATTTGGGCAATTACTGACCCAAAAGTCTGACCAGCTTCATATGTAAAGCTAAAGAAAGACATATCATGGAGCTAATCAATAAGGACATAGGAATCGTCCAAAGATTCGACCTTCAAAGTTTGCTTTTTGTAAAGGGCAATCACCAAAGTGATGGGAGAAGGGAAGACAGTACACATTGCCTACCTTAACCTGGCCATAACCTTTTACAGTATATCCCACATGGACATTGCAGATAAACTTGGTAAACTTGGAATAAATCCCTATGTCACCCTGGGGATTTGAGACTGACTCACAGATAGGGCACTGGAAGTTAGGATAGGGCATGCCACCTCAACAAAAAAGAGCTTTCAGACCTTTCGTGAATGCACTCCCACAGGCCTCTATTCTGCAGACCACTCTTACTTGTCATCTAGTTCTCAGAAGTCAAAGCAAATGTCAAGGGCATATGACTGACCAAGTTTTTGGATTACTTCAAGTTGGGAACAGTCACTGAATCCCACAAGGACTCCACAATCCTGCAGGATGGCTTGTCCCAAATAAATGAATGGTGCCAGAGTCATGGACTATAACTAAATGCCAAACAGTCTCTTACTGTGTACTTTGGAAACTCATCTACCCTTGAGAATTATCACACTGACTATACTCAACATGTCTCCACTGTTATAAGGAAATACTTTTATATTGTGCAGCTTATAAATAAAGGGATGGTGTCTACATCAAGTGAGGTCATTGTCCCACTTTACTCAGCTCTCATTGGGCTCATCATAGAGAACAAAGACCCTTTGGTATGTATCTCTAGAGGCACAGAGGTTTCTTACAAAAAAAATAAAATACTGAACCTAAAGTACATGATCTATGTGGACCGTGTCAAAACCCTGTCTCTATACTCAGTTTCATACAGACAAATAATAGGAAACTTATGTCTGGCTTATAAACATCCACAGTCCTAACATTACTGGACCTTCTGCAGAGCTGCAAAACAAAGTTAAGTTTGAGTTGAATTTGTCAGCTAGTAGAAATGCCAGGTCCAGAGACCTCAACCTCTTTTGCAACATAAAACAGAATGGTTTGGAGAGACAGGAACATATCCCAGGATACCACTACTATGGAACAGACTCTCCATATACATAAAGCAAAGCTCCTACATGACCCTGTTTAAGTGTAATTGGGACAAATGGATGGATTATAGGATATTTACCAGAGGACTGACCCCTGTCCTCCTAATGGACAAAGGCAGTGTTTAAAAGCCCTACCTTACAGTAGGGACCTCTAATAAACTGAAGGCGAGACCCTAACAAAATAAACCTGCATATGAGAAGTATTTAATAACAGCTATGGCAAGGATAGTTAAACACCTAAGGGATAACACAGCTGGATGACAAACAGGAAGCAAGGCTAGACTTAAAAATCTCAAGGAAATAGTCTAGCACTCCCCTATGAACATGTACTTTATACCATAAGTAAGACTAACGTTTCCTTATATTAAATCATTTTACTGGACTTGAAATGTAAATTGTAAGCTGAAAAAATGATACTACTTTCTTCAAGCAGCTGAGGCCTATGAAAATGAAATGAACAGCACATTACCTAATTATGAATTTGGAGTTTACTGGTCTGTGTTACAATGCATAAAAACAGTAAAATGTATTAAAATACTGGGGCCTTTCCTATGAGGCAACACTCCTTTTTATAAGTCTATCTGAATACGCATTGCAACACATTTAAAGAAGCATTAAACACAAAAGTATTAATATATGTCTCTCTGTTTAAATGAATGTTTTAAGTATCACAGGATTGCCCTCTCTATAAACATAGAACATAAGTGAAATCAGATTCTAACTTTATTGTTGTAAACAAAATCAGCTAGCTGTTAGCATCAGAAGGCAGAGAGGAAATTGAGTCAAAATTTCAAAGGGATTAGAGGAGGTAAAAGATGCCATATTAAGAAGCAGCTGGCCAGATTTATATAGACATGGTGCATACTGTATAAAGCTAGTCCACCGAGAAATTCATGGTAAAGGCTAGCCCTGATTTCAGATAGAGGTGCAGACTACGGCTGCAGATACCTGTGTAAATAAGTCTCATGGCAAAAATAAAGCTGCTAAACCAATCTAGAGGCAGTCATGCTGTTCACCAAGGCAATCCAGAGAAAATGGGCTGCATTGCAATTACAGAGGAGTACAAGCATAAGGGAGTGTCTTCTGGGCTGTGAAGTATGCACAGCTTGATATCCTCCAACCAGCAAACACTCTTATGACCATGCACGTGCAGACACAGACATGTGTAAACAAGTGCATCACACACGTACAGAAGCAAGACTGTGGAAGAACAGCTCATTAAGCATAGCTCTTGTGGCTGCAGCAGGGATCGCAGCAAGACTGAATAGTACTGGTATGCTGTAGCCACAGCGAAGTATTCGCACCAGCAGTGCTTTTTGCTAATGCTCTTTCCTCAGTGATGACATGTGTAATTCTATGCGCACAGTAGCGTCAAGTCAAAGTTATGTGGTAGCCTTAAAGAGCCAGGAATGGAGGTGCTCCCTGACCAACCTCAGCAAAAAGCTAAGAACCCTTATAAAATCCTCTAAGGTGAGCTTTGAAAGAAAAATCGCAACAGACACCAAAGACAACCACAAAGCATTTTTTAGCTATGTCAGGAACCTAAATAGCAACTCTCAGATCTGCTCTGAGCTACAGCATAATGGTTCTAATTCATGTAATTATTCCAATGCTGATGTGGACACTGCTTTAGCTGACTTGTTAGCTAAAGGCTTAACATTTGCCCCTGACCAACGAGTGGATTTGGCAAGGACAATTATTGATTTAAGACTGTTTATTCATAAATTGAACTTGGAGAGTATGTTTAAAAAACAGAGTTTTGTACAAGAAGAGTATAGAGTGTTAAGTGCATTTAATCCACCTTTACCCCCGTTTTGTCAATATTTGAGCATGTTTGTGAATTGGATCTACGTGATGCATTGGATAACAGTAAACACAGGGTTATGAACAAAGCACTGAATTTTAATAAACATGATTGGGACAAAATAAATTACTTAAAATTTCAAAATGTAATGGTTACAAAACCCGATAAAGGGGGCGGGCTTGCATTTTTTGATGAGAATGATTACAAAGAATGTATGTTGTAGTTAACACTGACAATTATGCCCAGGCTTCACTGAATGAAGTGAACCGGGCATATCAGAAAAAAAAGTGATTTCTCTAGATTTGTATAATTATTTGTTTATGTTAGCACCCCTTATACCTGTCATATTTGGAATCCCCAAGGTCCATAAAGACCTGGAGGACCCACCTCTCTGACCCATTGTGAATTGGAGAGATTCTGTCACTTACCCTATTGCTAAATACATGGATACAGTGTTGAAGAGGTTTGTCCAGCAGGTTGATTATATTTGTAAAGATTCTTGGTCCTTTTTGACTCATATCAATAACCTGGAATATAAGGACAGTATAATTTTTTTTTTACCATTGACGTAAAAGACCTTTACAGTGTTATACCCCCAGACACCGGTATTGAATGGGTAACGAGTATTATGAAAGAAAAAGGCAGTACAGTAAGAGAAATTGAACATATGCAAGAACTATTAGATGTTGTGCTAACCAACAGCTATTTTATGTTTGAAGAAAGGTACTACTTGCAAAAAACAGATGTTGCAATGGGCTCTCCCTGTGGGGCAAGTTTTGCCAACCTCGTGATGGCCCATTGGGAGCAACATTTTGTTTTTAATAACAACATATTCAAGGAAAACATTTATTATTATACCCAATATTTGGATGATGTCTTCATGTTTGATGGTGACATTGTAGACATTACGAAGTTTGTAAAATATTTAAATGATTTCACACAATTTTTGGTTTTCACTCACAATATTGGTATGGAGAGTATTGTGTATCTGGATGTGGAATTGTATAGGGACAAGAACTGTAAAATGTACAAAGCTAAGATCCATAGGAAACCCACCTACTCTAATTAATTTCTTCACTATTCTAGTAGCCATCCAGAGCAACAGAAGAGATCTGTTGTGAAGGGTCAATTGGCAGCCCGTATGGTGTCTGAGGACAATGAGTTCCTGGTCGAATGTCAAACTTTGTGTGACATGTTTTTGAAATGAGGGTATCCCCCACAATTATTAGATGACCTGGTGAATGAAGTGAAATATAAGAGAGTTAATGGGGTTTTCAGTCCTATCCTAACATTAAGACGATACTTTAACAGAACAACTGTTCTGGACAGAGAGTTTATTTAACCTGATAGGTTAAGTACATTTAACATTACATTCAGTACACCATTTAGTCTTGATGCTTCTATTATTCGACAAATCTTGAATAAAAATTGGAATTTTTTAATTTCAGACGAGGACTTAGGACTCACTGTGGAGTTAAGACCGAAGATTGTATATAGAGGGGTCCCCAACCTGAAAAGTTTGTTAGAGAGGGGAAAGATCACAACAGTGAGGGCCCTTGGTATGTACAAATGCGAGAGCTGCCCTTATTGTAGATTTATGGAGGTTGGGAAAACTTTTATTATTAGAGGAAAAAGATATTCCTGTAACAAAAGGTTTAATTGTGGGTCCAAAAAGGTGGTCTATCTAGCGACCTGAAAATTATGTCCTTGCTTTTACGTCAGTAAAACCGACCGTAAGTTGAAGGACAGGGTATATGAACATATTTATAGCATTAAAAAACTAAAGTTGGAGAACATGTTAACCAAACATGTCCATGAATACCCTGAACATAGCTTTAGCTTTAGAGTCATCAACCTGGTAGAGCAGGACCCTAGAGGAGGCCCACTTACCTTAAAATTAGAAACACAGGAATTATTGTGGCAAATAAAATTAAATGCCTATAGCCAACCAGGCTTGAATGATGCATGCTCCTTAGCCTGCATATTAAAATTAAGATGAAGTCTACAAAGGTAGTGTTGACTTATTCATTCTTCCACTATAGGGAAGGTGAATATATGTATGTGTATTTGTCTATTTTGTTGTACATTTTTTTGTACATTCTTTGCACATTAATGTCAATTCTTTGATTATGTTGTAAACTTATTGAAGTATATAGTCTAGTTGGGTAAGTCGCTTTTTCCTATTTTATGTTATTATTTTATGTTTTTGAAAGGACATGAAATTTATTTGCATATATTTCTTGGAATATACCTTTTAATTCTTAATTAATATGGTCATGTGATTTTTTTTTAACTGATTTAAATGGACGTGCCTGTGATGGGATTTTTGTCTGAAGAAGTTTTGTTCATTGAAGCAAGATGAAAGCACTTAATTAATTTGTCTTTCTGGTCTATTAAAACCCTTTGGTGGAATTTTTAACTTATTTTTGCTGCTGTTTTTTATTTTTAGAGTGTTTCTGCATTTTTTACTGGTCTGTCACCCTCTTTGGTTCTTTTTATTTTTTTTTTAAGTTTTTTTTTTTTTTATTTTTTAGCTTCTGGTATTTAAGCTCCAAGTCTGAGTGCATTTTTGCTTGTTTGTGCCTTGCTCAGCACCTCAGACTGCTGTGCAATTGTGCACCATAGCCAGACAGACAATTTCAACAAATGTTCCCATAGAATTAGTTGCAGTACATTAGTGTAGTCCTCATCTTTAGTACATTTCTAGATAAAGAAGTATTGCTAGTGAGCTGTGACCTATTAAACCACCAACCAAAAATCCCATCAGAAATACACATCTACAGAACACTTCCTAGGTCAGTTCTGAAAGCACCCCCTTTATGGTAACATTTCTTCAAACCTAGCCTTATGGACAGTTAAACTACCCTTGTTTCTCCTGCCAGCTTGGTTTACTTGGGTCTCCTGAGGCAACATAGCAACTGCCTCATGTACACTGGCAACCCTCTGCTAATAACTCACTCTAGTACATAGTGTAAGAGATGTATCTACACCAAGAATCATGAATCCCTGCTCTCTCGCACTCAAAACAGTAACACAGAAGAGGTTATCAACTCACCCACCACTACTCAGGCACATTGTACCAGTACTCAAACACATAGTATGTGTCCAACACATAAATCTACACAGGCAGAGGCTCTTTCAAAAAACCTATTGAAACACCAAAGACCTCCAAAATACAAGACTGCTACAACTGACACAGTTCCCACAACACCCAAGACACATAGCAACACCAGTGTCTCACCTACCAAGCCCTTAAGGAGTAACACTCAAAAAACAAATTTTCTTGTCATTGAAGACTCCATAGTGAGTCACATGGATGTCCCACTCACCAGGTTAGATAAGGAGAAAGTCACGGTCAGCTGCTTGTCCAGGGCCAGGATTTGTCAGATAATGCATGCACTCAGGTGCCTCGGCAACAAGTACCATTATGACTCCATCATAGCTCATGTTGGAGTGAACAATCTGAGACATACCTTGCTGGACTATATAGAGGGAGACATGATAGACCTCTCTGAGTATGTGTCCCAGGCAGGTATGTCCCTAGTCTTGAGCAGCATATTAGCCTCACCTAGAATGATGCCACAGTATAAATAAAAAATGATCAAATTCAATAATTGGCTTAGTTTTGGTGTCATTCAAAGGGGATCCAGTTTCTGTCAGCCTGGGATGACATGGTCAACAAACCTCGCTGCTTTGCCAGAGACGGTATACACCTGGCACCACTAAGCTTTCAGCTGCCAGCAAGGCTCTTGGCTCCCCCATAGTGCCTTTTTTAGACAAGATCTCAAAAACAAAATTGCTGACATGAAAACTGCCAATCATAACAAAATAAAAGTTATGCTGCTAAACACTAGGAGCTTAAACCAAAAACTGCACACCCTAGATGCACTTCTTTCACTAGAAGATGTAGATGTGTCTGCAGT
Organism: Protopterus annectens; assembly: GCF_019279795.1. Taxonomy (NCBI): domain Eukaryota; kingdom Metazoa; phylum Chordata; order Ceratodontiformes; family Protopteridae; genus Protopterus; species Protopterus annectens. Next base: position 352,216,414 of record NC_056745.1, on the reverse strand, counting down.
CACAGAAACCTGGCTCAAGGCTTTAGACAGTAGTCTGGCCTTACAGGGCTACAATGCCTTCCACACCTTCAGATCACAAGATGAATGTGTGAGAACCAAAGGAGGTGGTATTTCTATCTATATTAGGGATAAATCCACCTCTCAAATAGTTAGACTAGATAACTCCATGGAGTTACTTCAAGTTCAGTGTTAGGTAGGGACATAATACCATGATTTACAGAAAGAAAGTCTTCAATCCAGCAGATTTGGACATTCAGTCACCTGTCAATAATGTTTCCTATCACAGCTGCTGCCAGGTGACCTACATGTCACATCCACTGTTACTGCTTCTCACAGGTAGCAGACGTCTAGTTTAGATGATCAGATTTTTAAAATGCTGAAATTCATATGGATGGGACAATATCACTGACATTTAAAAAAGTCGAAAAAAAAAAAAAAGAGACAGTGTTTTTGCAGGATGGCAAGCCCCCTTACATTCCACTGCCAGTTATATATACTGCCTCCAAGATTACACTACAGTGAGAAAAATAGCACTTTCACTGATCCCAGCTGTACCACAATATCAGTATAATCTGTTTGACTTTTTGAAATGTCGATCATTTTATCTTAGCCATATGAATTTCAACATTTGACAAATTTGATCATCTAAACTAGACCTATTATTGCAGCACCTTCATGAGCAGGCCTGGTGGTAATGACCACTGGTGGTGTTACCAGGGGTGCAGCAGTGACAACAACAGGTGGGAATGACATTGACAGTAGTGGTTAGTAGCAGTCGTGTAGTCCCCACCAGTGGTGAGATTTGCAGGGCTGGATGGTGGCAGGGTTACTGGTCTGGATGCTTCTGCAAATAAATGGAAAGAAAAATAAACATATATAATAGAATTGATAGCAAGAAAGAGGCTAGGAGAGAGAAAAGTACAAATATAGTAAAAAATATGAAGCTAAACATATCCTGAATCTATTTACCTGTACTGTAATGCAAATATCATGAATCACACAACCCGCTGTAATATTGATGTGTCAATACACAACTGCTAGGGGACTTGATTACCTGCAGCCTCTATGCTGAGCTACATCAGCAGGAGAGGGAAAGCCTGCAGTGTGTATGTATTACACTCACAAAATGAAAGGGGAGTTGGCATAATGGTTAAGGTCTTCACCTCACATATGCAAGGTACAGGGCTTGATTTTAAGGGGTTAGGGATTAGCATAATGGTTAAGGTATTTACCTCACAAACAACAAGTACAGGGCACAATTCTCACTAAAGGAAATTGGAAGGCTTAAAACAGTCCTCAAGGGCAACTAGCCTAATGCTTACCTGTGAACCTATGAAAGAGATAACAATATACAACACCTATGGGATATGAACTCCCAGTCTTTATCACCTGTAACTTCAAAGGCACTAAATTTACATGCATAACTATCTCAGCAGTCGAATAAAAGCACACCATGTGCATGTGTCATATACTCGCAGAATGAAAGAGATAAGACTATACAACCCCCAGGGGTTTTGAACCATCATTCTTCACCTGGTGTTATAACCTTAAAGGCACAGTGTTTACATGATGACCTTCATCAGCAACCAAAGAAAACCAAACAGTAAAAGGCACATTAATGATTTGTTTTTCACACACTTCAGAGCAAAACTCTAAGGAGGGAACAGACCCCACAGTCATCATAATAATAGGACAGCAGCAACTTAACATGGTGAGGTACATGTATGACTGCATGGAAGCCTGCAACCTCTGAACCTGCACACATCAACACACACTCAGAATATGATAACAATATGGGTGAAGGCTACAGACAAACAGATCATCAGATCAAATACATTGACAAAGAGTGTCTGTGAGACAAATTCTACAGTGAAAAACTGTACCTCATACATATTTCTCCATTCTAATTGTGCAGGTTCTATAATGAAAGAAACAACTTAAATTACAGCTGAACAATGGGTGATGGGTCTGGAACCCATACGTACTTTCACAATGTGAAAGCAAAGCCTTAATATCTTGAGCTGCTTCTTCTACTACTTGAATACATGCATGCACACAGACAGAAATATCATCCAACAGTCATACTGTCATGCACACAGTCAGAAATACCACCCAACAGTCTTACTGGCATGCAGACAGACACCAATACCATTCAGCAGTCATACTGCAATACACACAGACACTAATACCATCCGACACTCATGCTGCCATGCACACAGACAGAAATACCATCCAACAGTTATACTGCCATTCACATAGGCATTAACAGCATCCAACAATCATACTGCCATGCATGCAGACATTAATACCATCCAGCAGTCATACTGTCATGCACTCAGACAAAAATACCATCCAAAGTCATATTGCCTGCAAACAGACAGTAATACCATCCAACAATCATACTGTCATACACAGAAACAGTAATACCATCAAACAGTCATACTGCTATGCACACAGACAGTAAAACTACCTACCAGTCATAAATAAAGAATGTATGGTACTCCACGACAATCGAAGCAGGCCCACAAAATAGATAGCTGACAACACTTTATTTCACAAAAACAAGTAAGTACTTTCGCGTTTGCATAAACGCTTCATCAGACTTTCAATATGCATTACATGAAACTCAATTTAAATACTATTACTTATTTAAAATAACCAATAAAAATCCTGCATAAGGAATCCCGGTTAAAACTTAAAGTGCCCATGCATACATATATATCTCACTGACACATTTAAAAATATAAAACAACATAAAAAATATATACATAAAAAACTTCAAAAGTCAGTAGACTTGTTATTCCTTATACGAATAATAATAGTAAGTAACACAGTTAATTAAAAAGAATTGGAACATGTTACTGTTAGACGATGACATAAAAGCAGTGGTAGGCACATGTCCAAGTTTTAGTTATAAGAATACTAGATCATTAAAACAGATTTTGTGTTATGAGAAAAATAGTAAAAAAGAACTTCATTCAGTTAGAACAGAGACTTTTTCCTGTTGTCACTGCAACCAATATAGCTATATAGCTAATATTAATAGTTTCATACATCCAGATACACATCTGAAATATGAGTTTCAGCAGTATACAGATTGTAGAACAAGAAATGTAGTCTAATTAGCTATGTGTCAGAAATGTAATAGTTTTTATGTTGGGAAGACGAATAGGACACTGAGAGAGAGAATAAGAACATATTTATGCCATCAGTAGAGAGAATGAGGGCAATGCAATAGCCAGACGTGTCATTCATAATGGCACAACACATAATTTTAAGTTTTTAGTTTTGGAGTTGGTTATTCCCACTGAAAGGTTAAGAAACACAGGGAACCATATTGAGAAAGAAGAAAGAAAATGGATTATCAGACTACAAGCAGATAGAGGGCATGGGTTGAATGAGGGGGTTTCTTTAAAACCTTTTCTCAGGGACTGTGCCCTAAAACATTGATTTATTGTATTAAATATTATATATTTTTTATATATTATTGTTCCATCTGTAGATATACACATGCTTCTTAAGTCACTAATAAGAGTTTTAGTTGCCATACTTGTCTTATACATGTTTTTTATGTATATATTTTTTATGTTGTTTTATATTTTTAAATGTGTCAGTGAGATATATATGTATGTATGCATGGGCGCTTTAAGTTTTAACCGGGATTCCTTATGCAGGATTTTTATTGGTTATTTTAAATAAGTAATAGTATTTAAATGGAGTTTCATGTAATGCATATTGAAAGTCTGATGAAGTGTTTATGCAAACACGAAAGCGCTTACTTGTTTTTGTGAAATAAAGTGTTGTCAGCTATCTATTTTGTGGGCCTGCTTCGATTGTCATGGAGTACCATACATTCTTTATTTTGGACTGTTTCTACTTTGTTTGGTGGTACCGTACCCATTTGGTGTCTCTTTTTCTGCATATCTACCAGTCATACTCTCATGCACACAGAAAAAATAACATCTAACAGTCATACTCTCATGCACAGAGACAGAAATACAGTTCAATAGTCACACTGGCATGCACACAAGCAGTAATGCCATAGAACAGTCATACTGCCGTACACACATACAGTAATACCATCCAGTAGTTATACTGTCCTGCACATGGACAATAATACCTTCCAACAGTCATACTGCCATGCTCACAGACAGAAATGCCATCCAGCAGTTATACTGCAATGCACACAAACATTGATACCATCCAACAGTCATGCTGTCATGCACACAGACAGTAATACTGTTATTCAGCAGTTTTGCTGCCATACACACAGACAGCAATACCATCTGGCAGTCATATCGCCATACACACATGCGGTAATACCATCCAATAGTTATACTGTATGCACACAGACACTAATACCATCCAACAGTCATACTGACATGCACACAGACAGATATACCTTCCAACAGTCATACTGTTTTGCACACAGACACTAATACCATCCAGTAGTCATGTTGCCATGCACACAGGATGTAATGCCTTCCAACAGTAAAACTGCTATGCACACAAATGGTTATAGCATCCAACTGTCATGTTGCCATGCACACAGACAGAAATACCAGCCAGCAATCATACTGCAATGCACACAGACACTAATACCAGCCAACAGTCATACTGTCATGCACACAGACACAAATACCATCCAGCAGTCATACTATAATGCACACAGACACTGATACTATCCAACAGTCATGCTGTCATGCACACAAACAGTAATACCTACCATTCAGCAGTTTTCTGTCATGCACTCAGAGAGCAATACCATCCAGCAGCCATATCGCCATACACACATGCAGTAATACCATCCAATAGTTATACTGTATTCACAGAGATAAATATACCATCCAGCAGTCATACTGTCCTGCACACAGACACTGATATGATACAACAGTCATACTACCATGCACACAGCCACTAATACCATCCAACAGTGGTACTGCAAAACACATAATACCATCCAGCAGTCATACTGGCATGCATGCAGACTCTAATACCATCCAACAGACATACTGCAATGCACACAGACACTAATACCAGCCAACAGTCATACTTCCATGCACACAGACACTAATACCATCCAGCAGTCATTCTGCCATGCACACAGATACTAATACCCTCTAACAGTCACACTGCTATGCACACAGACAGAAATATGGTCCAGCAATCATAATGCAATACACACAGACACTAAAGCGATCCAACAGTTCATACTATCATGCACACATACAGTATTCCTATCCAGCACTGCCAGCAGTAATACCATAATGCACACAGACAGTAATGCCTTCCAACAGTCATACTGCCATATACACAGATGGTAATAGCATCCAGCTATCATGTTGCCATGCACACAGTACTATCCAGCAGTCATACTGCCACCTTTGAATTATCGAAGTTAGTAGAGAAGTGAGAGTAATATATAAAACGTTTACAATATGAAACTGCTTCCATACTACCTAAATAGGTGGTCAACATTAAAACCTATACAGTATGAAGCAAATGCTCTCACTCCTGTGCTTTCTTAAGTGCTGTATTCTCCTCTTCCTATTCTCTGCAATAGCATCATGACCTATGGAAAGAAACACTGCAATTTGTAAAATGTGTGGAAGGCACATGTTGTCAGGTTGTATGTGTAGGTTCAAAATTTGTACTTACAATATATAGGTGGTACTTGGTCTCTAACCTCATCCTCCTATCGGCATAGGAGATTAGGATGCCAACATCTCATGTCACTGCAATGGTGATGGCTCTAGTCTTCATTTGTGGAATGCCTGTGATAGGGGTGAAAGCCTGGTCTAAACTGTTCCAGACCTCAGTCTTACACTGAGGCCCTTGATAACCCTTCTCTAAAAGTCACTGGCTGTAATCTTTCTGTAGGGAGTGGAAGATGATTTTGTTCTCCTCCACAAACCACACCGATACTCCAAAAGGAGAATCATCTTCTCTTACTTTAGTAGTAATGTCTCACCTAGAAGAACTAGAGAAAATGGCAGATACTTTGCACTCTCACCTATTCTAACATGTGCCATCTTTTGCACAATAACAGCCATCACAGCTGTGCAGTAAAAGGCAGGCTAAGCTAAAATATGAGTATATTAGAATGGTTCATAGTAGCACTTTAAGGAGTAAAATACAGCATTCCCATATCTTTTAATATGCTGCTAAGAAAGCAGACATTACAATAACTTTATTTCCATAAGGCTGTATGTGGAATTACAAATCTCCATCTAGAGGCATTGCATGGACCATGTATTTGCAGTGCTGCCCACAAGGACCTGGGCTTCTGCATATGCATAGCATAGAGTAGAACTGAGCTCAGTATTTTGCAAGTTGTATTGAGATGCTGATTGAGTAATTTAGAAACATTAATGAGTTGATCACTAATTAGCATAATCATCTCAACCAGCCAACTGAATTTGTGTGATATAAGCATGAGGGAAGGCAATGAGAACTGTCAGATTATGTATGCACTCATATTCGTGAATAACAAGTACCAGTGTGACTCTGTCATAATTCTTGCCAGTATCAATGACATGAGGTGTCCCTTCCTAGACACAATGGTGGTCTCAAACTATGTGTCAAAGGAATGTATGAGCCTAACACTTTGCAGCATTCTATTTTCTACAATGATGATGCCATGATATGAGCAAAAAAATAGGTGACTTCAGTAACTGGCTTAGTGTTTGGTATATTCAAAGGGGATACAATATTTGTCACCTGGGATCATATGATCGACAGACCAAGCTGCTTCTCCGGGGATGGCCAGCAGCTGTCCCCTCTTGGGTTTTGATTATTGGCAAAGACATTGTCCACCCCATAGTGCCTTTTTTAGGCAACCTGATAAACCTAACAACATAAAACAAGCAAAAGAAAACATGAAGTTTTAGTTTAAGCACTTGGGCTTCAAGCCAGTTGTTTTACATTAAAAAGGCTTGTGGTCTGCACTGTAGTGGCAGAACAGATAGCTTACATCCTTCTAAGTTGGGAACTGCTGATTGAGGGCTCAGTGTCTGTTATTCTAAAAGTGTATTAATTCTGGTTTAAGAACTTGGGCTTCAGGCCAGTTATTTTACATTAAGAGGGTTCGTGGTCTGCACTCTTGTGGGAGGAGAGGCTGGACTTTGCCCTTCTGAGCTGGGAATTTCTGGTCAATGGCTTATAGTGCCTGCATATTTAAACTGCTTCTTACTGAAATTGGTACACCTTGTTTGCTGTAGCATAGACTAGATCCAGGCCAGCTGAATCTAGCTTTGTTTGTATAACTTGAGCACTAATCCAGGCATTCTTTAAAGTATTCAATTGTATTTATTACTGCTTGGTAGTAACTTGATTAAAGTGTAGCTATCATTCTAAGTCTTTTGGATTAAGCACTTGGGCTTCAGACCAGTTGTTTTACATTAGGAAGGTTTGTGGCCTGCACTGTGGTGGCAGGACAGGTAGCTTACATCCTTCTAAGTTGGGAACTGTTGATTGAGGGCTCAGTGTCTGTTATTCTAAAAGTGTATTAGTTCTGGTTTAAGCACTTGGGCTTCAGGCCAGTTATTTTACATTAAGAAGGTTCGTGGTCTGCACTCTTGTGGGAGGAGAGGCTGGACTCTGCCCTTCTGAGCTGGGAATTTCTGTTTAAAGGCTTATAGTGCCTGCATATTTAGACTGTTTCTTACTGAAATTGATACACCTTGTTTGCTGTAGCATAGACTAGATCCAGACCTGCTGAATTTAGCTTTGTTTGTATGCTTGTTGTTTGTTTGCTTGTTATTTCCCTGAAACGCTAATTCCAACTAAAACGTGGCATTTCAGTGCTTCTGTGGATCCCTAGTGATATCTGCATTGCTTACTGTACTTATTTCCTTGTTTCACTTGAAAGAAAGTTACTGTTTGTTGTTTTTGCATTTAAGTTACCTGTAACACATTGCATTTAAGTTACCTGGCACTTGCTCACTAAAGCAATTATATAAGTCAGCACTAAAAAATTAAAAGCACTACACCCTCACAAACTCCCCTTGAGTACCTTGTTCCCCATTGGCCCTTTTTTTCAATTATAAAGGAATTCCCAATACAATTCTAGCATGTCCACAGGTCAGTTGTCAATCTCCTCTCCGGTCCAGCTGGTGAATCTGGGAATCTTGAGGCAATATTACAACTGCCTCATGTACACAGACAACTCTCTCCTCCTCCCAACAAATTCCAACACACGTGAGAGATGCAACCATATAGACAAACTGGAGGCTAAGCTCTCTCAACTCAGTACTGGCGTAACCAGTCAGGAGGAGAAGGAAACCACACTCACTACAATTCCAGTCTCATATAGACCTACCACGACAGCAAACCAAACACATAAACACACAAAAACATACTTGGAGGCTCTAAATAAAAATCTGCCTAAGCAGCAGAGACCTCCAAAGCAGACACCCAAGCAACCGCTACCCTAAAACAAAACGCGTGCAACACATAGCTCACAAAGCCAGTGTGCCGAACAGTCACAGCCCTTAAGGTAAATAACACACCTGATACACTTGTAATAGGTGACTCTATCATCAGGCACACTGACGTCCCGCTCACCAGGCTGAACAAGGAGAAGGTCATGGTGAGCTGCCTGTCGGGCGCTAGGATACGCCACATAACACAAGCACTCAGGTCACTCCAAGGCAAGTACAAATATGACTCGGTCATTGTCCATGCTAGTGTGAATGATCTGAGACGTACCTCCCTGGACTACATGAAAAGAGACATAGAGGAGCTCTCTGAGCATGTAGCCCAGGCCGGTATGACACTGACCTTGAGTAGCATCTTACCCTCACCAAGAATGATGCCACAATATGAAGACAAGATGATCAATTTCAACAATTGGCTTAAGTATTGGTGTCATTCAAAGGGAATCCAATGCCTGTCAGCCAGGGATGACATGCTTGACAAGCCACGATGCTTCGCTAGGGATGGCTTGCACCTGTCACCCCTGGGCTTTCGGATATTGGCAAAGGCTCTTGCTTCCCCCATAGTGCCTTTTTAGACAAGGCTCAAAAGACAAACCCACCTCCATAGGTATCACAAGGGATAAGAAACTAAGAGTAATGCTACTCAATGATAGAAGTCTAAACCTCAAGATGCATGCACTCAAAACTCTCCTTAGCATGGAGAACATCGATATCTGTGCAGTAACAGAAACCTGGTTCAAGGCTCCCGAGAGCACCCCAGCACTACCAGGTTATACTTCATACCATGCTTTTTGGCCCCCAAATTTGGACCGAACCACAAAAGGAGGGGGAGTATCAATATTCGTCAAAGATATCCACACCTCCAGGTTGGTGGCACAGCACGAAGCATCAGAGACTATCCATGTGCAACTAACAGTGGGTAAAACTGCCTTCCAGTTTATAGCCTGCTACAGACCACCTTCCCAAACCCAGGAACCCCACTCGGCCTTCCTGAGAACACTGGAAAGTATGAAGGTCTCTCCAAACACCATTATATTGGGTGACTTCAACTACCCAAACATAGACTGGGAGCAGTACTCTAGCTCCAACACCCTAACCCAAAGGTTCCTAGAATTTATAAACTCAAATGCTATGGAACAACTTGTTACCATTCCCACAAGAGGGGAAAACATACTGGACCTGATCATCACCAACATGAGGACTCTATGCTCCAGACCAAAAGTGTATCCCTCACTGGTAAGATCAGACCATAAACTAATCTCAACGGATATTCACATCCCGACCCCACCCCCTGCCCAGAAAACCACAGTGAAAAACTTCTCTAAAGCAAATTTCACACTCCTCAAAACCGAGGTGGAATCCTTGAAAGCCGCCGAGCCTGTAGAAAATACGGCCCAGACCGCAGAATCCTTTATAAACGCATTCTATGAACACCTTCAGGAATGCATGGATCATGCACTCCCAAATAAAACCAAGACCCAATCCTCCAAAGGCAGACGTCCTGTCTGGTGGACCCCAGCCATAAACAAACTATACAATAGAAGGAGGAAGCTACTACATGATAGAGAAAAATCCCAAAAAGGGAAGGCATCTCTGATCAGTATTAGCAAAAAACTACGGGCACTCATAAAATCGTCTAAGGCCAGCTTCGATTGAAAAATTGCATAGGACACCAAGGATAATCACAAGGCTTTCTTTAGTTATGTTAGGAACCAGGGTGGGAATTCCCAGATATGCTCAGAATTAGTCCAAAATGACAAAAAATACATCGAACACACAGACATTGCCAACATCCTAGCTGACAGGTTCAGCGCAAACTTCTCCCCCCTCCCCACCAAAAGGGCAAATATCTATCCCAGCAGAGTGCTGCCCCCCTGACATCTCAGATGCTCAGGTAAGAGCTGCCCTCTCCAAAGCAAAAAACATAGCATCAATGGGACCAGACAGTGTCCCGGGCTGCATCCTACATGAACTCCAAGAAGAGCTAAACCCAAACATAAAACTACTGTTCAATCTCAGCCTTACTACAGGATATGTACCCAAAGAGTGGCGTACAGCAATAGTGGTCCCTCTCCACAAAGGTGGCGCCTCAATGGATCCTGGAAACTATCGCCCCATAAGCCTGACTAGCTTGGTCTGCAAAGCTATGGAAAGGATCATCATGGACCTCATAAATAAAGATGTTCTGGACCTACAGACACTGGATCCTACCCAGTTCTGCTTTGTTAAGGGCAGATCCTACCTCTTAAACCTGGTTGATTTCTTTGAAACAGTCACCAAGGCCATTGACGAGGGGTAGGTGGTCCATACAGCCTACCTGGACCTCACAAAAGCCTTCGATACAATACCCACTTGGGCATTATAGATAAGCTCACCAGCTTAAATATAAACCCCTATGTCACTAGATGGGTTGCAAACTGGCTCAAGGACAGAACCCACATGGTTAGAATTGCTGGAGCCATGTCAGACTCCAAACCAGTTACAAGTGGCGTCCCACAAGGCTCAGTCCTGGGACCTCTCTTGTTCAGTATATATTTCTCGGAGGTACAGGCCAACAAGAAAGGACTGTGGCTGACCAAGTTCGCAGATGACTGCAAACTGGGCGCCATAATCGACTCTCCAGCCGACAAAATCATCCTCCAAAAGGGCCTCATAGAAACAGACAACTGGTGCCAGAGCCATGGCCTCAAGCTAAATGCCAAAAAGTGTATAGTCATCCCCTCTGGCAAAAACAAAGTGCCCACAAATTACCACATAGGTGGTAATCCATTAAGTACAGAAGAAGTAATTAGGGACCTGGGGACCCAAGTTGATAGCAATCTCTCATTTGACAACCACGTGGCCAATGTGGTTAGAAAAACATTTTATATAGCCCAACTAATCATGAAGGGATTCACATCTAGATCAGGGGAGGTCATCGTGCCTCTTTACTCATCCCTCATCAGGCCCATAATTGAGTACAATGCCCCTTTTGGGATGTACCTTATCAGACACCTGCAGCAACTGGAACGACCCCAAAAGTACCTCACCAAGAGGATCAAAGGGCTCAAACAGATAACATATGCTGCCCGGTTAAAGAAACTCCAGCTTTACTCAGTAGCATACCGCCTGCTCTGAGGTGATCTGTGCCTGACGTATAAAGCCATGTCCAACCCGAAATTAATGGACATGCTGCACCTCAGAAAATCCAAATCCTATCGAGCTACGCACTCGAGAGACTTGAACCTCAGCACTGAAATAAATAGGACATGCTGGAGGGACAGATTCATAACCCAGAGGCTCCCTTCACTCTGGAATAAAATCCCAGTCCAGGTTAGGCAGAGTCCCTCATTGACTCTCTGAAAGAGGAATCTTGATGAGTGGATGGGAGATCGTAGGTTTACCCCGGGTATCACTTCTGTGTCACTGTTAGACAGAGGCACAGTATACTAACCTCGAAAAAGGGCATAGCAAAATTAATTTAAAATGGGTGGCGAAAGCCAAACACACTCTGGCCAGGCTTATAAATGCCCTAGGGCAGATAGCCTATTATGAACCTATGAAGGTGTTACTGATTAATGCTAGGAGCCACAACAAAAACTCCACTCCTACAAGCCCATCTTATCCTGGAGGACACTGGCATCTGTGTAGTGACTGAGATATGGTTTAAAATAGTGGCGAGCACACCAGCTGTGCACAGCTATAATGCCTTTCACACATTTATCAGCTACTGTACAAGAGAGGAAAAAAGGTGGAGGTATCTCAATCTACATTCAGAAGAGACTCACATCCAGGTTAGTAAAGCAGTATGATGCACTAGAGCTTCATTGTGTCCAAATAACAATCAGAAAGGTCCTGTACCATATATTAGCTAGCTATAGGACTCCTCATGTGACAAAAGAAACCACAATGCCTATCTATAGGAATGAGGTTCACAGTATTATACCCAATACCATTTTCCTAGAAGGTCTAAACTCTCCAACTAGAGACTGTGAAACAATTCCACCACTAGTGCACAAGCACAGATATTCTTGGACTTTGTGAATACGAGTACCCACTAGGGAATAACATCTAGTATCATGTCCTTAATAATAAGGGAGCATCTTCCACCATCTCTTGCATATCATTATCACCTATTAGATCTAACCATAAAGCAGTCTCCTTCAAAATAAAACTGAAACCAGAGATCCTTCCCACGCAAGGCACCTTTGGAAAATTCTTTAACACAAATTATGTACTCATAAGTGATACATTGGCAAGATTCATCTCCCCACCAAACCCAAATAACTTGACTGAATATCCAGAAACATAAACTCCCACCCTGGAAAAACATGATGGAACCATAATATTAACAAACATTATAATAAAAGGAAAATATTTTTTACCAAAAGTAAGAAGAGTAAATCCTCAGAATGTTAGAGGCTTCAGGGGGCTTAGTAAAATCCACTAGAGCTAAGTCTGAGGCTAAAATAGCTACCTAAGCCTAAGACAATCACAACACATTTTTTAATTATGTTCAAAATCTAATCTCAAAAGCACAATGTAGCAATGTACCAAGCTGATTGTGAATGATGTTACCTACACTGAGGCTAAAGACATAGCAAACCTACTGGCTGATAAATTTAGCTCTAACGTTACCCCCTCTCTCCCCTCCATCTGTCCCTCAAGATATACCTGGAACTGGCTTGCCTCCAGTTATCACACAAGAACAAGTCCTAAAAGTGCTATCAAAAGCTAAAAATACTGCATTGAGGGGTCCTGATGATATCCATGGATGCATCTTAAATATCATAAAGCATGATGTATCCATATCCCTAGCAACACTGTTCAATCTCACTACATACAGGTTTTGCACCAAGCAAATGGAGAAGAGCTACAGTCATTCTCTTGCATAAGGGAAGACCTTCCACAGACTGCAAACAGTTAATGGAGTGATACCCTTTACGGCTGATGTGCATTATTCCCAATTCACCAGAAAGGATCTTTATTTCAGTATTGGTACAGTCTATGGCCTTCACTATCTCAAGGAACTGGGCTATATCACAGAATTCCTGCATGGTGTTCCTGTGTCTCCTCTTTGATGCTTGAGAATCACACATGGTCCCCCACTTGCTGAAGCATGACATCAAGTAACTATTGGACTATTTCCAAGGAAGAAGCCTGAGATACCCCCACTGTGCCTGTATTAAGTTGCTGGAAGGTCCCTGTAGCTAATATAAATAAAGCCACACATACCTTATTGCCTACTGGGACAGGTAATCCACAACACCCATAGGCATGCAGCTGGGGTGACTCATGTCCACAGTTTCTTGCAAGGTGTCCCTGTCATATAGTACCAGTCCACAATGTCAGTGCTGTGCAGTCCATGAAACCCAAAGTGCCTGAGTAGGGGATCACACGCACTGTCTTGCACAGCAGCAGCAATAAGAACTTTTTGCAGATAAATATATACTAACGCTGCAGCAATCTCTAACACTCTTTAGCTATGACTGCAACCTCAAAGGCAATACACAGTTGTGTGCAGAATCCATTGTAAATGGAGCCACCTATACTGAGCTAGAAGATATAGCAAACCTACTGGCTGACTATTTCAGCTCCAAATTTACCCTTATCTTGCACTCAACCTTCCTTCAGAAAATACCATCAAATATAACTCCCCCTGCTATCACTAGGGAACAGGTCCTTAATGCTCTCTGTAAGGCCAAGAACACTGCATTAATGGGCCCAGACAATATCCCAGGATGCCTTTTAAATAGCATGAAACATGACCTATCAGGTTCTCTGGAACTGCTATTTAACTGCAGCCACCAAACAGGCTTTGTGCCTCATGAATGGAGAACAGCAACAGTCATCCCTCTATGCACAAAGGTAGGCTATGTACAGACCCTGGAAACTACAGACCCATAAGTCTCACTAGTCTTATATGCAAAGCCGTGGAAAGAGTTATCATGGAAATGATTAATAATGAAATAGTAAGCCTGCAGATACTGTAAGCCACCCAGTTTGGTTTTATCAAGGGCAGGTCATGCTTACTTAACCTGGTGGACTTCTTTGAGAAGGTCATCAAAGCAATGGATGGGGGCAAAACAGTTCACACTGCCTACGTTGACCTGGCCAGTTTGACACAATACCCCACTCGGGCATTGTTGACAAACTCAGGAGGTTAGTTACAAACCTATATTTCACCCAGCTCACAGACATGACCCAGGAAGTTAGAACTGGGGACTCCACCTCTACAAAGTGACCATAGGTTCATAGGTTCATAGGTTCATACTAGGCTATCTGCCCTAGGGCATATATAAGCCTAGCCAGAGTGTGTTTGGCTTTCGCCACCCATTTTAAATAAATTTTGCTATGCCCTTTTTTGAGGTTAGTATACTGTGCCTCTGTCTAACAGTGACACAGAAGTGATACCTGGGGTAAACCTATGATCTCCCATCCACTCATCATGATTCCTCTTGAAGAGAGTCAATGAGAGACTCTGCCTAACCTGGACTGGGATTTTATTCCAGAGTGAAGGGAGCCTCTGGGTTATGAATCTGTCCCTCCAGCATGTCCTATTTATTTCAGTGCTGAGGTTCAAGTCTCTTGAGAGCAAAGCTCGATGGGATTTGGATTTTCTGAGGTGCAGCATGTCCATTAATTCCGGGTTGGACATGGCTTTATACGTCAGGCACAGATTGCCTCTGAGCAGGCGGTATGCCACCGAGTAGAGCTGGAGTTTCTTTAACCGGGCAGCATATGGCATCTGTTTGAGCCCTTCGATCCTCTTGATGAGGTACTTTTGGGGTCTTTCCAGTTGCTGCAGGTGTCTGGTAATGTACATCCCAAAAGGGGCATTGTACTCAATTATGGGCCTGATGAGGGATGAGTAAAGAGGCACGATGACCTCCCCTGATCTAGATGTGAATCCCTTCATGATTAGGTGGGCTATATAAAATGTTTTTCTAACCACTTTGGCCATGTGGTTGTCAAATGAGAGATTGCTATCAACTTGGGTCCCCAGGTCCCTAATTACTTCTTCTGTACTTAATGGATTACCACCTATGTGGTAATTTGTGGGCACTTTGTTTTTGCCAAAGGGGATGACTATACACTTTTTGGCATTTAGCTTGAGGATGGCTCTGGCACCAGTTGGCTGTTTCTATGAGGCCCTTTTGGAGGATGCTTGTGTCGGCTGGAGAGTCGACTATGGCGCCCAGTTTGCAGTCATCTGCGAACTTGGTCAGCCACAGTCCTTCCATGTTGGCCTGTACCTCCGAGAAATATATACCGAAAAAGAGAGGTCCCAGGACTGAGCCTTGTGGGACGCCACTTGCATCTGGTTTGGAGTCTGACATGGCTCCAGCAATTCTAACCATGTGGGTTCTATCCTTGAGACAGTTTGCAACCCATCTAGTGACATAAGGTTCATATTTAAGCTAGTGAGCTTATCTATAATGCCCAAGTGGGGTATTGTATCAAAGGCTTTAGCAAGGTCCAGGTAGGCTGTGTGGACCACCTTCCCCTCGTCAATGGCCTTAGTGACTGTTTCAAAGAAATCAACCAGGTTTAAGAGGCAGGATCCCCAATATCTTTATTTATGAAGTCCATGATGATCCTTTCCATAGCTTTGCAGACCAAGCTAGTCAGGCTTATGGAGCGATAGTTTCCAGGATCCGTTGAGGCACCATCTTTGTGGAGAGGGACCACTGTTGCTGTACGCCACTCTTTGGGTACATATCCTGTAGTAAGGCTGAGATTGAGCAGTAGTTTTATGTTTGGGTTTAGCTCTTCTTGGAGTTCATGTAGGACGCAGCCCGGGACACTGTCTCGTTGCATTGATGCTGTGTTTTTTGCTTTGGAGAGGGTGGCTCTTACCTGAGCATCTGAGGTGTGAGGGGGGCAGCACTCTGCTGGGATAGATAAAAGCTGTCAGCTAGGATGTTGGCAATGTCTGTGGGTTTGGTGTATTTTTTGTCATTTTGGACTAATTCTGAGCTTATGTGGGAATTCCCACCCAGGTTCCTAACATAACTAAAGAAAAACTTGTGATTATCCTTAGTGTCCTGTGCAATTTTTCTCTCCAAGCTGGCCTTAGACGATTTAATGAGTGCCCGTAGTTTTTTGCTAATACTGATCAGAGATGCCTTCCCTTTTTGGGTTTTTGCTCTATCATGTAGTAGCTTCCTCCTTCTGTTGTATAGTTTGTTTATGGCTGGGGTCCACCAGACAGGACGTCTGCCTTTGGAGGACTGGGTCTTGGTTTTATTTGGGATTGCATGATCCATGCATTCCTGAAGGTGTTCATAGAATGTGTTTATAAAGGATTCTGCGGTCTGGGCCATATTTTCCACAGGCCCGGGGGCTTTGAAGGATTCCACCTCGGTTTTGAGGAGTGGGAAATTTGCTTTAGAGAAGTTTTTCACTGTGGTTTTCTGGGCAGGGGGTGGGGTCGGGATGTGAATATCCAGCGAGATTAGTTTATGGTCTGATCTTACCAGTGAGGGATACACTTCTGGTCTGGAGCATAAAGTCCCCATGTTGGTGATGATCAGGTCCAGTATGTTTTCCCCTCTTGTGGGAGTGCTAACAAGTTGTTCCATAGCATTTGAGTTTATAAATTCTAGGAACCTTTGGGCTAGGGTGTTGGAGCTAGAGTAATGCTCCCAGTCTATGTTTGGGTAGTTGAAGTCACCCAATATAATGGTGTTTGGAGAGACCTTTATATTTTCCAGTGTTCTCAGGAAGACCGAGTGGGGTTCCTGGGTTTGGGAGGGTGGTCTGTAGCAGGCTATAAACTGGAAGGCAGTTTTACCCACTGTTAGTTGCATATGGATAGTCTCTGATGCTTCGTGCTGTGCCACCAACCTGGAGGTGTGGGTATCTTTGACGAATATTGATACTCCCCCTCCTTTTGTGGTTCAGTCCACGTTTTGGGGCCAAAAAGCATGGTATGAGGTATAACCTGGTAGTGCTGGGGTGCTCTCGGGAGCCTTGAACCAGGTTTCTGTTACTGCACAGATATCGATGTTCTCCATGCTAAGGAGAGTTTCGAGTGCGTGCATCTTGAGGTTTAGACTTCTGGCGTTGAGTAGCATTACTCTTAGTTTCTAATCCCTTGTGATACCTATGGAGGTGGGTTTGTCTTTTGAGCCTTGCATAAAAAAGGCACTATGGAGGTAGCAAGAGCCTTTGCCAATATCCGAAAGCCCAGGGGTGACAGGTGCAAGCCGTCCCTAGCGAAGCATCGTGGCTTGTCGAGGATGTCATCCCAGGCTGACAAGCATTGGATCCCCTTTGAATGACACCAATACTTAAGCCAATTGTTGAAATTGATCATCTTGTCTTCATATTGTGGCATCATTCTTGGTGAGGGTAAGATGCTACTCAAGGTCAGGGTCATACCAGCCTGGGCTACATGCTCAGAGAGCTCCTCTATGTCTCTTTTCATGTAGACCAGGGAGGTACGTCTCAGGTCATTCACACCAGCATGGACAATGACTGAGTCATATTTGTACTTGCCTTGGAGTGACCTGAGTGCTTATGCTATGTGGTGGATCCTAGCACCCGACAGGCAGCTCACCATGACCTTCTCCTTGTTCAGCTTGGTGAGCGGGACGTCAGTGTGCCTGACGATAGAGTCACCTATTACAAGTGTATCAGGTGTGTTGTTTAGCCTTAAGGGCTGTGATTGTTCGGCACACTGGCTTTGTGAGCTATGTGTTGCACGTGTTTTGTTTTGGGGTATCAGTTGCTTGGTTGTCTGCTTTGGAGGTCTCTGCTGCTTAGGCAGATTTTTATTTAGAGCCTCCGAGTATGTTTTTGTGTGTTTATGTGTTTGGTTTGCTGTCGTGGTAGGTCTATGTGAGACTGGAATTGTAGTGAGTGTGGTTTCCTTCTCCTCCTGACTGGTTACGCCAGTACTGAGTTGAGAGAGCCTAGCCTCCAGTTTGGCTATATGGTTGCATCTCTCACACGTGTTGGAATTTGTTGGGAGGAGGAGAGGGTTGTCTGTGTACATGAGGCAGTTGTAACATTGCCTCAAGATTCCCAGATTCACCAGCTGGACCAGAGAAGAGATTGACAACTGACCTTTGGACATGTTAGAATAGTATTGGGAATTCCTTTATAATTGAAAAAAGGGCCAATGGGGAACAAGGTACTCAAGGGGAGTTTGTGAGGGTGTAGTGCTTTTAATTTTTTAGTGCTGACTTATATAATTGCTTTAGTGAGCAAGTGCCAGGTAACTTAAATGCACTGTGTTACCGGTAACTTAAATGCAAAAACGACAAACAGCAACTTTCTTTCAAGTGAAACAAGGAAATAAGTACAGTAAGCAATGCAGATATCACTAGGGATCCACAGAAACACTGAAAAGCCATGTTTTAGGTGGAATTAGCTTTTCAGGGAAATAACAAGCAAGCAAACAACAAGCATACAAACAAAGCTAGATTCAGCAGGCCTGGATCTAGTCTATGCTACAGCAAACAAGGTGTACCAATTTCAGTAAGAAACAGTTCAAATATGCAGGCACTATAAACCTTTAACCAGAAATTCCCAGCTCAGAAGGGCAGAGTCCAGCCTCTCCTCCCACAAGAGTGCAGACCACGATCCTTCTTAATGTAAAATAAATAACTGGCTTGAAGCCCAAGTGCTTAAACTAGAACTAATACACTTTTAGAATAACAGACACTGAGCCCTCAATCAGCAGTTCCCAACTTACAAGGATGTAAGCTACCTGTCTTGCCACCACAGTGCAGGCCACAAACCTTCCTAATGTAAAACAACTGGTCTGAAGCCCAAGTGCTTAATCCAAAAGACTTAGAATGATAGCTACACTTTACGCAAGTTACTACCAAGCAGTAATAAATACAACTGAATACTTTAAAGAATGCCTGGATTAGTGCTCAAGTTATACAAACAAAGCTAGATTCAGCAGTCACAATTACAGCCCATCAGGGATTGGTCCTTGGACTGCTCCTTTTTGACATTTACTTCTCTGAAGTCAAGGCCAATGTCCATGGACTTTGACTGATTAAATTTGCAGATGATTGCAAATTAGGAGCTGTCGTTGAATCCTACACTGACAGAAATGTTCTCCAGGAAGGGCTGACACAGACAAACAACCGGTATCAGAGCCATGGTCTAAAACTTAATGCCAAGAAATGCATAATAGAATCCTTTGGGAAGTCATCCACCCCTAGTAATATTCATATTGACAACACACCCCTTAAATTTAACACACTACTCAGGGACTTAGCGACACACATAGACTGTAATCTAGCCTTTGACCATCACGTGTCTACAGTAGTGAGGAAATCATTCTATGTTGTGCAGCTTGTAAATAAAAGTATGGCATCTAGGTCCAAGGATGTCATTGTTCCACTGCATTTGGCATTCATCGGACCTATCATTGAGTACAATGCCACCTTTAGTATGCACCTTACCAGGCATATCCAACAACTGGAATGAACACAGAAGTTCCTCACTAAAATGAATACAGTGTGTTAAATAAAATGTCCTATAAAGACTGCCTCAAGGCCCTATCTCTGTATTGTGTCTCCTATAGGCTGTTGAGGGGAGATCTATGCCTGGCATACACATCATTGTCAGACCCCATTCTGATGGACCTTCTGCATATCAACAAAACAAACAGTGCCAGAATTAGCCATTATAAAGACTTAAACCTTGCCTGTGATATAAATAGGACCTGCTGGTGAGGCAGGTATGCATGTATCTCAGAGACTACTTCGTCTCTGGAGCAGGTTCCCAATCCATGTCAGAGTTCCTCCCTAACCCAATTCAAGTTAGACAATTGGGTGAGGAACAAGAAATTCATTCCTGGCTTGGCACCTATGTCTGTAATGGACACAGGCAACCTGTAAATGATTCATCTCCCCCTGTTTACACTTATCAAGGATATCAGAACTTGCGAGAGATTTGGGATGCATGTCTAGGCTGAAAAAGGTCCTTGTAGTCATCAGCCTAGTAAACATCTATGAACCTATTGTTTAACAATTGCCTTAGAATGAATGAATGTGAACATTCATCTGAGTTTAATTATACAGCATGTGCAACTCTGTCACACATTTATGAATCACTCTACCATCTTGTTTTCACTCATTTCCATATGCCAGTCCACTCATATTAATAATGCTGCTCATTATTATGTCATTATCCAGTCATTAGCATATATCAAGCCCAACCTGCTGATTGAATTCCACTCTAGCAGTACTTGTATCTCTGAACCACACCTAACCTGCATGAGGACTAGCAAATTCACTTAGAGTGATGCATGAAAATTTTCTGAATCTAGACCACTGCCTCTTACATTTAATTTCATTAAGCTGTTTCGAATGCATGACTGTAAAGGTTTAGATGTTTGCTGTCATAAAAAGAATCACATGAACATAATATAAGATATATCACCCACTATTCTGAAAAAAGTAATAATCGTAGAAATGTTAATTTTTTTAGTATTTTTGTTAGAAAATGTAGACATATTAATTATTTTAGGTTAAACATTACAGTGACCACAACCTAAGCAACCATATAATAAGGATATATTTGTTCCACTATCCATTTTTCAAATATATTTAAGATGGCTGAAACACTGCAAGATTCATTATCCACCTTAAACTGAAATGATAGCCCTGATACAAAACAGCAAGCTAACCTCTTATTAGTAAACAATACATTCCTACATTTTCTCACTGTGTTCATGAAATATTGTATATTACTTCCAAAAGTGCTTATAAATCTATCTAGTTTTGTCACAGAAGATACTTGCTGGCTTTGATACACCAGGGTATCTGGTCTGTTCATTTCTACAAACTGATTCCTAGCTGTATCTATATGGACAACAGACTATTTCCTGTGCAGCAGCCTGTGTTTTAACTCATGTGAGTGATAGTTATTAGCTATGATTTTTGGTACTTCACTTGTCTCTGTCACGTATTCTTGTTTGAAGAATATTCTTAGCTATACAATTATTTCACCAGTTTTGTTAAGTCATGACCGCTAAGCAACAGGATGAACTTATCAGAAACTCTACGAAATTTCTGTAGCTTAACATCTGTCATGCATGTTGTATGGAAATGGTATCTCTGAACTATAAATCACTGTATACAGCATCTTGATGGGTTTGTAGGTACTTAACTTGGCTCTTGACCTGGAGGATGTTAAGAAGCTTAGCCTCACATTCCTTTAGTAATTACTAGCCCTTATATTATGCCATGTGAAATCTCCAAAGATGACCAATCAAGTATTGGTTGGGATTATTACGTTTACCATAACTATGAGGGCTATTGGTTTTAAACTAGGGTGAATTTTCTGTTACACATACACTTGCCAAATTATTTTTGAATATAGTAAGAGAAGTACTCTGCTTTATGTGGAGTGGAAGACAGTGGCATAGATGTGGTATTTTCTGAGATGCATACCTGTCCCTCTAGCATGTTTTGTTAATCTTTTAAAAGAGAATGAAGTCCCTTGGGTTTTTATTTCTGATAACGCTGGACATCTGAAAGTGTAATAGGTCTGACACAATAGGGTATGCTGAGGATTTATACATAAGGCAGAGATTGCTTCTCAGTAGCCTGTATGATACACAGACAACAGACAAGGCTTTGAGATAGGCTGCATAGATTTTATGATTTAGGCTCTTGATTATTTTTTTAGTGAGGAAGCATTTTAGCTATTCCAGCTGCAGCAAGTACCTGGGCAGGTACAACCATTTGTTGTGGCTATTCCAGCTGCAACAAGTGCTTGGGTAGGTACAAGCGTTTGCTGTGGCTATTCCAGCTGTGACAAGTGCTTGGGCAGGTACAAGCATTTGTTTTGGCTATTCCAGCTGTGACAAGTGCTTGGACAGGGACTTACTGAAAGGGGCATTATACTCAGTGATCAGCCTAATGAACATTGAGTATAGAGGGACTATTAGTCAGGTCATCACTCAATTCCAGTAGATTTCCTGTGCATAGTCTAGGATTATCGAGGTACTGGAGGATGCTTCTGGCTTTAGTCTTAATGTGAATCCATTTACGAAGTCTAGAAATCTCTGGACACACGTTTAAGGGTGTTACACATCTCTAGTTGATGGTGGGATGGTTGAAGTCTCCCAGGAGAATGTTTTTGACTTAATACATATTGACTCCATGCTGGTTGGGTAGGAGGTATGGACTGAGGAGGGGGCATAGAGGAGGGCCTTGTAGTCAGCTATGATGCAAAAAGTTTTTTTTTTATAGTATAAAGGTAATAAGAGGGAGGACAAGGTCTTTTCCAATGTATGGTAGCCATGGGGAGACACATGCACACCACCCCTGGCAAAGTAGATTGGACTGTGTATTATCTCTTCCCAGGATGATATGTATTGTACCCCTTAGAATGACACCAGAGTATAAGCCATGTTGGGTATGATTGTAGACCCAATCAAAACTCTTTGTTTTAAACAGCTTTTCATGCACATGCATTTAACATGTGTCTGCCAGAGTATGCATGTTTCTTAACTGCCGAACTGCTGTCTAAGTAGCACAGAAAAGTCCATTTCCTCTGTTCTACTCTTACTTATTCATTACTGTGCAGCTGCAGTGCCACATGCAGGCCCTTAGACCTGCAAACACATCTAATGCATAAATGGGGTCTGTGTTCAGGGCATGGTAACAGTGCAAATTTTCTGCACCCAGCTGCACCTACAACATCTCATACTAACCAGGAAATATATCCAGTGTGCATTATATTGCACAAGGAGCCTTCCCGTTTCATAGTTTACCTGGAATATCAGGTGTAAAACAGATGCACCTCATGTGCACATGGATTCTGCTATCTCCCTTTCTATTCTGCTGTGTAGTATATGTGGAAACAGACAAAAAAGAAAAAAGGGTTCAAGGAACCACAAGAAAAAAATTATTTTAAGTAAAAAGAACAAACTATAGAAACACTTTGAGATGCAGTTTGTGCAATAAAATATCTCATACCTTCCCCTCCTCAGACAATCATACGGTCTATCCTATCCATCCATCCATTCCTGTGCCACGCATCAGGCAATGGATGCTCTCCAGTGCTTGTTGTTATGTTTCTTATTGGGTCAGGTTGCTAGCCTGGTTCCCAACTCTCCTCCCATGTATGCACATGGATGTGTGCATACCACACTCACACCCATGGCCAATTTAATGTGTCCAATCTACCTACTGCATGTCTTTGGAATGTGGGAGGAAACCAGGCATCCAGAGGAAACCCAAGCTAACACAGCGAGGACATGCAGACTATGCACAGAAGGCACCCCTGCTGAGAAACAAATCAGAGAACCTCTTGCTGGGAAGTACTGCACCACTGGGCCACCCCATAGGACCCATAAAAATGCTTATAGATGTAAGTATACTGCGAGATTCTACTCTGTACCATTCCTTTCTACAGTGACTTATAGGACAAGTGTAATCCTTGGAAATATGTTTAATACCCTATAGCATCCTAGCATCTTCCTTTGTGGCCTACACTCTGCCACAGTCCATGCAGACATGAGATTCACAGGAGCAAAGTAAAATTGCTTTGAATGAAATGTAAATTATAAGAAAATTAAAGTCAGCAGTGAAACATCTAGACAAGAACACCAAGAAAAGCATTTATAATAAGAAATAAGCTCTGCTACATCCTCTGTCTGCCTCTATCTGTTAAATCCCCAAATACACTGATTTTGAGATAACTCGACTATAAATGTAGGGAAGAAAATGTTTCTAAACCTAAACTTCTACAGCCTCATCATACTCTGGTGTAGCACAGTATATAGAGAAGCAGTTATGGAAGATTCATTCAATGTGGGTTTGGAAATCCACTACCACTGTTTGGCTCCATAGTGTATCACAGAATATGTACATACCAGTTAAGATGAAGTCAAACAGAACTGGTATCACCCTATCCCATGGTAAACTAATGGTGCTTTAATTACTTCTCAATATCCATGCAAGAAATCTGGACAAAGCCTGACATAATGGGGTACAAAGGCGAAAAACTAGGGACAGATTTTAAGTGTTGCTCTTATAAACTTAAAAAGTTGCTAGAATAACAGGATGTGTCTTAGCATGCATTTTTTCCTGAAGGTTATGAAGTCTGAATCTTAAATGTATGTCATTATTTACAGATTTCAGTCCTCAAATCACCCCAACATTTTGCTAGAAAACAACAGATTTTATGTGCAAAAGACCAAAAATATGAAGCAAAAATCTGGACATTCTGCAAAAATCTGTACAGTTGAGAGATATGGTGCTTTATGTTCACCTGTATGCCATTTGCTGCAAGGTTTAAACCCATTGAGAGGCATTCCATTTGACAGTACTCCAAGGATACATCATATTCACTTGGAAATGTTTCAATGTGCCTGTAGTTCATGCAGGCTATTATGATGTATCACACTGCATCTAACTCATCTTACAGTCAGTAAGAGATGACATCTGCTGTACAATGCATCAGATGGCTAAAGGAAACTCACAACGGTATGCTCAATGCATATTCACAAACCATACATACTACTGTGTTCCAAAAATGTGCATCAAAGCATGTAGATGTCCCTGAGCATATATTTTAGGGAGAAGTAGGGTGCCATTTCTCATTATGTCCTGCAGTGTACCATAAAACATACAAAAACCATTGGTGACACAGTTAGAGCATGGCAGGCATCCTTTGAGCCCTCTGAGCATTATCATGTTAATATGCCAAAAATCAAGTAAAAGCCCTTGGGCATTACTTGAGAGTGAAGCAAGAATCCATTGCACACTTTTCTGCACCTAATTTAACTTTATATATATATATATATATATATATATATATATATATATATATATATATATATATGGTTTACCTTTACATGTTTGAAATTCAAATGGTCATA